>NC_044036.1:140006524-140306524 GCF_901765095.1 Microcaecilia unicolor
TGAAAAGTAACTTAATATATCACCATTCAACCACTATTAGGAATCATTTAGGCCAGGGGTCCCACAACTGACTGGGGTTGTGGCCTTTTAAAGACCACAACAGGGAGCTCCTAGTTTAAGGAAACAGAACTATTACCACAGTGTAGTATAACTAGTAGCACAGTCAGTGTTGGCAGGACAACTTATCCACCTAGTCACCTGGTTGTCCTCAAATATACAGCTCTAACTCAGCATATCTCCCAGAGATTAGCCATACAAGCTTGACTAGCTGCAGATCACCACTTCTAATTAAAGTTATTTTTTGAACTTCTCCCTTTTTGTTTTTCTTCCAGGCCAATAACCATCTAAGTTTCCATACTTAAACCAGCACCCCAGCCTCCCAGTTTATTTTATGTTTTTTTTTACTTCTCTTCACCCCTGTTCTCACCACTCCCTTCAGCATCAGTCCAAGGCAAGCAAAGTCCTTCACAGTAGGAATGGACTTACATATGGTTTTTGTTTTAATTGTGGCGTTTTTACCTTCCATTTGAGATCTGTATAGTTCTATTAATACTCACAGGATTCAAATCACTTAGAAATCCACCAGGCACATCTGACGGATCCTCTGGGTTTTTATGCATGAACCTGTAATGACAATATTACTTTTAGAACTGAGTGCTTTGCATCAAGTAAAATTGCTTGCAGTCACTATCCAGCAATTCCAAAGCAGCAGCCGTGACAGATTGTGTGCAAGAGATGCAGCATGCCCGCTTGTATAAAGAAAGGAGTCCATATAGGCAGGAATTTCACCCATTCTTGTCCAAGCTGTCCTTAGTGGTCCCTGGCTGCCCCAGTCCTCATTTCCAACATGTCAGCATTGCAAGTGGAGCTTCATCAGTGTATGCAGTAAATATCAGCTAAATTAGGTTTGAGCAACACAAGGCCTAAAAGCAAACCACATTCCATAAATTCTATTCTGACTCCCAAAATACAGATACATTACACACGTGGGATCTCTTAGGGAAAGGAGGAGATAGCGGTTGCTGTGGATGGGCAGACTGGATGAGCCATTTGGTTCTTATCTGCTGTCATATTTCTCTGTTTCTACTATTCATCCACCTCACGTAAATTTCCATGTGAGGAAACTCTGTGGAACAAGCAGTGTTGGATGGTACCTCATAAATAAGGATCATTAGGAATTTGGTCTGCTCACATCCCTTCCTTTTGCAGATACACAGACCCTAGCTGAGCTCTACCATTGCCCTCACTTTTATTTTTTTTAAACACACAAGTAAAGATCCTCTGTACTTAACTCAAGCTTTCATGAATTCTTTTACTTACTGTTTTGTTAAGTATCACTTCCACTGGGAGGCCATTGTTTGTCTACATCAGTATGAGCAAAATGTTTTGGGATGTGCTTCAAAGTCCACTCCTCTGAAGCTCTCATTCTGGAAAACATTTTCCTCTGAAAAGTATCTGAACATCTCATGTTCTCTCTCTCTCCTGTCCCAACATAGTACAAAGACTGTTGCTAAAAAGGCAAATCACTTATATTGCCCCCGAGACGATGTGTTCCGTCAAAACAGTTGAATTGTCTAGGAACATTAGAAGGTCTCATCTCCCTTTAAAGCTTCAGATGTTAAACTTTCACACAAGAAACACACTGTGCATGAGATTTATTGCTGAGTTAGGCTCACAATTGATGCAAATTGTCAAGTCCCAAATGGAGAGAAAAAAGAAAAAAAGGTCTGCTCCCCTCCCCACGTGGTACCATCAAAAGCTATTGAGCCAAAAAAAAAAAAAGTATTCTAACAGTTTGAAGATATTAACAGCGAGGATTGCAAGTTCAGATTAATAATAACTTGAGACCGTGGCAGAGGATTGTTTTTATCACCCAGTGAAAAAAAGTCCTTATTGGATGATGTATTTGTATGACTACTTGGATGATTAAAGGACGCGTGGGGCATAATCGAACTGGGCGCCCGTTTTGCTGAGGACGTCCCCGCGAAGCGGCGGAAAACCCGTATTATCGAAACAAGATGGGCGTCCATCTTTCGTTTCGATAATACGATGGGGGGACACCCAAATCTCAACATTTAGGTCGACCTTAGAGACGGTCGTCCCCGGTTTTCAGCGATAATGGAAACCGAGGACGCCTATCTCAGAAATGACCAAATCCAAGCCATTTGGTCGTGGGAGGAGCCAGCATTCGTAGTGCACTGGTCCCCCTCACATGCCAGGACACCAACCGGGCACCCTAGGAGGCACAGCAGTGGACTTCACAAATTGCTCCCAGGTGCATAGCTCCCTTACCTTGGGTACTGAGCCCCCCAAAACACTCCCCACAACTGTACACTACCACCATAGCCCTAAGGGGTGAAGGGGGACACCTACATGTGAGTACAGTGGGTTTTTGGTGGGTTTTGGAGGGCTCGCTGTTTTCTCCACAAACGTAACAGGTAGGTGGGGTATGGGCCTGGGTCGCCTGTCTGAAGTGCACTGTAGTACCAACTAAAACTGCTCCAGGGACCTGCATACTGCTGTCATGGACCTAGGTATGACATTAGAGGCTGGCAAAAAATACTTTTAAAGTTTTTTTTTTTAGGGTGGGAGGGGGTTAGTTACCACTGGGGGAGTAAGGGGAGGTCATCCCCGATTTCCTCTGGTGGTCATCTGATCAGTTCGGGCACCTTTTGAGGCTTGGTCGCAAGAAAAAAATGGACCAAGTAAAGTCGGCCAAGTGCTCGTCAGGGACACCCTTATTTTTTCCATTATCGGCTGAGGACACCCATGTGTTAAGCACGCCCCAGTCCTGCCTTCACTATGCTTCCGACACTGTCCCGGGAACTTTGGTCGTCCCCGCGCGGAAAGTAGTTGAGGATGCCCAAAATCGGCTTTCAATTATGCCGATTTGGGTGATCCTGGGAGAAGGACGCCCTTCTCTTTTGAAAATAAGCCTGATAGTGAACCTTCTAAGAAATACAGGAATGTGATTGGACTATAATGGACTGTTTTATATTGAATTGGGAAAAGAATGTGTGAATGTTAGAGGATCTTGGTGTATGTTTTATGAAACATCTATTTGCATGTCTTTTTGATATATAATAAAAATTAAATGTTAGTATGATATGCTATATGTTGATTATAAATTAGTATTATATGAATAATTTTTGGGTAAACTTTCTATTTTTATAATTATTACTATTCGAGCAAGTTATGAAAAAAAATCTGTTGATTCCTATTTTTAAGTATTGACCATCAAAAGCTACACATATCAACTGAAAACACAAATTTCAAAGTGCAGCGAGTCTATACGTATAGTCTGAATTCTCACTATCTCCAAAATACCAGTAATAAATTGTTTTCATACATAATATAATAATGTTGGATCCAGAGTATCAGCATTCAGCCCTTATATAGCCTGGTAGCAACTGGGCGAGCTTTAAAATAGTCATCAATGCACATTATCAAAACATTTCTCAAAGTTGAAATAGAATTAAAGCTTGCCTAATTGCTACCAAGCTATATAAGGGCTGAATGCTGATATTCTGATGGATACAACAATATTAAATAAAATTATATAGGTATGAAAACGATTACTGATATTTTGGAGATGAGAATGCAGACTAACAGTGAAAATGTGCCATTCCTCCATATACTGGACATACATTTGTCGGTAAAGGTTAAGGAGGGTGTGGTAGCAGAATAACTAAAACTAAACTACTTGGTACAGCATAATAGTCTGAAGGAGTCTCAGTCGGGTTTTAGAAGTGGGTATAGCTCAGAGACTCCGTTCCTTTTATCTTGCTGCACCTCACGCCTGGAATAAACTTCCAGAGCCTGTACGTCTAGCTCCCTCTTTGGCCGTTTTCAAGTCCAAACTTACAGCCCACCTCTTCACCACTGCTTCTGACTCCTAACCACTGCTCACTTGCCCTATCCTTTTATCCTCACCTCTTTATTCTCCTACCCTTAATTGTTCTGTCTCATGTCTTATCTAGATTGTAAGCTCTTTGAGCAGGGACTGTCTCTTTGTGTATGGTGTGCAGCGCTGCGTATGCCTTGTAGCGCTATAGAAATGATAAGTAGTAGAGACAGTATCAGCGACATTACTTGCAGAGGTTAGACAGGAAATTAGAATCGGAAAGAAGATTCTTTTAATGCAGTTTGATATGTGTAGTGCTTTTTATATAGCGCTAGCATATCAAACTGCATTAAAAGAACCATGATGTTTTGTCTATTCTGCAAAGTAGATCTTACAAGGTGAAAAGGTGAAATTAGATCTTACCTGCTAATTTTCTTTCCTCTAGACCCTCCAGACCGGTCAAGACGCATGGGTTATGTCCTCCTACCAGCAGAGGGAGACTGAGAAACACTGAGCTTTTGAATACTGTATATATAACCTGTGCAGTACATCCACTAGCCAGTATAACCCTGACAAAGCAGAGAAAACCAAAACACCAACTAGAACTAACAACCCCGTACGTGGTCACTGTCAACTGGACACTTTCTTCATATCTTTCATTGTGCCCTTTGAATTGTGTGTGCTTCCACAGGTGGACTAACAAACACGGTCACACCTGACCAGACTTATACAAACAAAGTCTGAAACCATAGAAACCACACTCAACAGCTGCCAAGATAGAACAACAGACAAACCGACCTCCTGGCCTACAGTACAGACAGGGCGGGCCTTGACCGGTCTGGAGGGTCTAGAGGAAAGAAAATTAGCAGGTAAGATCTAATTTCACCTTCCTCCACGACCCTCCAGACCGGTCAAGACGCATGGGACGTACCCAAGCAGTAAGATCCTAAGGGCGGGATCCGCGTAGGCCAGAGGTCAACACTGCAGCCCCAAAACCTGCCTCATCCTTGGCATGCACATCAATCCTGTAATGTTTAACAAAGGAATGCAATGACGACCAAACCGCCGCTCGACAAATATCTAACGGAGGAATCATACTACTCTCCGCCCAGGAGGTTGCCATTCCCCTGGTAGAATGAGCCGAAAATTCCTTAGGGACCACGCGGCCCTTCAGCAAATACGCCGAAGCAATGGACTCCTTCAACCATCTAGCTATCGTAGCTTTGGAAGCTGCCGCGCCCTTTCTTGCACCACCATGGAGAACGAACAAACGATCAGAAAGCCTATAGTGTTGAGTTCTGGAGACGTAACAGCGCAAGACTCTACGCACATCCAACTTGGCCAGTCGACGCTGCTCCGCATCCCCCGCCAAGTCACCCAACACTGGCAAAGAAATCACTTGATTCACATGAAACTCTGAAACCACCTTGGGCACAAAGGACGGCACCGGGCGCAACGAAACCTTCTCCTTAGAAAAAACCAAAAAGGGCTCTCTACACGACAAAGCCTGAAGTTCTGACACTCGACGAGCTGAAGTAATAGCCACCAAGAACACCGTCTTTAGGGACAGATCCTTATCTGAAACAGAAACCAAGGGCTCAAACGGTGGCCTCACCAAAGCCTCCAAAACGAGATTCAAATCCCACGGAGGCACCATCCGCCGCCGGGGCGGGCGCAGTAACTTAACACCCTTTAAAAATCGAACCACATCAGGACTAGAAGCTAACGACTTTCCCTGGAGCTTCCCACGGAAACACGACAAAGCCGCTACCTGCACCTTCAAAGAAGACAAGGCCAAACCCCTGTCCATACCATCCTGTAAAAACTCCAAGACATCTGTCACCGACGCCCGAAAGGGAAGAACCTGCCTACCTGTACACCAATGCTCAAAGACTCTCCAGACCCGGATATACGCCAGTGAAGTGGACTGCCTACGCGAACTCAACATTGTATCAATCACTCTGTACGAAAAACCTTTCTTCCTTAACCTGTGCCTCTCAAGAGCCAGGCCGTAAGCGAGAACCGATCCGGATCTGGCATAACTATCGGTCCCTGACACAACACCCCTGAATCTGACAACGGCAGAGGATCCGCTATCGCCAACCGCACCAGATCTCCATACCACGGCCGACGTGGCCAATTCGGGGCTAACAAGATCACTTGTCCGGGGTGCCGAGCGATGCGCTGAATCACCCGACCGACCAACGGCCACGGGGGAAACACATACAGTAACTCCTGCGGCCACGGCATTAGAAGCGCATCTATGCCTTCCGCTCGAGGATCCCTCCGACGACTGAAAAACCTCTGAACCTGAGTATTGCGGGCCGTTGCCATCAGATCCATCACGGGAAGTCCCCAGACCGCTACAATGCGACTGAACACCGACCGATGAAGCGACCACTCTCCGGGGTCTAGAGCATGCCTGCTTAGGTAATCTGCCTCCACGTTGTCTACTCCAGCCACATGCGCCGCGGAGAGCGCCAGCAGATGGACCTCCGCCCATTGACACAACAGCGCCGCCTCCTCCGCGACCGCCTGACTCTTTGTGCCCCCCTGACGGTTGACATAAGCCACGGCGGTGGCGTTGTCGCAAAACACCCTGACTGCTTTCTGCATCAGCACACTCTGAAACGCCTGAAGCGCTAGTCGAATGGCCCAGGTTTCCAGACGATTGATGGACCACTGAGCTTCTACCTGAGACCAGCGTCCTTGAGCTACCTGACCGAGACAATGAGCTCCCCAGCCGTGAAGACTGGCGTCTGTGACAAGAACCACCCACTGCGGAGCCTCCAACGGCATTCCCTTTTCCAGATTGCCTGGATCTAGCCACCACTGGAGACTGAGGCGTGGGGCTACCGGCAGCTGAAGGCGGACATCCAACTCCTGCGACAGGGGCGCCCATCGACGAAGAAGAGCTGACTGCAACTGCCGCATATGCGCCCGAGCCCACGGAACTACCTCTATGGTGGCTGCCATCAACCCCAGGACTTGCAGATACTCCCGGGCCGTCGGAGCCGCCTCCGACAGAAATAGACGAATCTGACCCTGCAACTTGCGAATCCGGGGGCCTGGCAGGAAGACCCGACCGTTCCTGGTATCGAATAGAACCCCCAGGTACTCCAGCGATTGCGACGGCACCAGGTGACTCTTGCCAAAGTTCACTACCCAGCCCAGAGACTGAAGAAACTGCACCACTCGAGCCGTAGACACCTCGCTCTCCGACTGGGACTTGGCCCGAATCAACCAATCGTCCAGGTACGGGTGCACCAGAATCCCCTGCTTCCGCAAGGCTGCCGCCACTACCACCATGATCTTGGAAAAGGTTCGAGGAGCCGTTGCTAACCCGAAAGGCAGAGCACAAAACTGAAAATGCTTTCCCAAAACCGCAAAGCGCAGAAATCGCTGATGAGCGGCCCGAATGGGGATGTGTAGATAAGCCTCCGTCAGATCCAAGGACGTGAGAAACTCCCCCTCCTGCACCGCGACAATGACCGACCTCAATGTCTCCATGCGAAAAGAGGGGACTCTGAGAGCCGCATTGACTGCCTTCAGATCTAAGATAGGCCGAAAGGCGTCCTCCTTCTTTGGGACTACAAAATAAATTGAATAGCAGCCCAAGTGGCGTTGAGCGGCGGGAACAGGTACCACCGCCCCCAGACTGATCAGACGAGCCAGAGTGTCTCGCACTGCTGCCCGCTTGAGCCTTGAATGACAAGGGGACTCCAGAAACCTTTCGGGAGGCGAGCCGTCGAACTCCAGAGCGTACCCGTCTCGCACCACTTCGAGGACCCACTGATCCGATGTGATTTGGGCCCAGTCCTGGTAAAACAGACTCAGCCGAGCCCCTACCCGAACCAGAGCCTGGGCCCGCACACCTTCATTGCGAATTACGCCCCGAAACCTGTCCTCCCGCGGAAAAATCGCGCCCTCCGCACCGATTCCCCCGAAAGGACTGAGTTCGCTGGAAGAACCGACCTCTAAAGGGCCCACTAGTCCTCCCGGGCCTATACCGGCGAGCCTCCTTAAACCTGCCTCGGGAGGAAGTACCCCTGGACGCCCCTTTTGGACGAAAATCCGGAAGCCGAGGGGCCTTGGCATCGCTGAGTCCACGCACCAACTTATCCAAATCCTCCCCAAAAAGCATGGACCCCTTAAAAGGAAGCGAACAAAGCTTAGCTTTGGAGGCCGCGTCAGCGACCCAACCTCGCAACCACAGTGCCCTACGTGCCCCCACCAGCATAGCCATATTCTTGGCCGAAGCACGGAGCAAATCATAAAGCGCATCAGACAAAAAGGACGATCCCATTTCCAATTTGGCTAATTCCTGTACCCTGGAGGTCCCAACCTCCACCGAATCATCCAGCAGTTTCTCGGCCCATCGGAAACACGCCCGCGCAACTAGCCCCCCACAAATCGAGGCTTGCAGGGCCAGGGCCGACAGATCAAAACTCCGCTTGAGGAAGGACTCAAGCCTCCTATCCTGGGGATCCCGGAGAGCAGTCCCCCCGTCCACCGGTATAGCCGTGGCTTTTGTAACTGCTGTCACCACTGCATCCACTGTGGGAGCCTTAAAGGCATCTCTATCTTCCTGTGGGAGCGGGTACAGTCTCGACATAGCTTTAGACACTTTACAGGGAGAATCCGGCGAATGCCACTCTTGAAACACCATATCCCGGATGTCCTTATTCATGGGAAAGGACCTAGCCTGCCGCTGAATCCCCTTAACCAAGGGATCCACCTGTCTAGCCTCCCCCAAAACTGCCTCTGGCTGATCAAACTTGAGGGTGGAAGAAATCTGCTCAATAAGCTCCGCAAGCTCCTCCCTGTGAAAAATCCGCACTACAGAGGGATCCTCCCCCGGGACCCCCAACTCCGGATCCTGAGGCCCCTCAAGCCCCTCAGGGTCCCCAATATCACTGAAAACACCTTCGGATCCTACAGGGGAGAACCCCTCCTCGTCATCCCACTCAAACCGAGGCCTCTTCGCCAGCGCCGCACTAGCCCCCTCCCCTAAAGATGGGGGACCAGCCTTCCAGGCTTGAAAAAGGGTCCAAACAAAATCCGGAGGAAAACCAACGCCTCCTGTACCCTCAGGCACCCCCTTCGGCGCCGACCCGGGAGCAGCAGGGCCAAAAACCGCTGATTCCGCGGGATGCGCGGAATCCAAAATGGCGGCCATTCCCGCCAAAACTAAATTTGTTGAAACCGTCCCTGCCGGTGCTCCTGCTGTCCCCGATGCCCCCGAACTAGCTGGGGCCTCCGCCACCAACCCCGGGGGTGCCGCCATCGGCGAGGCCTGCTTTGGTTCGCCGCACAAACGGCACTGGCCTCCCGGCGCTTCTATGCCTCGGCGCGAGCACGCGCGACAGCGGAGAAGTTTGCCTGCCATGCCCTCGAAGCACACCACCCGCTGTGCTGAGCGGCGCACACGCTGTCTCTCACAGCTTCCCCCCAACAAAGAATCGCTCTGCTCTCTTTCGCTAGCGATAGGAAACGAACCTGCCGTCCGTTCCTATCTACATAAAGCCTCAGACGGCTCTTAAAGAGATATCACCCAATTTCTCTCTTTTTCTTTCTTTCTGTCTGGCAGCTGAAAAGTGGGGGGCTCTCAAGGCTACAATCATAGAAAGCAGCCGAGGCACAACGCTGCCAGCATCTCCAAGGAGAGCAGCACAGGGGGAGGGACCTGAACACAGGTGTAACACCCCAGGGGGAAAAACTGGGCCCCACCGGACCCAGGGCCCCGAAGCACTTTTTTTTTTTTTTTTTTTTTTTACCACGTACAGGAGTAGTCCAAACTAATAACTTAGGCAATAAGAGAGGAAACTCCTCAACTGAATAATCAAACTACCTCACCAGACTATTGAAGACTGCACAGGCTGTCCATCTACCTCTGCTGAGACTGAGAAAATACTGGCTAGTGGATGTACTGCACAGGTTATATATACAGTATTCAAAAGCTCAGTGTTTCTCAGTCTCCCTCTGCTGGTAGGAGGACATAACCCATGCGTCTTGACCGGTCTGGAGGGTCGTGGAGGAATGGAGTATTATCTCCTACATTGAACCCTGGCTGTGGAATCCCCCAGGGCTCCTCTATATCACCAATATTGTTTAACTTTATGAAGGTGTCTTTGGGAAGGAAACTTTCTAACTGCAGCTATCATTCATTGATCCATGCTGCCGATATAACTATGTTCATTCCATTTGCAGTAGAGATTTCAGATATAACTCCTAATCTGAAGTTGGGCCTCAATGTTTTAAATTGAAGCAGAATAAGGAAAAAAAAAAAAAAAGAACAAAAGTTTCTGTTCTTTAGTAGTTCTTTGGACATGGCTAGCATTAAGGACTTATGCATTGATGGAATTAATTTTCCCCACAGAGGCCACTCAAACTTCTGGGAGTTATTTTTGAAAGATGTCTTACATTTGAACCTCAGATACAGGTAATGGCAGCTATTATGGAAATTGAGACACACCAGATCTAAATTGCACTTCTGATGCTTTCAGAATGATTGCACAAATGATGGTACTAGCACATGTCAGTTACTGTAACCATCTACTTGGGCTGTAAAGAGATCATCAAAGAAAATTCAGACACAGAGGGCTTTGCCTTGCTTGATGCAATTGCACTGGCTGCTGGCATAACCATATGCAAGCTATGGTGAAATTAGGTCTTACCTGCTAATTTTCTTTCCTCTAGACCCTCCAGACCTATGCACGCCTACCAGCAGAGGGAGACTGAGAACACTAAAACTTAAACCAGTATAAGCTAGCAGCCAACCCCCAAGCAGCCAGTAAATCCTTAAAGCAGAAAACAAATGAAACCAATAAACAATTACAACCCCGAAAGATCAAAGAACCCTGTACTCAGAAACAAAAAACATGAAACACGTGCTTCAACTTACCGAACACCACAGCGCTCTCTGAAATGCAGAGGAAATATATGTATAACAAGACTTGAAATTTAGATACCTTTAGGCCATAGCAACATAGACCATAAGAACACCAGAACTCTGCCAATCATACTCACCACAAAGAAACAAGTACACAGCGGGAGGGTTCTTGACAGGTCTGGAGGGTCTAGAGGAAAGAAAATTAGCTGGTAAGACCTAATTTCACCTTCCTCAGCTACCCTCCAGACCGATCAAGACGCTTGGGAAATACCAAAGCAGTACAACTCCTAAGGGCGGGAACCTTGCATCCCAGAAGTCAACACTGCCGCACCAAAACTGGCATCCTCCCTAGCCTGCACATCCAGTCTATAATGTTTCACAAACGAATGCAACGAGGACCAGACCGCCGCCCTGCAAATATCTTGAGGCGGAACCAGACCACTCTCCGCCCAGGAGGAAGCTACTCCCCTGGTCGAATGCGCCTTCAGTTGGTCAGGCACTCTACGTCCCTTGATCAAATATGCCGAGGAAACCGCCTCCTTCAACCATCTGGAAATAGTTGCCTTAGAAGCTGCAGCTCTCTTCTTTGGACAGCCGCACAACACAAACAACCTATCTGAAGACCAAAACTCCCGAGTCCTGGATAAATAAACCCTCAAGACTCGCCGAACATCCAGCTTGGCTAAACGGCGCTGAGACGCATCTCCTAACTTATCTCCCAGCACTGGCAAAGAAATGTCCTGATTTACGTGGAAAGACGACACTACCTTGGGTAAAAACGATGGAACAGGCTTCAAAGAGACCTTTTTCTTCGAGAAAGCCAGGAAAGGCGCACGACAAGACAAAGCCTGCAACTCCGAAACTCACCGCGCCGAAGTAATAGCCACCAAAAACACCGGCTTCAAAGTAAGATCTTTAAGAGTACTCGACCCCAAAGGCTCAAAGGGAGGCCCTACCAAGACTTCCAACACCAAGTTCAAATCCCACAGTGGTACAACCGGCCGCCGAGGAGGACGAATCAGCTTTACAGCACGTAAAAACCGAACCACATCCGGGGAAGACGCCAAGGAGACTCCCCGTATCCTTCCCTGAAAACAGGACAGAGCCGCAATCTGCACCTTCAAAGAGGAAAGAGCAAGACCTCTGTCTACACCATCCTGTAAAAACTCTAACACCTCTGGAATGGAAGCGGTCCAAGGCGAACAAGAACGATCGTTACACCAACCTTCAAAGATCCGCCACACCCTAACATAAACAAAGGACGTGGAACGTTTACGGGACTGCAACATAGTATCAATCACCTTAGTTGAAAAACCTTTCTTCAGCCTGTCCCTTTCAAAAGCCAGGCCGTAAGCGAGAACGGAGACGGGTCTGGCATCACGATCGGACCTTGCACCAACACCAACTCCGCCAGCGCGAGCGGCCCGCCTATAGCCAGACGTACTAGATCGGCAAACCAAGGCCGATGAGGCCAATTTGGAGCCACAAGAATTACTGTCCCGGCGTACCGCTCTATTCTTTGAACTATCC
Organism: Microcaecilia unicolor; assembly: GCF_901765095.1. NCBI lineage: Eukaryota > Metazoa > Chordata > Amphibia > Gymnophiona > Siphonopidae > Microcaecilia > Microcaecilia unicolor. The sequence continues at coordinate 140,018,791 of NC_044036.1, forward strand.
ATCCTATCAAGGGCCAAGGAGGAAACACGTACAACAGCTGGTGAGGGGGCCACGCGAGCACCAAAGCATCGATCCCCTCGCACCTCGGATCTCGCCGCCGGCTGAAAAACCTGGGTACTTGAGCATTGTCTGACGAGGCCATGAGATCTATCAACGGCAGACCCCACTCCTTCACTAGGCGACGGAACAATGGACGATGTAGCGACAACTCTCCTGGATCCAACGTGTGCCTGCTCAGAAAATCCGCACTGATGCTGTCTACTCCGGCTACATGACTTACCGAGAGACTCTGAAGATGAAGTTCTGCCCAATGCATTAACTCCGCCGTCTCCTCTGACACCTCTCGACTCTTGGTACCCCCGATGATTTACTTACGCCACCGCCGTGGCATTGTCGGACCACAAGACCTCCTCCTCCGACCAGCGACCCTGAGCTACCTCTCAGAGACAATGCGCCCCCCAACCTGCTAGACTGGCATCCGTCTTTAGCACTGTCCACTCCGGAGGATCCAAGGGCATGCCTTTTTCCAGATTCGGCGTGTGAAGCCACCATCGCAGGCTGAGACGAACCGGATCCAGCAAGCGCAGTCTTTTCTCCAAGCTCTGAGTCTGAGGAGACCACCGCTCCAACAGTGCCGCCTGCAGCTGCCTCATGTGAGCCCTGGCCCAGGGCACTACCTCTATCGATGCCGCCATGAGTCCCAAAATCTGAAGGTAAAAGTGAGCAGACTGGAACCGTTTGGCACAAAACTGGCGAATCAATAACTGCATCTTGGCAATTCCAACTGCCGGTAAAAACACCCGGCCCTTTGCCGTATCGAAGCGAACCCCCAGACATTCCAGGGACTGAGTCGGTTCCAGGTGACTCTTGACCAAGTTCACCACCCAGCCAAGCGACTCCAAGAAAGCTACCACCTTCGCCGTTGCATCCACACTCTCCTGAAGGGACTTGGCACGAATGAGCCAATCGTCGAGATACGGGTGTACCAACACTCCTGGTTTCCTCAAAGCCGCCGCCATGACCACCATAACCTTGGAAAAGGTACAAGGCGCCGTAGCCAGACCAAACGGCAGCGCACAGAATTGAAAATGCTGTCCCAGAACCGCAAAAAGGAGAAACCGATGATGCGCCGTCCGAATGGGAATATGAAGATAGGCTTCTGACAGATCCAAAGATGTGAGAAACTCCCCCTTCTGCACCGCTACTATGACCGAGCGCAACGTTTCCATGCGAAAGGAGGGAACTTTCAAAGCCTCGTTGACCCTTTTGAGATCTAGAATAGGCCGAGAGGAACCTTCCTTTTTGGGGAGCACAAAATAAATCAAACAACAACCTGTCCCCCTTTCTGAAACCGGCACGAGAACGACCACCCCCAGATCTATCAGCCGACGAAGCGTCTGCCGAATCGCCCTGGCCTTGACCCGAGCGGCACGGAGAGACGAGGAAAAAATCTGGAAGGAAAGTCTCGAATTCTAGCGCGTACCCGTCTTGCACCACCTTGAGTACCCACTGATCTGACGTGATATGGGTCCACCTCTGATAGAATTGACTCAAACGAGCCCCTACCCTTACCCAGAGGCTGGACCCGCACACCTTCATTGTGAAGCACGCCCGGAGGACAGACCTCCCCCCGGCGCGTCTCGGCCTCCTCGTCGACCTCCGCGAAAGGGCTGAGTACGCTGAAAAAAAAAAATCGACCTCTAGGTGCAACACTAAACCTACCTGGCCTATAGCGCCGAGTATCTTTGAAACGTGCACGCCCTGCCATACCTTGACCCCCTGCTTTGAGGCGCAACTCCGGCAAGCGCGGCATTTTGGCCTCACCAAGACCACGAACCAACTTATCCAATTCTTCTCCAAACAGCAAGGTCCCCTTGAAGGGGAGAGAACATAACTTGGACTTACGACGCTGCATCCGCCGTCCAACCACGAAGCCAAAGAGCCCGAAGAGCTCCAACCGCCAATGCCATATTCTTAGCAGAAGCTCTCAGCAGATCATAACTAGAATCTGCCAAAAAGGAAGAGCCCATCTCTAACTTGGCTAGCTCTTGCACCAAGGAAGCTCTATCTAAAGCCGGGCCATCCAAAAGACTTTCAGCCCAACGGAAACACGCCCTGGCTACTAGGCCCCCGCACAGAGTGGCCTGAAGTGACAATGCCGAGAGATCAAAATTGCGCCAAATGAAAGACTCTAACCTCCTATCCTGCGGATCTCTGAGAGCAGCCCCCCCCCCCCATCAACCGCGGTCACCACCGCATCCGCTGTCGGCGACTTAAAGGCGTCCTTATCCCCTTGTGGAATAGGGTACAGTCTCGCCATAGCTCTGCTCACCCTACAAGGAGAGTCTGGGGAGGACTACTCCTGGACGATCATAACTCTGAGATCCGAATTCATGGGAAAAGTACGCGCTGCCCGCCGAATTCCCTTAACTAAAGGGTCAAGCTGCTTAGCGTCCGCTACCACCGGCTCAGGCGAATCAAACCTAAGCGTGGACACTACCTGCTCAATCAGCTCAGGAAGCTCATCCCTAGGGAAAATGCGCACCACCGAGGGGTCTTCACCTGGCAAAGGCCCCTCCTCCTCCTCAGAAACCTTGTCCCCTAGGAACTCATCCCCCAGCAAACTACCCTCGTCGTTTGAGGGAGGCAAGAAAAACAAATCTGGCTCTTCAGACCAATCTAAACGCTGTCGCTTAGCAACCAGAGGCCCTGCTCCCTTCAGAGGCTCTAACTGATTAGGGCCTGACTGCCAGGCCTGAAACATGGCCCAAATAAAATCCGGAGGAAACCCCATGGCCCCCGCACCTTCCGGAAGCCTGGAAGCACTCTGCCCTGGACCTTCCAACAGTGGGCGAGCAGCCACTCCCGTGGTGCCCGAATCCAAGATGGCGGCGGTTCCTGCCAAAATTGGAACCGCCGCTACGGGCCCAGAGGACAAGTCAGGGCCGGGCAAACCTTTACCGCTACCTGAACCCTCCGCAGCTAGTACTGGAGGCGAAGAATCAGGCTGTTTAGGCTCCCCACAGAACCTGCATTGAGCTCCTGGCGCATCTATCCCCCTTCACGCACAAGAACGGCAGCGCAACGGCTTTCCCACCGACATCGCGAATTTAAAGCGGTACACCCTAACGTCCCAGCTCTCTCAAAGTTGCTCAAAATCCCCAGACCTCTCTGTCAGCTTCCCAAACAACACAGTCAAGCACTGCCAAGCAGCCAAACACTTTCTTTTTCTTTCTTTTTTTTTTTTACACTCACAACAAAAGCCCAGTTGCTAAGAGCTGAAGGTTCCTGCCATAGCAGGAGCCGAGGCAACAGGCAGAAAGTTCAGAAAGAGGATTTCAAAGCTACAAACTGCCAGAAGTTATGGCTCTCAAGGTTCCTGTCACAACAGACACCGAAGCACATGGCTGCCTAACCAAAGGCCAGCAGGGGAATAATACAAACTGCCAGAAGTTATGAGTTAGTAACAAGTACAGGGTATTAGTTAAGAAAATCTAATCCTACCAGACCAGACTGACTGCTCAGGCTGCATGTCTACCCTCTGCTGGAGACTGAGATTTACTGGCTGCTAGCTTATACTGGTTTAAGTTTTAGTGTTCTCAGTCTCCCTCTGCTGGTAGGTGTGCATAACCCAAGCGTCTTGACCGGTCTGGAGGGTCGCTGAGGAAGTTCACTAGTTTTCTTGATTCTACTTGGTTCTGCCCCTATGTTTCCACTTATTTATCAGATAGAAACTCAAATCCTGAATCTAGGGAATTTTAACTGCATTATCCTAAGCCCAGGAAGATTGTTTATAAGAAGCTTTTTTTCAGCAACATTTGCATACCAGGCTGCAAGTCAATGGGATGAGCTTGCATATGCGATTAGATATCGGACAAATTTTGAAACCACTGAAGACTTATTTGTTCAGGAAGTATTTGGTCCTTAGATGATTAAGCAAAATGTTGTCATGTTCCTGAGAATGCCCAGTTTCTTATCACACTGAACTCAGGAGGCATAATATAATGTAATTTCTGTATTTGAAACTTCGGTTATAATAGACCTTGCTGTGATCAAATCAGTCAAATGAAAAAATTCCCATTCATCGTTATGTAGATTAACCTGCCTGCTTTGCAAGTACTTACAGTCTTTCGTACACCCGCACTTCACAAAGAATAGGATCCGATACCCAGTGGATGAAGGCTTTGGGCTTCTCAGACGCTTCAGACTTAGTGCAGGTCACCTCTAGTTCCTTCACTTTGCCACTATCATCCTATACAGGAAACAAAAAGCCATCAGAAGCCCTGAAGTGGTCATCACTGCTGAATACACTGTGGGGGCAGGTTAAATAATTAAGAACTCCTTCACACTGGCCAACTCAGACGTTTGTCAAAATTAAATTTCCTCCCCCTCCCTCCTCCCAGTGGGTCTATAGTGTTAATTACAGTAATACAGCCTGGCGGTACGTACCACCAGAACTTCCCTTTTGAGCAGTATACTTCACCCTGTACGCCCAAGGGGTGTATGATGCCAGATTAGCTCAGGATATAGACACGTGAAAAGCCTCAAATAGAAGCAATTTCAATTTTACTACTACTACTACTACTACTATTTAGCATTTCTATAGCGCTACAAGGCATACGCAGCGCTGCACAAACAGAAGAAAGACAGTCCCTGCTCAAAGAGCTTACAATCTAATAGACAAAAAATAATAAAGTAAGCAAATCAAATCAATTAATGTGAACGGGAAGGAAGAGAGGAGGGTAGGTGGAGGCGAGTGGTTACAAGTGGTTACTAGTCAAAAGAAATGTTAAAGAGGTGGGCTTTCAGTCTAGATTTAAAGGTGGCCAAGGATGGGGCAAGACGTAGGGGCTCAGGAAGTTTATTCCAGGCGTAGGGTGCAGCGAGACAGAAGGCGCGAAGTCTGGAGTTGGCAGTAGTGGAGAAGGGAACAGATAAGAAGGATTTATCCATGGAGCGGAGTGCACGGGAAGGGGTGTAGGGAAGGACGAGTGTGGAGAGATACTGGGGAGCAGCAGAGTGAATACATTTATAGGTTAGTAGAAGAAGTTTGAACAGGATGCGAAAACGGATAGGGAGCCAGTGAAGGGTCTTGAGGAGAGGGGTAGTATGAGTAAAGCGACCCTGGCGGAAGATGAGACGGGCAGCAGAGTTTTGAACCGACTGGAGAGGGGAGAGGTGACTAAGTGGGAGGCCAGCAAGAAGCAGATTGCAGTAGTCTAAACGAGAGGTGACAAGGGTGTGGATGAGGGTTTTGGTAGAGTGCTCGGAAAGAAAGGGGCGGATTTTACGGATGTTGTAAAGAAAGAAACGACAGGTCTTGGCGGTCTGCTGGATATGAGCAGAGAAGGAGAGAGAAGAGTCAAAGATGACCCCAAGGTTTCGAGCTGAGGAGACAGGGAGAATGAGAGAGCCATCAACAGAAATAGAAACGGGGGAGCGGGGAGGTGGGTTTGGGGGGGAAAATGAGAAGCTCGGTTTTGGTCATATTTAATTTCAGGTGGCGTTGAGACATCCAGACAGCAATGTCAGACAAGCACGCTGAAACTTTGGTTTGGATGCAAGGTGAGATATCAGGGGTAGAAAGGTAGATTTGGGAGTCATCAGCATAGAGATGGTAGGAAAAGCCATGGGATGAGATTAATGAACCAAGGGAAGAAGTGTAGATAGAAAAGAGGAGGGGACCAAGAACAGAACCCTGAGGTACGCCAACAGGCAGAGGGATAGAAGTAGAAGAGGATCCACCAGAGTGAACACTAAAGGTGCGGAGGGAGAGGTAGGAAGAGAACCAGGAAAGGACAGAGCCCTGGAATCCCAAGTGAGGACAGGGTATCGAGAAGTATGCTGTGATCGACAGTGTCAAAAGCAGCGGAAAGATCAAGAAGAATGAGGATGGAATATTGACCTCTGGATTTAGCCAGTAATAGGTCATTGGAGACTTTAGTAAGCGCAGTTTCGGTTGAGTGGAGAGGGCGAAAACCAGATTGTAATGGGTCAAGAATAGCATGTGAGGAGAGAAAATCAAGGCAGCGGCGGTGAACAGCACGCTCAAGTAATTTGGAGAGAAAAGGAAGGAGGTAGATGGGTCGGTAATTAGAGGGACAAGTAGGGTCAAGTGAAGGCTTCTTAAGGAGAGGTGTGACCACAGCATGTTTAAAGGCAGCAGGGACAGTTGCAGTGGAAAGTGAGAGGTTGAGAATGTGACAGATAAAGGAATAAGAGTAGGAGAGATGGCATTAAGAAGGTGGGCAGGAATGGGATCAGAGGAACAGGTGGTACATTTGAGGAAGAAAGGAGAAGTGTAGTTTCCTCAATAGTAACTTCAGGAAAGGAGGAAAGGGAATGAGGGAAGGAGAGAGAGGGGGACGAACTAGTGGAGGGAGAGGTGGTGAGGTAGAGAAAGCAAGGTTTATCTTTTGAACCTTGTTGTGAAAGAATCAGCAAGGGTCTGAGGAGATAATGAAGGGGGAGTTGGGGGAGGGGGCACCTTGAGGAGAGGTTCAATGTGGTGAAGAGAAGTCGAGGATTAGAGCCAAGAGAGTTGGTCAGTTGGATATAATAATCCTGTTTGGCACGTAAAAGAGCAGATTGGAAGGAGGTCAGCATGAACTTAAAGTGTAAGAAATCAGCAAGGGCCCGAGATTTCCGCCAGAGGCGTTCGGCGGAGCGGGTACAGGAACGTAGGTAGCGGATATTAGAAGTCAGCCAAGGTTGGGGTTTTGTACGCCTTACAGGGCGGGTCATCAAAGGTGCAAGAGTGTCTAAGGCAGAGGATAGAGTATTGTTGTAAGAAGAAACAGCCTCGTTGACAGACGTGGATGGTGCCACAGTAGAGAGGAGGTTAGAAACATGGGAGGATAGAGATGAAGGGTCAATATCATGAAGATTCCTAGATAAATTAGATAGGATAGGACGGAACTGGGAGGGGGGAGATTTAAGTGTGAAAGTTATAAGATGGTGATCAGAGGAGGGATGATCAGAGGCAAGGAAACTAGAAGGTGAACAGTTGGAGGAGAAGATGAGATCAAGACAGTGACCATTTTGACCATTTTATATTTTAAAGGCTCTCTTTTGTTTTGGAGGTATTAAAAAAAAACAGTTTATTTTGAAATGCCTGTGTGGTATTGGGGTGGGTGAGGCAGAAGGCAATTTCAGTCTGAATTGCTCTTACTTATAAGAACATATAATACCAGGACAGTACAAATGCAACTCATAGTAGCTCTGCTCCTGAAAAAGCTTTAGATTCTGCTCCAAAACAAGTTACTAACTCATCTTATAAAATTCTGTATTTTGTCATTCTCCATTTTGTTGCAGTTAACTATTTTATGCACATTTTGTTTGCACCTTTGATATGCATTCCCCCCCCCCCCCCCATTTCTCCCCCCTCCTTGGCTTGGCCACCACACTGGTGAAGCTATAGGTTGAAAGATGTGAATAACTCTGGCTTTCACCTCTAATAAGGAGGTGGGCTCAGGGGCTAGAAGGGTAGCGACAACTCTCTGGCTAACTTACTGCAGGGAACTGGTCAGCATACTGCACTAGTGAATCGATCTCTACTACTAAAATGGTCTTTTGCTGCGTGGTGAGCTCACGGACCATTCTCTGGTCACTACAAAAGATAATAGCAGTTGCCATAGAAACAGCTTTCCGTTCTCACACCGTATGTCAACAAGAGAGCGTCACATCAAGACGATAACAGGAAAGCTCAGTAAGCACAGCTGCACTTCCAGGAAGACATGAATATGTGCTGGAGAGGGGGCGTTAGCCCCTGCTCTGGACGACCTGTCATTTGGTAATTCTTAACACAGCTTAAGTTTGAGTTAGGCTGAACTACGCATGTAAAAATCTACACAGGTAATAATAAATGCTGACAAAATAACTGGAGACCCTAAAGGGGCCCTTTTACAAATGTGCGTTAGGCTCTACGCGCGTGCCAAAAATGAGACTACCGAACCCCCCTGGCAGTAATTTCAGATTTGCCACGCACCTGTAACGCCTGGATGATTTATTTATTTCCTCTGACATGGGGCGTTTCCATTGCTAATAGGCAGTTGGCGTGTGCAGACCGGTCATTTCGGGTGTTGCGTTAAGCCCTTACCGCTAGCACAATGGGTGGGTGTCAAGCGCCCTGGCCAGTTTTAGTGCGCGCTGGTTTCAGTTGTACCACAAGCCATTTTCCTGTCCCATTAAAAAAAAAAAAAAAAAAAGCCCTTTTTTTGCAGAAACGGTAAAAAGTGGCCTGGCATGCGACCAACCACACAAGGTCTTCCTTGGTTTTCTGGAACAGCCCACCAACCCTACTCCTCGGACTCTCTCTGACACGCACCCAAAACATCAGCCTACACTACCACAGGCCGCTTTATACCACAGTTTAGTTAAAAGGACCCCTAAATTAGTACCTAGTCATACAAACTCTTAGGCAATAAGTAGCAGATTGAGCCAATATGCAAGGTAAAATGAAAAGTATACTAGTTTTCTAAACAAGAAGCAGTACTTTACATTTTTGGGTAACATGTCAATAAACATTCAACTGTTGAAGATCACAAAGCGTGTGGATCTTTCTAGCCTTTTGTATTCAATTAAAATGTTTCCATGCTACACGTTCTTTTTTTTTTCAGCAGGTTCTACCTGTGAGAGGGGGAAAAAAGGAACCAGTACTTAGCCATCGCAGTTTGAGGCAGGGAATTCTCAGGATTCGAGTCCACAGGTAACAGATCTCAAACCATTATCTTCCTCCCATCCCTTCTCCTCACCTTATAACGTTCTGCACAGAGATGACATAGCCAGCATGTCTCAAACCTACTGGCTGATCTGGGGTCAGACGCTTATAACCCTTCTCCATAACCTTCATAAAGGAAAGAATCGTAAAGAAACTCTGAACGCCAAATATTGTCAAATATTTTTTTTAATCATATTTTGTTTCATGCAAAGAATTTTTGCTGGAAGACAGTGCTACCGTATAATCCAGGGGTTCTCAAAGACAGTCAGGTTTCAGGATATCCGCAATGAATATGCATGAGATAAATTTGCATAACAAGGAGGTAGCACATGCAAATTTATCTCCTGCATATTTGTTATGGATATTCTGAAAACCTGACTGGCTAGGTGTGTCCCAAGGACTGGATTGAGAACCCCTGGTTTAGACGGCTCAAAAAAAAAAAAAAAAAAAAAGCACACACGTTCCTGGGACTTAAGTACATTATAGAGTATATTGCTTGTCCAACCATTGAACAGCCATGGAGATAAGTGCAAAAGGCCCAAACTCCAAAGGGAAACAGATTAAAAGGTGTAGCTAAGCATAACACCATGAATCTACACAGAGATCCTCACTTTCAAGCCTATGAGCTAGAGGTTTTCTCTCGGCCTCGCTTCCATGCAGACGCGTGACACATTGGTCTCTTCCGATACAAATGATGCACACATATTCTGAGCTTACCGTCCTCTCTCTTATGATGGTAACATCTACTAATCACATGACACAGAATCTGGTGCAGAATTTACCTCCCTGAAGTCAGTCTGCTCGATATAGAGGATGAAGAAAAAGGGATTTTGTGGAAGCCCCTGGATTCATTTGCTGGAAAATTTGGAACAGATACATCCATTGCCTGGAGGACCAAAGCAGAGAGCAATTTAGAGCTGAATATAAACAAAAACAGCTCATGAATCTTATTTTCTGTCACAGGTAAAACCCAGTCTCAAAATCTCAGCACCAATGGTACATGATTAGGTAGCATCAAGGGAAAATCACACAAAGCACAAATACCCATAAGCCCTCTTTCCACACTCCTTATAGTCAGTACATTTTAGAAAGCAATTTCACCCCAAACCATGTGAGAAACACAGGAACGATGTTAACAGGGTGAAAGAAGTGCAGGAGCAGAGGGGCACTTCACATTCACAAGCTCTGGAAGACCGTGTATTATATTACTGTACAGCAAGGTAATGCACTGTAATTATTCAAGAAATCTGTTTGAATTGTTTTTGTTTGTTTTAACAGGGATGGTATGTGGTAGTTTAAAACTGCCAAAGGACCCAGCCTAATCCCAGTTCAAACTCTGCCACGTCAGCTCCATCTTCCTCCAGCACTAGAGGGAGATATAGTCACAGCGTAACCGCCAGTCAGCCAGGCTCTGTGGTGTTCTTAACTCTAACCCTCCCATCCGGTCCTTAAAAAAAAAAAAAAAAACCAACCAACCCAAAACAAAACTCTTGGCTACATAACTTCTGTATCAAGGGTTTCATTCACTTAACTGGTTCAGTACTAAGGGGAGCCAAGTTGGTTTTTTTTTAAATATTAAAGTTTGATGTGAAATAAAGTCACCCGTGTTAACTCAGCAAATGCTGCTGGGACAGGATATTCTAAAATTGTACCTTCACCAGATACTCATTGGGAGAGGTAATATTCAAAGCCATTTTAGAAGGATACTAGCAATTTACTCACAGAAATTGGCTATCTGAAAATGGGCTCCCTGAATGTGGTAATGTGGAGGTGTTCCAGGCGTGATAGGTCAGAACATTGCTCACAGACTGCTTGCTTTTAATTTTGAGTTCTATTCCCACATTTCAAAGTGAAGTAGGCTTCTACCTTCGGTTTGAAATCAGGGGCAAAATGTGTGGGTAAAAAGACTACCTACAGACTTCATTCCAAAATGCAGTTTGGAAATAGCACCCCCTCACAATCAAACTCACAGAAACCAAACACTTCCTCTAATGGTTACAAATTACACTTATCCTACTTGGGAAGAGGAGAAACCTGCTCCTCTGCGAGAACCCCGAAAGGACTGAATCCTATTGCCAACCTAACCTCTGAGGCTGAAAACCTCGACCAGCCTGAAACTTCCGGAAACCTCTCCCAGAACTCCTACCAAACAAAGAACCCCGAGTGGACAGACGAGGTCTATCTTGCGGAAGGCGAGGAACCTTAGCATCACCCAAGGAATTAACCAACTTATCCAATTCTTCTCCAAACAAGAAAGAACCTTTAAAAGGAAACTTGCTCAACTTTGACTTGGAGGCCGCATCCGCCGACCAACCTTTCAACCACAGAGATCTGCGAGCAGCGACCCCCAAAGCCAAAGACTTAGAAGATGCTCGCAGTAAATCATAGAGGGCATCAGCCAGAAAAGCCGCCCCTGTCTCAATTCTAGCTACGTCAACATCGATGGAATGAAGATCATCCGAAGTCCTGTCCAGGACTCTCTCTGCCCACCTAAAGCAAAGCTCTAGCCACCAAGGAACCACAAATGGCAGCCTGAACTGCCAAGGAGGAAACATCAAAACTATTCCTGAGCAGAGAATCTAGTCTTCTGTCCTGAACATCCCGAAGAGCCGTGCCTCCATCCCGGGAACCGTATTCCGCTTAGTCACCGCCGACACCACTGCATCCACGACCGGCACCTTAAGCATAGCTTTATCTGTTTCTGGAATCTGATAGAGCCGAGACATAGATCTAGTCGGACGGAAAGCTGCATCTGGAACCTCCCATTGCGCTTTAATAACATCCCAAATGTCCTGATGCATGGGAAAAGTTTGGGCGCGGATCTAGACCCCTTAATCAAGAAGTCTACCTTACGGGTTTGTGAAACCGGCGCAACATCTTCAAAAATTCAAAGTAGAGGAGACCATAGAGATGAGCTCCTGCAAGTCATCTTTGTGAAAAAATCCTAGCCATGGCGGGATCATCCCCCTGAGCAAAAGCTGCCGCCTCCGGATCTGAGAGCGAAAAATCAGGATCAGTACAGGCATTGACTCCAAAATCTTCCTCCTCTTCCAGATAGGGCATCTCCTGATCGTGATCAGCCCAAAAATCCCCATGGAACACATGTTCCCTAACTTTTTTAGGAGGTGGAGGTGTAGGTGTGACAGCATCTGCTGTCCCAGCTCCTGTATCGCCTCTGTGCATCAAAAATGCCTGGTACATCTGGATCACAAACTCAGGAGGAAACCCCCTGCCTGAGTGGCCCCAGATTGCACCAGAGCTCCTGAATTCAACGTATCAGCATCTGAAAGACCTAGGGCCGCAGGCTGCTGAATACGCGAAGGAGAAGACGGAGTAGGAATCAAAATGGCCGCCGTTCGCGCCAAATTCGCCGGGACGGCCTCCGGAGGCGCGCCTGACTCCTCAGGAGCTGCAGACGAGGACCGCGACGGCGAGGGACCCGATACCGCCAACAGAGAGGCCGACGTCGTAGGCAAAACAGACGAGGACGCTGCTCCTGGTGAGGTACAATATTTACATGCGCCCGTAGAGGAAACCCCCCGACGCTGGCAAACAGCGCATCGTTTAAGTTTCTCAGACATGGCGGGACGCGCGTGCACGCGCGTACGCGGTTCGCGCCTAAATCCAATCCAGTTAATATTTAAACCTTATAAAAACCACTCCGTTCTGCAGTGCTAGTAATAATAACCTAGCGAAATGAAAACTAAGCACAATACCAAAACCAAACTTGTGCTCTTGTTTTTTTTTTTTTTTTTTAAAGAGACACACAAGACAGACACCCCAAAACTTAAACAGAGCTGTGCTCGTTAAAACAATGGGGAAAACAGAGTTTATATACTTTAATCTGGCTGCCTCTCCCAAAGGTAAGACCTCTTTGCTAACCAAAAGAGGAACCCTTCCCTTAGAGATTAGTAGAATAGAAGGGAGATGGGGAGGAATAGGGGGAGTGACCCGGGGCACCCGAGTATACCCCCTGAGGCTTAGCTAATCAGCTGACCAAACCTAACCAGCCTCAAAGAATTCCTGTGGCACAGAGAAAGATATAATAATAAAACAACTAAATATTTAGAAAGAGACTAATAGGCTCACTTCCTACCTGCTGGAGACTGAGAAAATACTGAGGCTAGGGTCACATGACCAGGGCTCTTATTGGCTATCTAGTCAAAGTTTTTTTTCTCAGTCTCCTCCTGCTGGTAGACGTGCACAACCCATCAGTCCATTCCTGGCCGGTCCGGAGGGATGCTAAGGAATTACACTTATCCTACCTTGGGAAGAGGGTGGGAAGGAATCCGTAAATGTGAATTAATTCTGAAAGACTAGGGATACACAATGAATACTTCTAAAACCATAGGAAAAAATATTTCACTCTGTGCATAGAAAGCTCTGGATCTCATTGCCAGAGGACATGTTAAAAGGAGCTAACAGAGCTGGGTAAAAAAAATAAATAAATAAAATTAGACAAGTTCTGGGGGGTGGGGTGTTCGGGTCTATAAACTGCTATTAAAAGGTAGACCTGGGGAAAGCCACTGCTTGTCCCTAGGGTTAAGTAGCATGTCTTGCTACTTTTTGGGAATCCACCAGGTACCTTTGACCTGGACTGGCCACTGGAACAGAATAGATGGATCTTAGATCTGACCCATTAGGGCAACCGTTAAGTTCTACTCATCCAAGCTGTGAAAAGAATAAAATTAGTCTATCATGGAATTTGAACGACAGCATTTTCTCACCTTGGCAGCTGGGAAGTTTGTGATGGTAACTTTCAATGGCTCTAGTACTGCCATGACTCGAGGAGCGCTCTCATTCAGCACCTCCCGCACACATGCTTCCAACAAATGGGGCTCCATGGTCGTCTGTGCCACAGTGACCCCAACCTACACAGCAGAAATGGGTAAGTGAATCAGGGGAAGCAACTTTTCTTGAACCTGGCTTATCTACTCTCACCTCTGCTCCTACCACCATCAACTATGATTAAGGGAGAGATGCAAAGCAGGGACACCACGAACTTTACTCAGATGGCTTTCTCCCTCTGTAACCAAGCCATTGTACAAATACATTCTCAGTAGGGATATGACTGTTTCACGAATGCCACCCATGGGTGTTTCTGTTGTAAGTAGAAAGGCTGGAGTTCTATTCTTCAAGACTGCAAATGCCACCTTTGCTCAATTTCCAGGCCAGGATTCAAACCCATTGCATACTTTTTCTAAAATCTGCTCAAAGCTAAGTTAGCTAACACAGCAGTCTATCTTCTGTGCACTGAAGAGCCAAACGCTAAAAAACAAAACAAAAAAGAGGCCAACACCATTGTCTCCATCCGAATTTAAGGCTGAACCACAAAGTTCACGCATTCCTCTTGCCAGTCTACAATCTCTTTCCAAAGGACCATTAAGCCAGCTCACCTACCCTGGCACAGAAATTGTTAATGGCTTCAGCAGGAAATCCCCGTCGCCTGAGAGCAGTCAGTGTGAAAAAGCCGTGGATCTCCCAATCCCTAAAAACAGAGGGGCATCAGTGACACACTGAGGAAAGCGGAAATGAAATATATATAGTTCTAGGCTGCACAATTGGTTTGCTAGTCCGCTAAAACACTTATGAAGTACCTCTGGTAATTATAAGTTATTAGACTAATGAGATAAAGAAAGAAGAAAGTTTTGTTCCTCATACAAAGGTCACAGAAACAGAGAAAAAGCAGAGAAAGAAGGAATATGAATGAATGAAAGATTAATTGCTATAGAGAATTTAGTTTGCATCAAGGGTAGGGGGAGTAAAACCCCCTTGGGAAAACCATAGGCCATTGGACGGATTCTGAAACACTCTCTCACCAAGCATGCCTGGTGTTTTCAGAGTTCCTTTTTCTGCAGCAGGGTTTTATAGGGCTGTTGTGAGCATTCACCTCTCTCTACCCTGGAACAATCATAGGGGCTGCATATGGGCTGGAGACTTGTATTGGGACTTTCATATGTGCTGGACGCTTGCAATTTGTCCTTGCCACACCTCTAACTCACTTTTGTAACAGGATATAACCAGGTATCTGAATTGCCTTAGCAACATGAGGCCCCATCAGAGCAAGTGACCAGTCAGAAATTCCTTCATGTGGCTGATAGGAAAAAGAGAGTTTTGGGGGATGGGAAATAGTGCAGTATACCTGAAATAAAACAATTATAGACAATATACACACATTTATTTGTTACATTTGTTATCTCACATTTTTCCACCTATTTGCAGGCTCAATGTGGCTTACATAGAGGCATATTTTCATAGCATTCCACAGTTCCGTAGGTTTCTATGGAACTTTGGAAGGCTAAGTGCTTTGAAAATATGCCTCATAGTACCGTAAAGGCGTTCGCCAATTCCGGTATGAACAAATACAGTAATGTTGTGGTAGAATAAGGTTCATGTGTACAGACACATTAGGGAATCGTAGAGAGGAAGAGTTGTTATATTTATTTGTACCCCGCACTTTCCCACACAATGCAGGCTCAATGTGGCTTACATAGTAATTTGAAATGCAAAGTCATAATAGAAATTTCAAAACATTATAAGTTGAGCTTAATAGTGTATGATAAGTTGATCTTGATAATGTATGATTAGTATAAGAGAGGGTAGACAGGATAGGATAGTATAAATTTGGGATAAATGGGGTAAGGAGGGATAAAATAAAGGGGAGATGGAGAAGAGAAGGATGGGATGAGTAGAGGGGGAATGGGGAGGAGGGGTAAGTAAAACCAATGATGGGGTCATTATCTAATTCAAAACAGAATTGGGAGTGGAGGTTGGTAAGATTAGGTTGGGACATTAGGATAGGCTTGCTTAAAGAGATAAGTTTTTAGCATTTTTCTAAAGGGCAAGTAGTTGTTAATTAATCGGATTGGTCTGGGTAGAGCATTCCAAAGCTGGCTGCCCAAAAAGGAGAAACTGGATGCATAGTAGGTCTTGTATTTAATTCCTCTACAATTGGGAAGGTGTAGGTTGAGATAAGTTCGTGAAGAAATAGATCTATTTCTGCCAGGGAGGTCGATCAAATCACTCATGTAGCCGGGGGATTCTCAGTGTATGATCTTGTGGGTCATTGTGTTGATCTTGAAATTTATTCTCTCTTTGATGGGGTGCCAGTGGAGCTTCGCTCGAAGAGGTGATGCACTTTCAAATTTTGATTTGCCAAAAATAAGTCTGGCTGCAGTGTTTTGGGCTGTTTGGAGTCTCTTCAGTATTTGGGTTTTGCATCCTAAGAACACACTGTTGAAGTAGTCAGCGTGGGTAATAACAGTGGACTGTATCAGGTTCCAGAAAGTGTTGCATGAGAGGTATGGCTTCACTCGTTTCAATATCCACATCATATTAAACATTTTCTTCGTGATGAATTTGGCGTGGTTATCAAAAGATAAATGGCTGTCATTACTCCGAGTATCTAAGTTGTCGGATATGGAGAGTTTGACATCAGGGGTGTTGAGAGTAGCCTGGAGGTAAGGGGAGTATTGGGAAGAGATAACCAGGCACTGCATTTTTTCTTTATTTAATTTCATTTTAAAAGCATTAGCCCAAGAGGTTAGAGTGGTAATGACAGTATTGATTTTGTCATGGATTTCTGATAGATTGGATTTAAAGGGACGTCGTCAGCGTATATGAAAGGATTTAGGCCATGTTTGGTTAGTAGTCTGGCCAAGGGGATCATCATAAGGTTGAAAAGTATCGGGGAGAGTGTCCATTACGAGCTTTGGTTTCGTTGTGTTGTAGGGTACAGGCATTTAAATTGCGTTGGTAGGGTAAGCCTTTTTGAACAGGTTAGTTTTTAATGATTTCTGGAAGTTTAGGTGATCATAAGTTGTTTTCACGGCTTTTGGTAATGTGTTCCATAGTTGTGTGCTTACGTAGGAAAAGCTGGATGCATAGGTTGATTTGTATTTGAGTCCTTTGCAGCTTGGGTAGTGGAGATTTAGGTATGTTCATGTTGATCCTGTTGTGTTTCTGGTTGGTAGGTCTATGAGGTCTGTCATGTATCCCGGGGCTTCGCTGTAGATAATTTTATGAACCAGGGTACAGATTTTGAAAGCAATATGTTCTTTGATTGGGAGCCAATTTTTCTTGGAGGGGTTTGGCGCTTTCAAATTGCGTTTTTCCAAATATAAGCCTGGCTGCTGTGTTTTGAGTGGTCTGAAGTTTCTTTATAATTTGTTCTTTGCATCCTGCATAAATTCCGTTGCAGTAGTCTACATGGCTTAGTACCATTGATTGTTAACTTGCGAAATGTTTACATACATATACACAAAACTAGAATGTGCCACAAAAATTGTGTAAGATGTGAAATAGCACAGAGACACCATCACTCTCTGCACTTTGGAGGTCTCACAGGTTTGTTTTAGCAATTCCTGCTTGTCTTGGCAGCTACAGTGAAGACTGCTAAGGGGTTTTAGGAATGCATGTCCTGGTGAAACTGAAGAGCCTAACAAAGCACTTGCAATGGATGAGAAATCCTGAAGAGGTGTTGAGAGGAGGAAAACTTCACTGGTGTATTTTACCTGCTGGATATTGCACTTTAGCAAATTCAGTTTAGACAACAGTGTAGACTTTTAAGTCTCTTTCAGGGTTACATATAAATCGTGTTTTAGAGTCTAGTTTAGTATTTTAAGTTGCAGTTTAGAGCACAGCCATCAGTTGAGGGAAGCCTCAAGAAACTGAGGTCTGGATAGGAACAAATGGAAGAAGCTGGAAAGCAGTGGGCAAAACTGAAAAGAGATATTGTAAGGGCAACAAACCTTTTCGTAAGGAAAATAAATAAAAGTAAAGAAAAGGAGACCACTTTGGTTTTCAAAAGAAGTAGCTGAAAAGGTAAAGAAAAAGGATAGCCTTTATAAACTACAAGAAATCACAAAAAAACAAATCAAAACAAAAAAAAACAGTATCTGGAAAAGCTAAGAGAAGGTAGCAGCCAGGAAAGCAAAGATGCAAACGGAAGAAAAAAAAAATAGCCAATACGGTAAAATGGAGGGACAAGACATTTTTTAGATGTCAGTAATAGGAAGATGTGCAAAACTGGCATTGTGAGACTCAAAGGTAAAGAGGAGGAATTGATGCTAGAACGATGGCAGTGAGGCGCTTTTGGCTGTGTCTGTCTCCTCTGCTGCCTAAGGCTGAGGTGTTACATTGTGAACTGTGAAGTACCTCCCCTGCGTGGTTCAAACACACCACTTGAGCCCCTGGACAGCAAAATAGGATGCCTTCCGAAGAACGGCATAGCCACTGGTGTCCCAGTTACAAGCCCTGAAGAGTATAAAGGGAGAGAGGAGCAGAGCATCGCCAGAACTGCTTTGGCCTTACCCCTAGTTTCATGATGCATCGAATTTTACTACTCATATTGTGCTACAATAGGTGAGGCAGGGTTGCTGGATAGAGACACAGAGATGAGATGCTAAGTAAAAAAATATGGTGCAGTACATTGGGGGGGGGGGGGGGGGGAAGAGCAGAGGCACTGGGGTTGGTTATGAATTTACTCTCTTATTTACCCTGACAGAAGATAATTGGGAAGTCTGGATGAACAAAACAGAGAGGCAATCCAGGAGAAAAATAACCACAAGATGTTGCAACAGAGCCACATAGCAAAGAAGTCCCTATCTGGAGGCATTTGGCTTGTGTGTGCTTTAAGGGCAAAATCTATATATGGAAAGGGGGTGGAGGGATGAATCTCACAACTGAAAGCAAACTTCGGAAGCGTAGCTCACCTGACAGCACCAGCCTCCACTAGTTTAATAATCTTCCTCTTTGAGACGACAGTGTAATGAAGGTTCAAACGGCCATATTCCCACTGCACAGGGCAGTAAACGTCCAGTGCATTGCACAGCCAGAAATAGGAGGACCGTCTTCAAAGCCGCAAAAGAGGAGATGACAAGGGGTTATATACAGGTACGTCAGGAACAAAGTGAAAATAAAAGCAGCAACGAGGAACATTTACATTGGATCAAATGTGCTATCGTACATGGCCACAGAGACAAGTAGCTTCACTTTCATTAAAGGGGGTCGATATTCAAAAGGGATTAACCAGACAGGATAGGATCTTGCCCAGTTTAAATCCCGCTGAGCTGGCCTGTCCAGGGTATTCAGTGGCACTTAACTACGTAGTGCTGCTGAATATTCATGCTAATTGGCCATTCCAGGGCCGCTGAAAGCAGTGGGGGCAACATTCCCCCAGGCCCGGCCGCCAAAGGTGCCAGTCTTTCTCCTGCTCCTGACGAGACCCAGGTGATCGCGACGCGACAGGAGCAGGAGAGAAAACTCCAGTGCCGGACCCCCCCTTAGAAACTGGGGAGGAGCAGACACAGGGCTTCGGGGCCTTTGGTTTGGCTGGTGGGGTCCCCAAGCCCCACCAGCAGAAGCCTTCCTCCAGCGTTGTTCTCTGCCGCACTGCCTGGCCTGCAGCTGCTTTTCCTCTTACATGCGGCAGAGAACAGTGATGGAGAAAGGCTTCTGCTGGCGGGGTTTGGGAACCCCAGCCAGCCAAGGTATGTGGAACTGTGGCGGCAGGGGGGGGGGCACTCAGTCTCTCAGCAGCCCTGGTCCATCCCTTAACTGGCTAGGTTAGGGTTGGGCCGTGGATGGAGTGTTGGTGGCATGCTAACAAAGCCAGTTAGCAGCAATATTCAGCTGTCCTAATTTTATGCGTTAAAGTTAACCCAGGAACTGGTCTGAGTATTAGCCAGTGCTTGGTTTACTTCTGGGTCAGCAGACATACCTACATCCAAAATGCTGGAAGCCACGCCTGCCTTGGCATTGAACATCCAGGATTAGACTGCAGCTGGAAGAGGCTTGCATGGTACTTACTGCTGCAGGCTGGATATTACCCCCTAAACTAACAATTCATGCTAGCAGCAAAAAAGAGATGCAGCATCATTTAGTAATTACACACCTGGAACTACGTTTTTTTTGTTTGTTTTTTTTAAATCTTGTATTATAATCTGTAACCTGCAGAACTGTATTAACAGTCAAGCTGCAAGGTTTTATTTTGGTACGGGTGGACAGCTGTCACAGTTTGAGGCAAGAAAGACGGGGACAAGCACAGAGAATCTCTGAAGACTGAGCTGTTGGTTTGGATGTGTCCACAAGACAGGTCTTAAAGCTGTTTTCTGATGTAACTTTCTACATTTATATATGTGTACCAGGGGTGCAGTAGCCTTAGCAGTGAACCACAACAGAGGATTAAAATGAGCTACAGAGCCTGTGTCAGGACAGCCACAAGCATCATTTCAGCTAGTAGGGTTTTTATCCCATCCAGTCAAACAGTATGCGCATTCCCAAGTGATGAGACAAGGCAGGGAACGCCATCATGGTACAGCATCGTACATAAATAATGTCAACAGTCGAAGAGAAGAAAGGCTTCTCTCTATAGCAAGGTCTTACCTGGCCTGGAACTCTTTGGTGCACAACGAGTGAGTTATGTGTTCTATGGAGTCGCACAAACAATGCGTGTAGTCATAGGTGGGATAGATACACCTGTAAACAAACCAGGGCTTTCTTAGCAAGACATTTCCCATCTAACAATCCCCCCCACCCTCTTTCTCCCCCAAAGTGTGCAAGATGATCCACAGCATGGATGCATAAATCAATCATCTATCTTGCTGCTTCACTCCGGCATTCCCTCTCTTCTTCATAGCTATGGTCTAAAGCCTGCTAAGAGGCTTTAACACCACTTCTTTTCAGCACACTGGAGAGAAGCGACAGACAGCTATAGTCCAATGGTAAATCTACATCAAATACTTCACAGGAATCCACTCTATGTCAACCTGTTTCACACCATCTCTGCTCAGTTATGCCTTGGTTTCTTCCCACCACTGTAAGAGGAAAGCATGTCAAAGCTCAAAAAAATGAAGAGGTTTTTAAAGGGGGGGGGGGGGGGGGGAGGGTCAACTATTTTAAGAAAACAAAGCAAAGAAATTGCAAACCTATTCTAGTCAATGGCATGCAGTCTTTACTGCTGAGTGACATCAGCTGTGCTAACAACTTTAAAGAGAGAACTTCTGAATGCAGCACTTAGTTTTGTAATGTGTGAAGAAACAGTGTGTTTTAAGCCTGTAAAATGTATTGGATATTTTTCCTGCATTAATTACGCCAAAGTGTATTTACTATTACTACTATCATTTCTATAGTGCTACAAGGCAAACGCAGCACTGTACAGCAACATGAAAAAAGAGCTTACAATCTAAATAGGACAGGCACATATAAGCACAACTGAGAGGTTTGGGGATAAAAAGGGTACAGGGCAAGTGAAAAGGTGTTAGGGAGTCAAAAACAGCATTAAAGAGGTGGGTTTTTAGCCTGGATTTCTCATATTTGGCCAGCAGTGGTGTTTCTCTACTGTAAGCTGTACAGAGAATGAAATGTTCTTTCTTTAGTTTTAGCACACAAACAGGAAGCATGCAAGCAGCAGTATATTTTTTTTAAATTTTGATGTCCTGGGCTGTAATTGGCCCAGGAGCTGATTTTCATTTTAAGATTATTGGCTTTTGCTCCAGTCTTAGCCAAGAAAGAAGACAGCCAGATCTCTTGCTAAGGCCCTGTAAACAGTTACATTTGATAACTTGTGAGCAGCTATATGTTCTGATCTTCCCAGGTACTTCTCAGAAAGTATACAAATGTTTAGTTAGTGTTATAATTGATCCATTTTCAGTTTACCTGTTCCACTGTTGAATTTTTAAGACAATAAACAATATTTAGTTTATTGCCTCTCTGTCTGGACTGGACAAATATTTATTCACAGATACCTGTAGACTTTCCCTTTATTTTATGTACCTTGTCTGGTCACTGCAGTAAGGTAAAATTATGTATCATACCTGATAATTTCTTGTCCATTAATCATAGCTGAGCAATCCATAGACTGGTGGGTTGTGTCCATCTACCAGCAGGTGGGGATAGAGAGCAATCCTTTTGCCTCCCTATATGTGGTCATGTGCTGCCGGAAACTCCTCAGTATGTCGATATCAAAGCTCCATCCGCAGGACTCAGCACTTAGAGAATTACAACCCACAAAGGGACACTCTGCCCAGCTACCACCGCCGAAACTGGGTAGGGGAATCAACCCAGCTCATCCCCACACAAGTGGAGGAGGGGAATCCGTCCAGCTCATCCACGCGAGTGGAGGAGGGACACCACACCCGCCGATGCGGGGGGATCTGGCTTATCCTGCAACCGCGGGAGGAGCTGACTGACCCTAACACCGCCGAAGCGGGAGGGGTACAAAGCTGCCCTACAGCTGCACGAAGCGGGAGGGAGCGCCGGCAGAATTTAGGTCTCAATCCAGCCCTGAAAAACGGAGGCGAGAGGAATGCAGCAGCTCACTGTAACACAAAATCGTCTCAACTCCTGAAGAATCCAATTGAAAAAACTTGAACACGAAGTCCTCCTGAACAGGAACTGAAGACTAAACTTGAACCTGAAATGCAACCAGAATATAAACAGTACAGATATCTGGGAGGGGCTATGGATTGATCAGCAATGATTAATGGAAAGAAAATTATCAGGTATGATACATAATTTTACCTTCCATATCATCATGCTGATCAATCCATAGACTGGTGGGATGTACCGAAGCAGTACTCACCCAGGGCGGGCCATAGAAATCCCTGACCGCAACACTACTACTACTACTACTACTACTATTTAACATTTCTAGAGCGCTACAAAGTGTACGCAGCGCTGTACAAACACAGAAGAAAGACAGTCCCTGCTCAAAGAGCTTACAATCTAATAGACAAAAAGTAAAGCATTTTAAATTTCAAATATTTAAGCAGTCCAAGCACAAGAGAACAGTCACAGAAGGACAGAAGATTTGAGCTCCCAAACCGGGCCTCCGCCCAAACAGCCACAGTCAAGCGGTAATGTCTGGAGAAGGTATGAGCCGATGCCCAAGTTGCCGCCGTACAAATCTCTTCCAAGGAAACGGACCCCAGCCTCTGCCAGCGAGGCCGCCTGTGCTCTAGTGGAGTGAGCCTTCAGTTGGATAGGCGGCACCTACCCCACGGCCACATAAGCCGCTGCAATGGTTTCCTTGACCCATCGTGCTACTGTAGGCTTGGCAGCCTGCAGACCCTTACGAGGACCTGTGAACAGCACAAACAGATGATCCGACTTCCGAAAATCATTGGTCACTTCCAAGTATCTGATGATGACTCATCTCACATCTAGATATTTGAGAGCAGAATACTCCTCTGGGTAGTCCTCCCTACGAAAGGAGGGTAGACAGAGCTGCTGATTCACATGGAAGCGAGAAACAATCTTGGGTAGGAAGGAAGGCACTGTGCGAATAGACACTCCTGCCTCAGTGAACTGCAGAAAGGGCTCTTGACATGATAGCGCCTGGAGCTCGGAAACTCTTCTGGCTAAAGTGATAGCCACCAAAAAGACTGCTTTCAATGTCAGGTCTTTCAGAGATGCCCTCGACAAGGGTTCAAAAGGCGGCTTCTGCAAGGCTCAGCACCAGATTGAGATTCCACGCAGGTACCACTGAGTGCAGAGGAGGGCGCAGGTGATTAACTCCCTTGAGAAAGCGCACCACATCTGGCTGCGAGGCCAGGGAAGCACCCTTCAGGCGACCCCTGAAGCAAGCCAGAGCCGCTACCTGGACTTTAAGGGAACTGAGCGACAGGCCTTTCTCTAGACCTTCTTGCAGGAATGCCACCACTGAAGAAATTGGAGCAGTGAAGGGAGAAAGAGAGCCTGCCTCACACCACGATGCAAAGGTACGCCAAACCCTGGCGTAAGCAGTAGAAGTAGAGCGCTTCCTCGTTCTCAGCATAGTGACGATGACCTTGTCTGAGAAGCCCTTCTTCCTCAGACGCTGCCGCTCAATAGCCAGACCGTAAGACCAAAGGGGGAGGGATCCTCCATCACCAAGGGACCCTGATGCAACAGGCCTTGCCTCCGCTGGCAAGCCGCAGAGGGCCGTCCGCTGAGAGCATGATCAAGTCCGCATACCAGGGACGTCTGGGCCAGTCCGGACCCACCAGGATTATCCGGCCCGGATGCTTTACCACCCAGTCTAGCACCCTGCCCAACATGGGCCAGAGCGGAAACACATGGAGAAGCTCCTGTGTCGGCCACTGTTGGAGAAGAGCATCTACTCCCAGAGATCGAGGGTCCCGTCCTCTGCTGAAAAAGCGCAGCACTTGGCAATTGGCCAATGACGCCATCAGATCTAGGCTCGGCTGGCCCCAGCGCTTCGTGATGTCCAAGAACGCCTGAGCAGATAGCTGCCACTCTCCGGGATCCAAGGTATGGCAACTGAGAAAGTCCGCCTTGACATTCATGACTCCCGCAATGTGGGCCGCCGACAGCTGTTCAAGGTTCGCTTCCGCCCACTGGCATAGATTCATGGCCTCCTTGGCTAGAGGGGCGCTCTTGGTACCTCCCTGGCGATTGACATAGGCCACAGCTGTGGCATTGTCCGACAGGACCCGTACTGGCTTCAACGCCAGTACCGGGAGAAACTCCAAAAGCGCCAACCGAATAGCTCTGAGTTCCAGGAGGTTGATAGACCACTTTGCCTCTGCAGGAGACCAGAGCCCCTGCGCTGTCCTTCCCAAGCAGTGGGCTCCCCAGCCCGTCAAAGAGGCGTCCGTTGTGACGACAACCCACTCAGGTGTCAAAAGAGGCATTCCTGCAGACAGCTTGTCTGGCCTCAGCCACCAGCTTAGCGCCTTGCGCACCGCTGGATCCAAGGGAAGGCGCACAGCGTAATCCTCCGACACTGGAGTCCAGCGCTGCAGCAGAGAGTGCTGTAGAAGTCTCATATGGGCCCTGGCCCAGAGCACTACTTCCATCGTGGCCGTCATAGAGCCCAACAGCTGCACATAGTCCCAAGCCCGAAGAGGAGAGGCTACTAGGAACTGGTCCACCTGAGCCTGAAGCTTGACAATCCGATTGTCTGGCAGGAACACTCTGCCCACTTGGGTGTCGAAAACGAACTCCCAGATACTCCAGGGACTGAGTCGGGCGCAGCTGGCTTTTCTCCCAGTTGATGATCCACCCCAGGGAGCTCAAAAGAGCAATCACCCAGTCTAAAGCTCTGCCGCACTCTGCATAAGAGGGGGCTCGGATCAACCAGTCGTCCAGATAAGGATGGACTTGTACTCCTTCCTTGCGTAGGAATGCCGCGATGACCACCATTACTTTGTAGAAGGTCCGCAGAGCAGTACCCAACCCGAACGGGAGGGCTCTGAACTGGAAGTGTCGGCCCAGGACAGCAAAACGCAGAAAGCGTTGATGAGGAGGCCAGATGGGAATATGCAAGTAAGCTTCCTTGATGTCCAAGGATGCCAGCAACTCCCCTGCCTTCACTGCCGCTATAACAGAGCAGAGAGTCTCCATTCGGAAGTGTCGAACTTTCAAGGCCCGATTGACCCCTTTGAGGTCGGGATAGGCCGCACAGAACCTCCTTTCTTTGGTACCACAAAGTAAATGAAGTAACGTCCCTTGCCAAGCTGATCTTCTGTCACTGGAACGACCGCACCCAGCGGATCAGATTGTCCAAAGTCTGCTGCACTGCCACAGCTTTGACCGGAGACTTGCAGGGAGAGTGCACAAACCCGTCTCTTAAAGGTCGGCAGAACTCTAGCGTGTAGCCGTCTCTGATGACTTCCAGCACCCAAGCGTCTGAAGTTACCCTGGTCCACTCGCCCAGAAACGGGATAGCGTCCTCCAATCTGCTCTGAGCCATGGACCAGGGCCCCCGTCATTGGGTACAAGACCCTGGGGGAGGACCGGAGGATGCACCTTCTGGACGGCGGTCTCTGCGAAAGGAATGCTGCTTGGGGGGAGAAGTTCCTTTGAAGGAAGAGGGGGCAGAGGAGCCCGACTTGCCCGGGCGATACCGACGGGCTTCCTGAAACCGTCCTTTGGAGGAAACCGGGGCGGGCACCACTGGCCCGAGCCCTGACCTCCGGTAACCTCTTGCCCTTAGACGTGCCGAGATCATACCTTTAGCCGAGGGCTGCTCAAGACATCATACAGCAAGTCTGCCAAGTAGGCCAAGCCCGATTCCAGGGCCGGCCAATCAGCCCTCAAGGAAGGATCCGAGGGGAAGCCCGCTGCACAACCGTCAGGCACGCCCTGGCCACATAGGAGCCGCAAACTGAGGCCTGCAAACTTAAAGCAGCCGCCTCGAAGGACGACCTTAAAGCCGCCTCCAATCTTCTGTTTTGGGCGTCCTTTAGGGCCGTGCCACCTTCCACCGGCAACGCCGTTTTCTTAGTCACTGCAGTGATTAAAGAATCCACGGTAGGCCAAAGAAAGGCCTCCCGTTCACCTTCAGGCAGAGGATAGAGGCGGGACATAGCCCTAGCCACTTTAAGGCTCGTTTCTGGGAAATCCCATTGAGCCGAAATCAAGGTGTGCATGGCTTCATGCACGTGGAAGGCTCTAGACGGGCGCTTTGTCCCCAGCATAATGGCAGAGCCAGCAGAGGCTGAGGGAGAGACGTCCTCCGGAGAGGAAATCTTCAAAATGCTCATGGCCTGCACTAACAGGTTGGGCAAAACCTCTGAGCGCTGCAGAGGGGTCATCCGCTCCATCCGAGCGGGAATCCGTCTCCTCCAAGGAATCCCCAAAGGACCGTTGGGAGAACTCAGATACGCTGCCCTCATCTACATCAGAGGAGACCGAGTCCTCTAGGGCCTGGAAATCCACCCGAGGGCGTTTGCTTCCGGAGGCCTCAACCCCTTTATCAGACAGGGGAGCAGGGGCAGCGTTTTGCATAAGAAAAGCCTGATGCAGCAGCAAAATGAACTCAGGGGAGAAACCCCTCAAACTGTGCACTTCTGCAGCCTGGGCCACAGCCCTAGACGCACCCTCAACCGGCGCTCGCAAGAGCGGGGGAGAAACATGCTGCGCATCCAAAATAGCGTCTGGCGAGAAACTCCGAGAAGGAGCCGCGCGGGAAGAACGGCGCTTAACTTTTGCCGCTTTCTTGCCGTCACCCGAATCAAGGGCGACCATAGCATTAACGTCTCCCACCTCGAGGGCGGCCCAAGAAGCCGTCCGAGCAGAGTGGCCGGCCAAAATGGAGGGGGCGAGCTGCGGGGGATGGGCGCTTATGGCGGGAAAAACCGCCGCACCGGAGGAAGAACCGGGACACTGACCGGACTCCAAACTGACGCCCAAAAAAGGCGATTCAGGCTTTGAAACCCCCGCATCCCCGCCCACGCGGTCCGGGGAGCAATTCTTCGTGCCCTCGCCCTCCGACGCCATTAGCCACGTGGAGACCGATCGTGGAACCCCCTGCCCGCTACAAAAGGTAAAAATTACCTGCTTCTCACTCCGAGCTGTAACGAACTGGTGTCCCAGTGAGCAGCTGCAATAAACGCTGATATAAACGTTGAAATAAACGCCCTTAAAGGACTTTAAAAAAAAAAAAAAAAATTTTTTTTTTACGGAGCCAGCGGGAGGGGGGAGAAAAGGAGGGACCTGGCCACACCAGGTTTGCACTTGCTCAAGAAGAGCCCTCAACCCTAAGTACTCAACAAAACCTAAGAATTAGGCTTGGAGACCTAGCCAGAGCTGCTGCTGTGTGTGACCACCACCTGATGAGATAGAGAACATACTGAGGAGTTTCCGGCAGCACATGACCACATATAGGGAGGCAAAAGGATTGCGCTCTATCTCCACCTGCTGGTAGATGGACACAACCCACCAGTCTATGGATTGATCAGCATGATGATATGGAATAGACTTCTGTAATTCTACATTCATGGGCCCATCTACTCACCAGGTTTCATCCTTAGGCAATGAGCATGACTCTCTCTCCTGCTTCCCACCCTCAGAGGCAATAAGCACTACCTATACAGCATTCCCCGCCCCAGCCTACGGGAGCATGAAGATGGGGGATCTTCTGGATGACAGCATGCAGCACATATCACTAGGGCCACTGGGCTGGCCTGGTAATGTACTGCAATTCCCCCTTTCAAAGATTAAAACATACCATTTATCTCCAGTTCGGTGATGAGGTGTATATTTGATACGATAGGCTACGGGGTCCATCTTTCCATCCTCCATTACCATCTTCATCCGCAAGGTAACTTCTCCCTCTGCGAACTTCCCTTTCCTCATTCCCTAAAGAGAGAAAAATGAAAGCAGTCATGAAGGGGGGGGGAGTCAATTCTCATCTGGCTTTATGGAATGGTGATTTGCCTAAACCAATTCTGGCTGTACTAACTACAGACATCCCAAAGTTTCAGTCAAAAGGGGTAACTACAATATCGCATGAACCTCTTCTAAACTCGGTGAAGTATACCTAGAGGAGAGGATGGGAGGAGCAGGGCCAATTATCACACACAAATACCTCAAATCTGGCAAAAATATACAAAGAATCAAAATTTCTTCAATGGAGTGGAAGATCTGGAAGATGAGGCAGCTCCAAGGAGGCAGATTCAGGAGCAACATTTTTCATAGAAAGGGTGGTAGATGGATCAATTGCTAGTGGAGGCTAACATATTATCAGCCTTCAGGGAGCATGAGCCAAGCACAGACGACCCTTAGCTACACAAGATCAAGTAGCATGTGTTACAACTATTCAAAAAGGAAGCACTGGGGCCTGCCACAATGAATGGCAAAGTGACCAATATGAAAGGATGGAAGTTGTCCTAGCAGAAAATTCAGGCAATCCTATATTTGGGACAGTCTGGCAGGCTACAAATACAGCAATAACTAAAAAATCTTAGCAAAAATGCAGGTGCTCACATACTTGGTCTTTCTAGAAGGCTACAGGCTCCTTGCACCAATTAGTCTGTGTGGTAGGTTCGTGGTTACAAGGTACTGTCCCAAAAGGGACCTAGCCAGATGTTCTGTGGTATTGGTAGGTATTTAGATTATTACAAAACTATTTGATTAGTCCTGGGAAGGAAGAGATTCTGTGTGTGAACTAAACAGAGAGCCTTACCTGTGAGGGTGAACTGCTTGTTTACTCTTTCCAAAAATACTAGGATTAGGGGGCATGCAATGAAACTACAAAGTAGTAAATTTAAAATGAATCGGAGAACACTCAACGTGTAATTAAACTCTGGAAAAAGTTTGAACTTGGGGAAAATCCACTGCTGATTTCTAGGATAACAGCATAAAATGTACTATTTTAGGATTTTGCCAGGTACTTGTAACCTGGATTGGAAACAGGATGCTGGGCTTGATGGACCTTCGGTCTGTCCCAGTACTGCAATACTTATGTACTTCTGTAGAACGGAGAAAGATAACTAAACCATCTTGCATAAGGAATAGCAAAACTGACAGATGCCAGCAGAGACTTACAGACCAAGTTATTTCTTGAGACATAACTTTTGAGGACAAAAGTCCTCTTCGTCCGAAGCATTTAAGGTACACTTGTGTCCCTAAAATCTCAGGTCTCAAACTGGTTATTTATAAGGTGCTACTGGCCTCTGCCATTTTTCCTACTCCCTCAAACCAACTTCTCTTAGCCTAAGCGTAAAGGAAAAGTTATACAATGCTGCACAGGTTCTCAGAGCTACTCCAGAACTAGCCCTTGTGAGAAAACGCCTCTGCAGAAGGGTACTGCCATAATGGGACAAACCGAAGGTCCATCAAGCCCAGAATGTGGCCAATCCAGGTCACAACTACCTGGCAAGATCCCAAAACAGTACATTTTATACTGCTTATTCTAGAAATAAGCAGTGGATTTTCCTCCAGTCCATTTTAATAATGGTCTATCGACTTTTCCTTTAGGAAGCCATCCAAATCTTTTTAACCCTCCCCCCCCCCCCCCCCAAAGCTAACTGCTTTTACTACATTCTCTGGCAGATATTCTAGATTCAGTCCCTGTAAAAACATTTGGTCAGTGCAGTGGGCTGAGAACCTGAAAAACTGGGTTCGATTCCTAATGCAGCTCCTTGTGACTCTGGGCAAGTCACTTAAACCTCCACTGCCCCAGGTACAAACTTAGAATGTGAGCCCACTAGGGATAGAAAAAGTACATGCATATAGTATACTTAAACTGCTTTGGTTCTGCCCACAGAAAGGTGGTATATCAAATCCATGACCTTTTAAGCCCTTTACCTTTTATTTCTGGGAGTGCCATTAAAATTACGTAAGAGAACAAGTCATGGGGAAATTCAGGCACTCCAGAACTAGCTCCACAAACATGTCACTGCAGAAATTTTTATTAGAAAAAAAAAGGACTGCTTCACATCTTGTACCTCCAAGAGAAGAAGGGATTCTTCAACTGGTCGATCTCTCCATGGAGAGGGCGGAGGGTTGTGACCTTTTATTTCTTCCACTTTTTGATGGCAGGCATAGGCATGGCCTCTGAACAACCACAAAAAAACAAAAAAGACATTTAAAAGTATTTTAGGGATACCTTATTAAAATTCTTATATACTGCATAATTCCTTGGTTCTCTGTGGTGTACAAATTTACACTGGCTCCCTGTCCACTTCCGCATTGTTTAAACTTCTCGTACTGACCTTTAAATGCATTCACTCTGCAGCCCCCCATTACCTCTCCGCTCTCATCTCTCCCTACATTCCTCCCCGTAAACTCCGCTCACTGGACAAATCTCTCTTGTTGTCCTCCTTCTCCTCCACTGCTAACTCCAGGCTTCGCTCCTTTTCTCTCGCGGCACCTTATGCCTGGAAATAGACTTCCTGCACCTATACGTCTAGCTCCATCTCTACCTGTTTTCAAATCTATGCTGAAAACCCACCTTTTCACTGCTGCTTTTAAGCTCCTAGCCACAATTGCCCTCCCCTTGTCCCTTCCTCCCTTCTCACCCATTACTTCCCTCACCCGTAACTGTCTTGTCTGTCTGTATTATTTAGATTGTAAGCTCTTTTGAGCAGGGACTGTCTCTTTACATCAGGTGTTCAGCGCTGCGTGTGTCTGGTAGCGCTATACAAATGCTAATAATAATAATTTTAAAAAATTGAATACATATTGTCATATAATCATAAGATCAACACAAAATTCTGGCTTCAATTGCAAAAATCTGACTTAGCTTCAATTCTTTCAGTTCACTTCGGTATCTGACCCTTATGCTTTCAAAAAAAGAAAAGGTCTTCAGTTCTCTCTCAAACTGCTTAATTTTCTGTATTTTCTTAAGTCTCAATGGTAGACTATTCCATAGTGTCGGACCCAAGAAAAGTCTAAATTTAATTGTTGCATTGAGTTCTAGGCGGTTGATACATGTGTAATTTTGCTGCTAATATTTAAGAAACCGATCCAGTTAAGATCTTAAAAAGTACTACTACTACTACTTAACATTTCTAGAGCGCTACTAGTAAAAGTAAAAGTTTAAACTTTACATGATATTCAATCGGTAACCAGTGTAGAGATTTTAGTACCGATGAGATATGTCTGTATCTATTTACATTTCCTAAAACTCGCATGGCTTAGTACAAGAAGCCCCAAGTTTCTGTAGAATGCCCGACACCTACATTTCGGTCTTCCTGACCTGCTTCCGGGGATTATGAGCAGTCACTTAATCATTTGGTTAGGCCAGAGTGATGTCACCAAATGATTAATTTAACTAAATGATTTATTTACGCAACTGCTCATATTCCCCTGAAGCAGGTCACGAAGACAAACACCATTTTGTTATTTGTAGGCGTCTGGCATTATACAGAAACTTAGGGCTTTTTACTAAGCCATGTGGCAAATGGGAGGAAGCCCAGAGGAAATGAATGGGCTTCCTCTTATTTGCTGCGCCAGGAATCGCTAGCGTGGCTTAATAAAAGAGGCCCTTACAGCGCTATTCCACTATGTCTGCATAAACTAAGTAGTTGCTTGGTTTTTTTTGTGGACACAACTGCATGTTTTACTATACCAAGTGATTGTGCTGTTACTTTTGATATGAGTGAGTTTTAAATTAGAAGATTAAAGGATAAAATAAAATAAATAATAACAAAAAAAAAAAAAGTTTATAGACATTTGGGGCAAATGATTGAAGAAGTCTGAAAAAGCTTGGATCTGAAATAGCTGGAACTATAAGAAACTCGATAGCTCGTTTATGTAGCCTTCTGATGTCTCTGTCTTTTTAGTGAAGTATAGGAGAATTTAGCATTAGATGCTGGTGTTGCCACGTTTCACTACCACTCCTATTTCCTGTGCGATACTACTTGAGTTTCTGCCAGGTACATGTACCCAGTATAGCTATTCTTATGTTCTTAAAATACACTTATGTATTGCTATTAAATTATGTAAAATTTGTTGTTGAAATTCAAAGCGGTTGCTGAGAAAAAAACAGCAAAAAACTGCAGGGGGTAGTTTTTTTTTTACCTCATCCTGTATATGTGCTTCTTAAACAAAATCCCTGCAAAAAGTTACTTAAAAAAAAAAAAAAAAAAAGCTGAAGGGAGTCAAACAGGTGCTTTGAGAATAGGCAAGGCAACAACTACAAAACTTAGGACCATGGGAGTTAGACCGACTAATGGCCCGGATACCCAATGCTGGGCCATTTCCGGTGACTGGCACTGAATATCCAGTTTATTTTGGGCTGGTTTAAAGATAATCGACTAAAAAGATAATGGCTGCTAATCCATCATTAAAAAAAAACAAAAAAAAAAACTGTGCACAGCCAGTCATATTGGGTGATATGACCAGCTATCTGCTAAATGGGGATATTCAGTGGGGGTTTGCTGGTTACCCCCACTGATTAATTGGCAGATGGCTGGTTAAGCGCTATTTAACCAGTCAGCAGCCCTTCTGGCCGGTTAAATAGCACCAAATATCGGGGGTAGCTTTAAATGAGGCTGGAATACTAGAGGCAAATGCATACGTGTTCGGCTGCTTTCCCCTCCACACTTAACACAGAGATCTCCTGCTGGACCACAGGCACATCTCCACTGAAACGACTCTCAAGGCCACTTCTTCTGGTTAGCACAGCAACATCTAACCACAGGTCCTTCTCTTCCCTCATCAGGGTCATCGCAGACTCTAGTCAGCCTCATATGAAACATTCACCTTTTAATAAGCTCCACAGCCCACTCGTACAGTTGGTCAAAATTGTCTGATGCGTGGGTCACAGCATAGGGATTGTAGCCTGGAATCAAAATATAGCAGCAATCATCATCTATGGAGCCTCCCATCTACCATCCAAGAACAGTCTGCTAACAGAGCACCATCGTAACATGGCGGGACAGAGTATATGATTTACTTTGTGCATTTTTTTTTTAGGTGAGCTGCTCTTTGAAGGTGCAATTTGATTATTAAAGTGACATGGTTTGAAGTCACATTCCTAAAGAAAAACAAACAAACTGAAAATATCCATAAAATATACAACGGTCAGGGCTGGTGTTAAAACATGCTGGGGCTCAAGGCATAGATTTGGAAGGGAATTTCAAAACCCAGCAGCAGCCTGTATCCCCTCAGATTAAGCAGGCTTGGGGCTCTTTGCAGCATGGGGCCCAGGGCCAACTGCCATGTTTGCAGCCCTGACTATGGGTTTCTAAATTCTGTGGTGTTAAACAGTCCAAACAAAGGACTTTAAAGATGAGTAAATGAGCAATAGGACAGGAGTCCTGGAAAGACCCTACCTATCCATTCTACCATGTCTCTGATGGCGGTGAAATACTTCTCCTCCTCTTTCTCTGGATTCGTATCATCGTACCTCAGGAAGCAGACACCATCATTTGCCTGGGGAAATTTTCAGAACGTAGTTAGATGGTTGCCATTTCCCCTTCCATACTAATGCTTAAATACCCGTCTGTTTCCAGATGTGTAGGGCTGAGGCAGAGCACATTGGATTGATTTCTCTCAGCAGTAGGTCTGGCTGTACACTATTTACATTATAGGCAATGGTATGTGCAAGTAAACTGCTTCGACTGCCTAGAAATGATTTTAGTAAGCACTTCCCTCCAGAGACTAGAACAGCAACAACTACAGGCAGGTTCAGTGAAGCTATTTTATTCAAAATCTCAGCATAACCGCCATTTTTATTTGAACTATTAGGAAGCACTACCTATGCAAATCCACAAAAAGATACAGGGTCACCACAAATACCCAACTATAGGAAACTCCAACATATCTTCACAGAGGCTTCAGGTATATTTTTGATATCTTCTTGGGTGGACACTTAGCAACCAATTTTTGTGATGTGATGATTGGAGTCTCCTATAATCTAGGTATGAATTCTCCAGATACATTAAAACCCAAGCAGAGGTTTAGCATTGCATGTGGAGGTACAAAAGGTAACAGCGACACCTGATCAGTCCATATATAAGTACCTTGACTATAAAACACACTGAACTCTCTACCACAGATAAAACTGAAAAACTGGGATGAAGGGAGTTGACCTTGTTGTCCTAGATCCATCGACCTTTCACGTGAACTCTCATAAACTCACCTTGGCATACCCAAAGTTGAAATTAATGGCTTTGGCATGGCCGATATGCAGGATACCATTGGGTTCTGGAGGGAACCGTGTACGCACCTGAGAAATATTTTAAAAAATTCTATTGTTACACCAATGTCATCCAGAACTGTGTTCCAAGTGTACTTTGCAGGACTGAGTGAATAATATACTCAAATCTGCAAAGCTCATCTGTTTGTACAACTTTGAAGTCTCACATCTTTTTGCCTTAAGTTTCTGGAAGAGAAATATTTTACACAAACTACAAACCATGCTGACCCTAAGGACCAACCAAAAATTGTCAAAATATTTTCCTGTGCATGATTTTTTTTTTGTTTTTAATCTGCAAAATCCTCTCTCTGAAGCCTCTCTCTTCCACAAGTTTCAGGAAATAAAGCTATAAGTAAACAGTAAGCAACTTCAAACACTGGACAAGGAAAAGGATTTATGGTTACTGTGGTTTGTTTGGTTTTTTTGTTCTATTTGTACAATTGTTAAAACTTTAAAACCATCAATGATAGGCAATGGACTACCACCCTTCAGAACTGTATTCTGGACAGTGTATTGGATATAAGCTGAGTGTACTAGGGTCTCGGGTATGTTTCTTCGCAAGGCCTCTAACAGCTAAGCAATGTATTTAATTGAAATGGATAAAAGACACACCCCTCAACCTTAATGTTGTGGCACAATCTAGGTGACAATACCATGTGCAAATAGACTAGCACGCACAATACGTCTAGTAGCGCTACAGAACGATTAGTAGTAGCAAGTGTTAGGCTCTCTGCCACAATTATTCCTGTTACGTATTATAATCTATACAAGCAGGAAGTCAGTTACTTTAAGGATGCCCAGAGCCATACTTTTGCTCCAGCACTACAGCACTAGCCTGTAACATTTGGTATGTTGGGTATGGTGCGAGGTACAGTCATTGATCACATTTGAGCCTCTGCTGATTGCTGATACATTCAGCTTTCCTTTCTGGAAGATGACTCTTCAAGACCTGGCATGGTTACTCACTCACTGCTGGTCTGCCTAATCCAGTCATATTAGTACTCTGCAATTACCATTTTTTTCAACATGCAGTGCATCTGTGTGTCTTGTAACTGATGAATGATATATCAAACCTATGGTGCTAGTTGAGTCAGGCTGCAGCATCAGTACATCACAGCAGGTGGCCACATGGCAAGTACCGTATTTTCGTACATATAACCCATGGCTTATACTTGTTTTTCATTTTTATACTGCCTATGCCGAAGCGGTTTACACTTTCTGTCCCAGGTGGCTCACAACCTAAATGCTATTTGAACCTGAGACAACGGAAGGTTAAGCAACTTGCCCAGGGTTACAAGGAGCTGCGGTGGGAATCTAACTCAGTTCTGCAGGGACTCAACCTACCACACTAGAGTGGTTGAGGTTAATAAGGGTGCAGCTAATACATGTTCCTCTTTCCATAAATGTGCAGTGAGCTATGCAATATGAAGTTTATCGAATTTTATGTGCGGTTAAAATTGGACGTGTCAAAACACATCCGCGCCTGCTCTTATATGCTTCCATTTTCAGTTTTGTTTGGACAGGTGCATATGTTTGTTGCTTACTATCTGCATTCAAAATTTAAATTTGTGGCCACCTATACTGTACATAACATCCGTGCTTGACCCTTCAACACACAACATGTGCGCACACCCGAGCGGAGGCTAATACATAAGAGCAGCTTATGCAGAGGAACATTTACACAAAGGAAGAAAATCCACAGCTTATACTACTGTGGCTTATATGTGCAAAAATACGGTAAACCTACTTAAAGAATTAAG
This sequence comes from Microcaecilia unicolor, assembly GCF_901765095.1. Taxonomy (NCBI): domain Eukaryota; kingdom Metazoa; phylum Chordata; class Amphibia; order Gymnophiona; family Siphonopidae; genus Microcaecilia; species Microcaecilia unicolor. The sequence goes on from NC_044036.1 coordinate 140,054,645, forward strand.
GGTCCACAGGACAGAGACTGCACAAGTAAAGAGCTTCTACTCAAGTCTGTATGAACCCACTTCCCCAGGACTAGAAAGAAGCTGAGCAAACCTGTCCACCTGTGATTTCCAGGTGTTTCTTCATCAAGTTCATGGTATTGGGTGTTACTATATATCCTTCAGTCTTGTAATTTTCACCTAAGGGAATTGAGGGTGGGAATGGGGAAGAGAAAAAAATGTTTTAATGTGATCTACTGGGACAATGAACTCTGGCCAGCCCAAAGTCCTTACATAAGTACATAAGTGTTACCGTACTGGGACAGACTGAAGGTCCATCAAGTCTGGGGGCACGCAATGAAGCTACAAAGTAGTAAATTTAAAACAAATTGTACACAGTATTTCTTCATTCAATGTGTAATTAAACTCTGGAATTTGTTGCCAGAGATTGCGGTAAAAGTTAGCTTAGCAGGGTAAAAAAAAAAAAAAAAAAAAAAGGTTTGGATACTTTCCTAAAAGAAACGTCCATAAAACATTATGGGCTTGGGAAAATCCACTGCTTTTTTCTAGGATAAGAACAATAAAAATCTGTTCTTGGACCTGGACTGGCCACTGCTGGAAAGAGGAAACTGGGCTTAACAGACCTTTGGTCTGTCCCAGTATGGTAATGCTTATGTTCTTACAGATGAATGTAAGAGAAGTGTTGTTATAGCAAAGTTTCCAACAAGTGAAGCAGGGAAGAAGTTCAAAGTTGTACATTCAAGAAACAGACCCAGCAGGGACTAAAAGTAGCCGACTGCAAAAAACACTGCGCACTTTACCGCCTCCCTCCAATCCTTAAAATTACCAGGACATCTTGTTTTTTAGCTCGGTATGAGAAAAGGGCTGCTTTATAAACCTAGGCATTAAACGGGAAACCAAGTTCACACCTACAGAACAGATAGATGTGATATAATTTTATTTATATTTATGACACTATTACTGAAAAAAAACTCAGCTGGCTTCAAGACAAAACATTGCACAGAAACATACATCTCTGGCATTATTTCCCACCAAGGTATGAAATACATCACTAAGGAGATCTGTCTCAGAGACTGCACACGCCTGTAAAGAAACAATGCATCCAGAGAAACACACACAACCCCCCCCCCCAACCCTCAAAAAACGCACCAGGTTTGTGGAACTTAAGAGCTTCTCCTCTCAACTGATCCATAAGAGACAAGGATTCTAGTTTCATGTCACCTGCAAAGGAAGAGGAAAGGCAAAAATAGATAAGTCTGCCCTTCAATACTATGGAAAACTAAAACATACACGGCTTCCCTCACTCATTCTGAGATAGCTATAAACTGCCTGAGCTGCAAAAACACTGGAAATAAATGCAAGAACACTGAACACATGACCAACTCCTCAAAAATAAAGAAAGAAAGAATTACAAAAATCGCACCCTGTTTAGTAGCAGTACGTAGGGAAACAGGAGGATGCCTTCTACAAAAAGCAGTGAGAATCAAAGGTAAATAGCGAGTGACACAAGACTCTCAAGCCCGGAGAATTCAAATACAAACTCTTTATTAGGCACTGGCGAAGGACCCAATATGGACCTGTATTTCGGCAGAAGGATGCCTGATCAGGGGTCACAAGACTTGATGGAGTACACTTGTCTGTGTGTGGCATCTAATATATCAATCATAGATGCCACATACATACTGTGCAACATTGCCAAAAAAAAAAAAAAAGGCAACTTTCAAAAGTGCTGTCATGCTGTCATCATTAAGAAAACGTTTGTATTTGAATTATCTCATATGTTTAGTAGCAACCGGCCAATTTAGCACTAGGTGGCGCCAGTCAGTCACTAGGGCAGAACATGCCCATAGTATGCATCCTTGTTATCGAAAGTGAGTTTCCAGGAAAGCCAAACTGTGGATTTTGGAGAAACTGCCAAGACCTCTACTAACATATTCCCTACCATCATCGTCTCGTCTGGTTGGCCTGCTGTCAGAATCCTGGAGGGTTTAATTAGGGGTCTCAAGAGAACATTCATTTGTCTAAGGAGTCCATGGAAAAATACAGTCTATGATATGCAGCAGACTCGGCTGCAAAGAGGAAAGGGCTTCAATTAATACAGCCTAGCAGAATGGAAAAAGTCACTCGCATTCCTATTTCCAAGCACACAGCAGATATGTGGTCTCATCTCCTTATGTTTGTGGTGATTCAGCAGCTCTCTTCCTGCCCCATCAACATTTTGATAATTTGAAGTCACAACAAAATACTTTAACAGCCCACATATATGTAGCATTTAGAACATACTGATTTGGGAAGTAGGCAAGACATCCTGCCCAAAGCACATATAGATGGCAAAGGAAAGGCATTATAAGTGCATAAGTATTGCCATACTGGGACAGACCGAAGGTCCATCAAGCCCAGCATCCTGTTTCCAACAGTGGCCAATCCAAGTCACAAGTACCTGGCAAGATCCCAAAAACGTACAATACATTTTATGCTGCTTATCCTAGAAATACCCACAAAAAATATAGAATATTTTCAGAAACACTTATATAACGTATGTAAGGTAGGATTTCAAACCTTAGAGCACGGCTACTATTCACATCACTCCCATGGTGAATCAATGCTCGTGCATCAAAATATAAGCACTGATTCACTAAGGGAGTGATGTAAATAGTAGCCATGCTCTAAGGTATGAGACCCTACCTTACATACATCATATAAGTGTTTCTGAAAATATTCTCCTATATTTTTTGTGAGTTATAATAGAAGTGGAGGAGAAAATAAAAGTCACACAGATTTTTGACATATCCTAGAAATAAGCAGTGGATTTTCACCAAGTCCATTTTTAATAATGGTCTAGGAACTTTTCCTTTAGGAAGCTATCCAAACCTTTTTTAAACTCCGCTAAGCTAACTGCTTTTACTACATTCTCTGGCAAAGAATTCCAGAGCTTAATTACACGTTCAGTGAAGAAATATTTTCTCCTATTTGTTTTAAATTTACTACTTTGTAGCTTCATTGTGTGCCCCCTAGTTCTAGTATTTTTGGAAAGAGTAAACTATTACAAGCTAGTGGGGGGCATGTCTGACTTTTATACTCTCATATCACTTTCAGCTCAAATTTGGCAAAATAATTAATCTAAAAAATCCAAATCCAACTGGCTACAGTTGTGAAGAAAAGCACAACTCAGTCACAAAAGACATGATCAGGCAATTAGGAAAACATGGCAGACAGTCTATACGGGTACTTGAACCAACAGGAGAGAACAGACTTGCTCAAGGTTAATATTTAAAGGGTCTGTATGTTGGTAGTCTGTGGTAGTTTAGGGGGTGTAATGGAAGTCAGGGGCTGGTATTTAAAGGCTCTGTATGTTGGATGTAAGATATAGCAGTTTGTCGTTTATTTAGCTTGATACACCGCCAGTTGTGAAAAACATAGCAAAGCACATCCAAATGGCAGAAGAAAATATAAATGTGGACAAATGCAAAGTGATGCACCCAAGAAAAAGATCTGTGTCTCATTGTCAACAAATCGCTGAAATCCTCTGAGCAGTGCACATTAGTGGCCAAAAAAGCAAACAGGATGCTAGGAATCATTAGGAAAGGGATGGTAAATAAGACCAAGATTATAATAATGCCTCTGTATCGCTCCATGGTGCAACCTCACCTTGAGTATTGAATTCCGTTCTGGTTGCTGCTTCTCGAAAATTATATAGTGGAATTAGAAAAGGTTCAAAGGAAAGTGACCAGAATGATAAAGGGGATGAAATTCCTCCCATACCAGGAAAGGCTGAAGAGGTTACAGCTTTTCAGCTTGGAAAAGACGGCTGAGGTGGGGATATGATCGAGGTCTACAAAATCCTGAGTGGTGTAGAACAGGTAAAAGTGAATGGATTTTTCACTCTTTAAAAAAAAAAAAAGTACTAAGACTAGGGGACTCGCAATGAAATTACGTGGAAATACAGTGCACTCCATTTAAGTGCATGTCGGATAAGCGCATGCTCTAACTGCATGCCGTACTTCGGTCCCATTTTTGGCGCCATCAATTTCTATGGGGACAAACTTCAGTTTACCGCACCACTGATAAGTGCAAAATTCACTTATATGCATGGTTTAAGACAGTTCCTCAGCAGGAAAGACTCCGCATAAGTGTACGTACAAAATATGGAAGCCGACTGGCATGTGACAAAGGGGCGATAAATTTGAAATCTCATTGGTTAACTGCCACAGGCAGAATAAGCAAAAGAATGTTGTTAGAGTGTACACCAGGGTTGTCGTTGCGGCGGAACTGTAAGACTAACACTAGCTGAACGAATAGAAGTTCTTAAAAAATTAGAAAACAAAGCCAAGCATCTATTGCTAAAGAATATGGTGTCAATCCCAGTCAAATTTCACGTATCTTGAAGCAGAAAGACCAGCTTCTGGAAGACTGGCAAAACAATACAAATCCACAACGGAAACAAAAACAGGCAGGAAAAGCTGAAGATGTAGAAGATGCTCTTCTTCGGTGGTTCTCTCAAGTCAGGAGCAGACAGTTTCCTGTCAGTGGTCCACTGCTTATGGAGAAAGCTAATCAGCTAGCTGAAAGTCTTGGACTAACTGAATTCAAAGCCACTGTTGGATGGTTGGAAAGATGGAAGGAGAGGAACAACATAAAATTCAAGAAACAGCATGGTGAAAAACAAGACACTGATGACTTTGGTGCTGAAAATTGGGTTGTTTCAGTTCTTCCTACCATCTTGAACAAGTTTGCACCTCGTGACATTTTCAATGCTGACGAAAACAGTCTCTACTGGCGAGCAATTCCTGATGGAACATTTGCATTCAAACAAGCTGAAACTATAGGAAGTAAAACGAAGGACCGACTGACGATCCTCCTTTGCTGCAATATGGATGGGAGTGAGAAGTTGGAACCCCCCATCATTGGAAAGAGCAAACAGCCCCGCTGCTTCAAGAATGTTAATCGACTTCCTGTGTCATACAAGGCTAACGTAAATTCATGAATGACTGGGGAAATTTGGAAGCAGTGGCTAAAGAAGTTAGATACTAGAATGCCGGCACAAAAGCGTCAGTTTTTGCTGCTTTGTGATAACTGTGCTGCACACAGGGATGTTGTCAAGCTGTCTAACGTCAAGGTGGTCTTCCTGCCACCAAACACTACCTTCTCTGATCCAACCTCTGGATCAGGGTATAATAGCCAATTTCAAACTCTTGTGATACATCGTCTGATGAGCGTCATGGATGACCAGACTGGCAAGGATAAACGTGCTACCAAAAAGCTCTCAAAACCAGAGACGTCCGACTGCGAGGTCACAGTGAGGGGGAGGCAGGTCCACAGAACTGCTACTAGACCTACCAGGCACTGTGCACGTACAAATAAGAGATTACAGTTTACTGAAGTGTAAAGTGATTGTATTGCTGTTTTGAGCAGAGACTTTATGCATGATTTCTACTTTTCAGATTCATCCCTTAATTAATTTTTCTACTTTATTATTATTATTTTAATACCCTCACTGTCTCTCCACCTTCTCCTCCTCCAGGAGGGTAACCCAAGCGTCCACCATCCTCTCTGTGAAAAAAGTGTTCCAGCATTGCTCCCAAGTTTACCTCACTGCAGATTCAGGTCATGCCTCTTGGTTCTACAGCTTCCTTCCTTTCGGAAATAGTTCATCTGTGCATTATTACCCTTCAGGTATTTTATTTTTTTCCCCCCTTTATTTATAAGTTTCATTAATACATTTACATTGAATAAATGTTTTGAGAACAAAGAAATAACATAGTATTAATAATATAAAATAAATCAACCAAAAAATTACACATTTGTTTGTCCACAATATTTCTTTGGCAAGATACTAAGAAATTATTTAAGTAAATAAATTTAAACTAAGAGGGGGAATGCGAATAGGCAGCTAGTGATTTCCAGTTTTCAAACTGTGGGGGTATCTTTACTACCAGCCGCTCCGTCTTCATGTGATAATATAAAGTCCTGTAGTTTTTTAGGATCAAAGAAAGCATAATTAACAGTGTTTAAGGAAATCAGGCATCTACAGGGAAATTTTAAGAGAAATGACCCATTCAATTCAAGAATCCTTGATTTCAGACCCATAAATTGTCTTCTACTTTTCTGAGTTTCTCTATTGAGATCGGGGAATATTTGTATTTTAGATCCATAGACTGACATGTGCTTAAAATACAATCTCAAAATATTGTTTCGGTCAGACTCAAAAGCAAATGTAACAATTAACGTTGTCCGGTCGGTGATAGCCTTGACAGAACTTTCCAAGAATTCGGATAGATTCAATTGTTGTTGAGTCTCCACAGAAGTAGAAGTCCTGGTAATATAGAATGCTTTGACTAATGGAGGAAATACCTCTTTAGGAATTTCTAATATTTCTGTGAAGTATTTCCTCAACATTTCAATCGGAGCAATAAGCGGTGATTTAGGAAATTTAAGGAATCTCAGATTGTTCTTTCTTGTTTGATTATCCAGATATTCCTATCTTGGATAAGAGTCCCAACAGAACTTTGCAATTTTTTTATTTCACTATCATGTGTTACAATTTTTTGTTCATTTATTTGAATTTTTTCATTAGAGGACAATTTAAATTGGTTTAAAACCAATAGTTCCTGTTTGAATGAGTTATTTACCTGCTGAAGCGAGGCACTTAGATCTTGGATAGCTTCCCACAGTACATCAAGTGTTACAACCGCCGGTTTTACCATCAGACCGGGACTTTCAGGAGCAGCTCCCTTAGTAGAGGAAATAGGGAGGGCCTCAGCCATCTCTACCCTCTGTGATGTTAATTCCAGTGGGGTTGATGAATTGACAGGTCCTCTCCCAGCCCTCGAGGCAGAATTACCAGCTTCAGAGAATTCACTTTGGAGCTCAGCTGGCGTCATCACACTGCTACCGTCATCACACTGCTACCGGGTCTCGGAGGTGGAGGTTGGAAAAGCGGACTTAAAGAGGCCGCTTCAACACTGGATTCCCCTGACGAGCAGGTAGGATCAATCAAAGCAGGCCTTCGCACTCCCGGTGGTGGAGTTCTGAATTCGTCAAGCGTCTGTTTGAGAGCAGGATTACCTCCGGGGTTAGGAGAGGCTTTCACCCCGGACTTCCCTTTCCTTTCCCCCATCTAAAAATGGAGAAAAAGTGCCCCCTTGCAAAAGACGCGTTTGTGGTTTTCTGGAGCTCTCACATCACGTCTCCTCTCTTAGACGCCATCTTGCCGACCCTTCAGGTATTTTAAACCCTGCATCATATCTTGCCTGTCCCTTTTGTCCTTTAGGATAGACATGTTTAGGTCGTGAAGCATCATGTCTTCTGGTGCAAACTCTGAATCATTTTGGTTGCTTTTCTCTTGCCCACCTTTAGCCTCTTTGCATCCTTTTTGAGATACAGCTTCTTACACTGAACAAAGCCTTTATTCCAATATGGTCTCACCAGTACCCTATAGCAGATTATCATCACTGTTGGTAACCAAGCCGTGAAGTCACTGGAGGCCACACACAGAGTTACTCTGGGATCTTTGTCTAAGCTTGTCGAGTTTAGCTGTCTGCTCTATGGCTATATACCCCACATACAGAGAACTAAGCAGGACTTTGTGAAAAATGGATACCAGAAAAGCAACAGATTTTCCATGGGAAAACAGCCAAGAATTTCCCCTGCAAATCAAGATTCTGCCTAGATCTTGGACTTTTTACTATGATGTCATGGTATTAAAGAGCCTCAGCCTTCCTTCTTCCCCCAAACTCTGTGTGTCATCAGAGCTGACAGTTTGTTTGGGTTTGGCTCTGGTTCAGACATTCCGAGCTTTTCCAAGAATCACTGAGTTCCACAGAAAACAGAGAGGCAGGGTCGGTATCCAGGGACTCTCTCTCTCAACGTCTCCTTTCTCATGTTTCCTAGAAGATGAGTGAAGGTGGGATCCTGAACAGCCCTCTGATTCAAGGACAATATACACCATGCCCTGTGGTTTTTAATTGCCCACTTCCTGCATTCATAATAATTGGAGACGATCTCCTCTGCTTGCTTAAGGTTGCTCAAGGACAAGAAATTTAAAAAGGCCAAATGCTTTTGTACCACAGTGTAAGCAACAAAAAACACCTCGCTATCCTCATGTCATGTGGTAGCCACAACAGAGCAACCAAAGATTCACAATATTTCTACTTTTAATAAGCTAACAGGGGCAAATGATTAAAGAGAAAGATATATACACATTCTTTAAAAAATAAGATTGAATATATCCTGGGCAGTAGTCATTCAGGGTCAGCATTAGGGGAAGGGAAGTGCAACCAGGGCAATTGCCCTGAGTCTCCATGCCACGCTATATTTCTCCCCCACTCCCCATCATCCAGCCCAAAGCTGAAGGATACAATTCTGGCTGCCAGGTTTGGGACCCTCTTCTGAATTTCTGCCCTGGAGTCCAGTATGTTTAAATACTGGGTATAACTCATAAATTTGATGCAAACAGGGTATGTATTAAACCAGGGGTTCTCACACCCAGTCCTCGGGACACACCCAGCCAGTCAGTTTTCAGGATGTCCACAATGAATATGCATGAGATAAATCTGCATTCAATGCCTCCAGTGTATGCAAATCTCATGCATATTTTGAAAAAACTGTCTGGGTGTCGGCTAAGGTCTGGGTTGAGAACCACGGGATACACTAAGCAAGCAAAATTTGTACGTAAGCATGTGAGCAAAGCCCAAGAACTATGGATGACTATGAAATGCTATGAACGACTATTCAGGAAAGACATGAAGGCACTTCCACTACATCACCATACCTGCCTAAATATAAACAACACATGTATTTAGGATGCAAGACAAAGAGGAGAAGCCTAGTGGTTAGTGCAGCGGACTTTGATCCTGAGGAACTAGGTTTGATTCCCACTGCAGCTCCTTCTGACTCTGGGCAAATCGCTTAACCCTCTGTTGCCCCAGGTATAAATAAGTACCTGTATATACTATGTAAACCACTTTGAATGTAGTTGCCAAAACCACAGAAAGGCGGTATACCAAGTCCCATTTCCCCTTCCCACTTTACCTATATGAGTAGGGTATTGATGATCAAACAATTATCTGAAAGCTGCCAAACAGTGTGACCAGGTGGCAAGTTAGTGAAATTGTGCAGACACAGAGGTGAAGGCAAAAGGGGTTGGTTGCTATTGTTGTATACATAGCTGCTGAATGAAAGATGAAGCAGTGGAAACGGTGGAAGATGCATGCTTTACGTAACTGTTGAGCCATCCTCTGTAGCACTGACGGACATCACCTCACTACAGGGATAAGAAAACAGAATGGAGACGGTCCAGAGAGGACTACAATAGCGCAGAGTCTGCCCCGGTAGCATTGTTCAGAAACTAAAAGGCCCTTTTACCAGCATACTTTGGCCTTCCAGAAAAACAAAACTTGCAGATACCACAAAACTAATATACAACGGACATTGGACTGATCACGACACCCCTTTAAGTTTAAACAATTTTTATTCAGGATCAAAAGAACCATATAACAAACTGCTGAATAATAGCACTAAGAAAATGCAACAGTAATTCACAAAGGAATCATAAGATAGAACAATACAACAATGGAAAAACACCATCAAGCATACCACAGAAGAAATTTAGGATCCCAATTCATATAAGCAATCTGCCACCACCCATCCCCCAACCTCATATCCTTCAAACCTACCAGTGATGGCCCGATGTCTGGATTAATATGACCTCAGGCCATATGATTAAAAATTAAATTAAAAAAAAAAAAAAAAAAAAAAAAACACACCCTCTCAATAAAATTGCACTGGCTTCCCCTAAGGCAAGAAGAGACTTTAAAAATACTCACCACTATTTTCAAAAAACATTCACGGACTAACACCATCATACCTACGAAAACTAACTCATATCTATCAACTCAGAAGATCGCTCAGATCCATGCAGATCATCAGACTACTGTTACCAAACCCAAGGAAATACTGGTGGCAGAAAACATTCAACATGACAATAGGAGGTAAAGGAGCGAGCTTCTGAACCTCCCCCCCTCCAAAAAAGGACATAAATAAATAAAATCAGACAGATCTCAGAATACACAACATTCCAGAGATCAACAGAAATATGGCTATTCCAAAAGTATTTCGGAGCGAAATCTTCCATCCCTTAGGAGGTCTATCTAACCAGACTTCATAAGACCTTCTAACACTCGCATACCACCTCCACCTCCCAACTGTATCATTATAACTACCTTTTACCTAACCTGTCACTATCCTACCTTATATCCCTTGCGGTATATGGCACCAATCATATAACATGACCAAAAATGTAATCTTTCATCTCTTCTGTGGGTTTTTTTTTTCAATTACCTGCAAAAAATGACTGTTCAATTGACTGCTGCCATTGTTTAACTCTCGTTAATATTGATATTCCTTCAGTTCTCTGTAAAATGTAGCACAATTCTCTGTAGTATGACCGTTATATTGGAGTTTCTCAATCGATCATACTCCGCCTAGAACTTAACAGTTATGCAGACTATAAGGGCCCTGTTAACTAAGGTGTGTTAGTGTTTTTACAATTAGCGTACATTAAAAATGCTAACGTGACTATAACGCAGCTTAGTAAACAGGGCCTTAAATGCACAAATTAAATTAAAATAATTTGTTCATTTTACTATGGTTATGCTCTTAACAAAAAATTGTTAGTTTTTATGTCGAGCTGTACACTGTCCTGAATAAATCTCGTCATAAAGGCGGTTAATAAATCCCAATAAAGGAACTAGGAGGCTGGAGGAATCAACTTAGGGTTTGTCATAAGGAAACATTTCTTCAAAAAAGTACTGGCGGATGAATGTCTTATAATATAAACAGCTTAGATCTTTCCTTGCTTAGTGGTATATCAAATATAACACAAAACCAGAATACATGGTGTCCAGAAGTTCAGAGAAGCAGTTTAGCTGCTGGAAATTTCTAGGTTTTAACTCACACAAGCCATGCTTCCAACATCACACAGCCAGGAATATTTTAAAATAAACATTTTAAATTTGATTTTTCATTTTAACGTTTTCTAACCTTTAGATATCCAGATACAACCGCGTTTTAGGGAAGTGCTATAACACACTCACAATGGCAAAGTTAGAAACCTTTCTGGGCTGTGATTAACCAGCAACTTCAGGTTTTTAAAGCAAAGTCTGCTTTTCAAATTACAGGACAAATTGAATAAAAAAAGTGAATTGGTCATTATTTATAGATGAGCGAGCTAGTTCTCTGCTGGCACCAGGCAATGCCACCTTCAGAAACCACAGGACCAAAAAAAAAAAAAAAAAAAATTCAGGACTGGTTCTCAGCCAACAGAGAGGCCCCAAGAAAATAGAGCAACTTGTAAAATTCATGTCTTAATTGCTAGACAAATAATCTCAGGCTACTGATAGGAGAAGGCAGAAAGGGAAAAGGCCAGGGGGTGATACAGTGCCAGAAGCAAGTCAAAGGTAAGCAGTGTTATTCTAGCAGCCTGGCAGCATCAGGCCTCAAAAAGCTGTGGCCCGATGTGTCCAGGCAGCAGCTTAAACGGTCAGTCATAACTGTAAACCCCCTCCCCATGAGGGCCCCTACCACCCCCCCCAATCACCACCTGCACCCCCTAATGAAAATCTGAACCCCCCACAGGCTCTCCCCTCCAGTTGTACCTTACTTCTACCTGGTGATCAAGGGTAGGTAGGCTCAATCTCCAGTCACTAATGTTGCAAAAGAACCAGCACTAGTGCCCTTTAAGTTGTTTTTTTGGCAAATAACCTGGCTTATTGCCCTAATGCAGCTTGTTAACTCCCCCCCCTTAGACGAAAAACCACAGTCATATAAGCCAATTTCATTAGGTTGAGGAACAAATCAAAACTCAAGTCTTGAGGCTGAAAGCTTTCACAAATGCCTATATTATGAACTCAACATTTCAGCACCAACTTAAATCTCGACATCAGCCTAAAGAGAAAAATCAGTCATAGGAGCAAAATCCCTAGAGAAATAACCAATGCTGTTCTAATGGAATACACAGCACAGTGTGGGAACCAAGTGGATAAGCAATGGTGTGATGTGGTGAGATCCAGTTTCAATACAGAGGCCCCGTTTCTTCTCCTCAGGCCACAAGGGGGGGGGGGGGGGCTGCAAATTCTCTAAAGGCAGTGTTCAGAGACAATTCCACCCCACAGGAGAGCCCCCAAGGCATAAGCTACAGCAATACCTACTGGCTAGATCATACGCATACTTGAGGGTTCCAAAGAACTAGGCTGGGAAACAGAATGCAATCAGTGAAGGCCTTAACTAGGTGCAAAGAGCACTCGCCTCTAAGCTCAGTTACAGCGGGTTCTGACTAAGATGGAATCCTAGGTGGCCGAGCTCCTTCCCTCCCTTCCCCTCTGAAAAACTGGAGAGCACTGATCATCAAAAACAAGAAACTGGGAGGGCTCTTACCCTTTTCCACCACAGCTTCCTTTTTATCCACATCTGCAGGTTTCTGCTTCACAGCCTAAAGGAGACAAAGATAAAACCAACAAGACTTTAGCACATCCACAGCAGGCAAAACCCACAGAAAACCTAAATCCAGCATGAAGAACAAGTTTCACATAACTTCATCCAAAAAGCAGATAATGTAAGCAGCGACACGTATATATTATTACATTTGTACCCTGCGCTTTCCCCACACATGGCAGGCTCAATGCGGCTTACATAGTAACAGTATAAAGAATTACGAAGTCAAAATATCCAAGTATGCTTGACAAAGTGTGCTCCTTCATAGACTATTTAAATCCTGCTCCTGCACGTTGGCTGTGTTTCCAGTTTTTACAACACGTCACTCACTGTACTGGTTAAATGAAGGGCAGGGCCAAGGAAAGTTTACACACGAGATAAAATGCTCTAGTTCCAAGCCAGATTCATTTACATGTAGACAGTGTAGACCTACCTCTACAGCATGACAGATATTCTACTACATCCTTCTTGTCAATCCAAATATGTTGTCTACTGTATTCACCCCTGTAACAAGCCCTATGTGGGACAAGACATCCCAACATTTGAAAATCAGCCTGGTGGAGTGTAAGAGACCCAGAAGACGACCTCCCCTTAGGCGAGTCATTGTGTGGCTAAACAACACAATTTTGCTGCATTATGCTGTCTAGTATTGCAGCAGGTTGTGACAGACGGCGTTTGTTACTACAAAGAGAGCAACAGTGGATCTTTCGTTTTAATTCTTGGGTGCCTTGCAGTTTAAATGCTAAAATTAAACGGTGCCACTTCTTTAAGAGCTTTGTCATATTTTTCTGATTTTCCACGACTCTTCAGATTGGTCAGAGCTTTTTGCTGATCTTTCCGATTGGCTTTTGCTAGTTTTAGGTCTGCCGTCACACGATAGTTATATAGAGGGATTGCCATTATGACAGTGTCTGCCTCCCTTATTTATTTGGAATTGCTCTTACCTTTTCAGTAGTAGCTCAAGGTGAGTTATATTGAGGAACACTGGATGTTTCTCTGTCCCTGGAGGGTTCACAATCTAAGCTTGTACCTGAGACAATGGAGGGTTAAGTGACTTGCCCAAGATCACAAGGAGCAGCAGTGGGATTTGAACCAGCCACCTCTGGATTGCAAGACTGGTGCTCTAACCACTAGGCCACTCCTCCACTCCTTGTTTTTGTGTTACATTTGTACCCCGCGCTTTCCCACTCATGGCAGGCTCAATGCGGCTACATGGGGCAATGGAGGGTTAAGTGACTTGCCCAGAGTCACAAGGAGCTGCCTGTGCCTGAAGTGAGAATCGAACTCAGTTCCTCAGTTGCCCAGGACCAAAGTCCACCACCCTAACCACTAGGCCATCACTGATAAAAAAAAAAACAAAAAATAAGGGAGATCCATCTAGAAAGGCACCAAAGATTGCAAGTTGAAGGCAGATTCTTGCTCCATTCTTTTATGTCTGGCAGCGCTGACAAGACACTGTAAGTACCACGCTCAGGTTATACTCTTGTGTTTTGCAGGCCTGCATCTACAAAAGTGGGGTGACTTTGCAACCCCATCCCTTCACATGCTTTCTTACATTCTAGGAAGATTCCCCAGGGTACATGCTCCCTGTGGAGGCTCTGAATAGAATTCCTTAAAAGAAGCCCTCCCGAGGTTCTCTGCACCAGATGCTCCCTTTAAATTTTCCACAGCTGCGGTACCCCATATGGCCATTACTGAAGTGGGGGCAGTCTTACATACAGTACACATCCTTAGCTAGCCCAAAGCTTTCGAGGAATCAACCAAGACCTCTGCTTTTCCTCCTGGAAACTGTAAAACTAGGAAACAGTAGTTCAATAAAGCTGCTAATAAAGCTATTAACACTAATGCAACAAGTGAATACTTAAGCACTGGATACAAGCTGAGCCTCCATCATTTTGGTACTGGAGAAACAGACCTGCATGCTCATGTTATTTATTTATTTTATTGTATCCCACATTTTCCCACCTATTTGCAGGCTTAATGTGGCTTACAGAGTCCTGTTATGGCATTGTCATTCCAGGATATCAGATACAATTAGTAATGTACAAACATTAAGTAAGGGGAAAAAGAAAGGAGTTAGGTGTTTAAGTACAGAAGGTAGACTTTCTTAACTGGGTTGGGTTGGTGGGAGGCAAGGGCTGCTAGGAGTTCCCCAAAGGGACGAAGGGCATTCAAATCTATCTGGAACTGTTATTTATTTTGGTGCATTTATACCCCACATTTTCCCACAAGAGCAGGTGCAATGTGGCTTACATTAATTCATGAGGATACAATACAATACAAAGAAGGCAGTTACGGATTTTGACAGGAGGGGATGGAACATGGGATAACACGGGGTGAATGTTAGGGGCAAAGCAACCAGCGAATACCCATGTATACTATCTCCCATAAAGCCAGAAGTGCTGTACTGAATAGGTTTCAGAGTTACCTGAGTAGGTACTGTTATGTAAAGGATTATTTCGGCGTTCTTAGCTGGGATAGGGGAGGGAAGAATTTGGAGTACTGGATGTTATCCTTCCCAAGATGGCCTGGGGTTATGAGAGTCCAGATGACGGCCATCTTAGTAGTCTGATAAGGTTAAAGTTCAGTTAAGGAAGGAGGGAGGGGGGATGATTTTGATTATTCAACGAAACTGAACAGAAAATGGTGTTGAGATGTGAGAGGGTTATTGTAAATAATACAAAATGGGATCATGCGTTACCTACTTTTTGCTGTCAGATGTTTTTGCTTATTATTTTGTCATGCTTGATGTGTTTGCCTAGATTTGTTGTTTAGTTGTATACTGTTGGGTTTTCCTTCATCCTGAATAAAAAAACTTAAATCTTAACACTAATGCAACTACCAAGAGACTGAAACCATTTCAGTTGTGTTTACACAGTAGCTTTGTAGGAGCATGGAAGAGAGGTTTTTGTATTTCAAAATAAATCAAACATGGGGATTTTGTTCCAGTTTAAACCCAACATCTATTTCCTTTTGATTATACCTTCTACTCCGTCAACAATGTCTGACCAATGCCAATCAAGGGGGGAGGGGAGGCACTCATGTGCATCTCAGTCTCTCAGGTCAGAGCATATACAAAAGTACCGTGTGGCCTGGGGCTATGTATACAGAGCTAGAAAAATACAGAGGGGCAACTGAACCGATCTTCAGCTTGGATATGATAGGATGTTTATAAACCTGACGTATGTTAAAATGCAGAATCAACTTTAAGGAAATAAACACTCTTCTCAAACTCATGGCATTCATCCCACCTTTTACTACTCTTGACATAGCTGCATATGAAATTCCTAAAGTCATCTATCCTGGAACACCAATACACACCAGAAACTATTACAAAATTATCAGATTTATCCTAACCCACAACTACTTCCGATTCAATGATGATATCTATCTACAAATGATGGGAATCAAGACGACACCACAGTACGACAACCTTTTCACAGCAGAACTGCAAGAGACAGCTTTGAATACATTTATGACTAAAGCCCTTTAACTGTTACCAGTATATTGATGACATTTTTATGACTGCGGAAAAGACTCAAATTTTACAATTTTTGCTGCATCCCATCTTTCATAGTGGGCTCAGCATCACGTGCAAACAGTTAGGATTGTTTTTCCTAGTTGCACTGCTTCGCACTTGGCCAAATTAAGTTTCATTTATCATTTAGACGTCCGGTGTTGCCAAGGTCTTCTTGCAATTCAGTGGTCTGCTCATGTTTTAAATGGTTCCTTTTCCAGATCATTAATGAATAAAAAGGGAAATTCTGGCAAGATCTGCACTGGAACTAGTATCATTTTTCCTCATAGCTACAGGACTGTTAGGGGAAATCAATTCACCTCTGTTACGATTATTCTTTTCTACTGTGAATATATGATACGATTTATTGTTCATACATAATTACCTTTGGCTTCTTTTCCAGATCTGCCTCTGTCTTTGGGCCCAGTAAATGCAACACCTTAATGAAAAAAAAAAAAAAAATCATATAAGATTCATGGCTGCAGAGGAAAAAAAAAGATGACACGTCATCCAGGTTATTAATTATAAAAGAAACAGGATCTTTCATGGTCACTGTACTTCATATGTTTCTCTTCATCATTATGCCTTTTCTTCATGTCAGTGACCAGGCTACATTTCAGACTGACTATTATAATTTGTCTACATGTGAACAGTTACAAGCAGAATATCAAACGACTGAATCCAATTTGATACTTGCCTCAGGAATTCCTTAAAAAAGGCACACAGGTTACTTGAATAATTCCAGAAGTTGTGAGTTTTATTACAGAACTGTCCATTTAACAGATATTACTTACGTCTGCAACTAAGAAGTATAATGGATTTAAGGTCTCCATTAACTTCATTTATAACACTTCAGATGATCTCATATGCTGTTCACTACAGACTTAAACAACCACAACGACCATGGCATTTTTGGCAGGACATTACTGAGGTCTGTTATCGCCTTCTGCGGCCCACACTACCCATCTGCTCCAGTGGTTTCCCATCCAAGTATCAGCCAGGCTTGACGCTGCTTCAGCTTCAAAGATCAGACTCTCCTAAAGCAGTATTTCTGGGGTCACTGGAGCACAAACTCTCAAAGCTAACGTATAAAACACACACACACTGAACAACAGGTAGTTTTACCTTCCAAATATCAATAGGTGTTTTATAATCCTCCAACTCTGAATATAGTGAAGTTTTTTTTTACAATTACTAAACAAGATAATGTACCACTACATTCAGATAATGGTGATGTAGTATTTCCATTTGCTAAATTGCTCCATCGTGAATCAAATGACCTTAGCCTCAACTCACACGAGATTGGAACACTCTTCAAGAAACTCACTGCTTCTGTTTCAAATATAAACTACGAAGGTCTATTATGCTTAATCCACAACCAAATAACCACAAAAATAAGTGGAGAAAAAAAAAAAAAAGATCTCAGCAACCAATCTGCACCACAGCTAACTATCTCATACTGGGGCAGCCAAAAATATGCCATCATCTGTCTAAAATTAAAAAAAAACAAAAAAAAAACCAACTTCAAAAAAAGGTTTGCCAAGCAAAATTGACACCACTACAGTATTCTTGGAACAGCTTGAAAACATAACATCCGCTATGCTGCTGAAATACTTAAATCTAGCCAATATTGAAATATACTGTACCATAAGTACAGACATCCCTATTTCGCTGATGCTACGTCAGGGGAATTTCACAATGCTGTTCCCTCGCTTATGCAATCTTCAAAAAGCCATTTTGAAGTGGGGGGGGGGGGGGGGGTTAGACCTGTGATGGCTTTTTTTTTGGCTGCCCCAGCATGAGAGTTAGCTGTGGTGCAGTTTGGTTGCCGAGGTCTTTTTTCTCCATTTATTTTTGTGGATTAAGCAGAATAGATCCACGTAGCTTATATTTGAACAAAAGCACCGAGTTTCTTAGCCTCAACTGCCATTTTAAAAAGAGCACCGTACACACGGAAAATAAAAGCAGTTCTCAAACTTGTCCTATTGATTCTATCACCATTTGAGTATTTAGCCTAATCGCAAATTAAATCTGCATCTATTGAACCTCCAATGGATACAAAATATGTTCCATCATTCACACTGTGGATATTCTAACAACTTGATTAGCTATGGGGTCAACAGGACAGGTTTTTGGGAACCATGGAGTTAAAAAAGCATGTTTTGATCTAGCCTGTTCTACGGGGATTCCTTAGACATACAACTATAAACAGGCTCAAAAGGTCAATATTCACTCACCTACCTGCATGTCAACTTCATTCTTGATAATCTTTCCATCTGCCCACTTTAGTTTGCTTCTTGCTTCTCCTATTAAAAAGGGCAAGTATAAATAGTAATGCCAAACTCTTAGTTGAAGCCTATTTTATTTATAAGATTTCTAGCCTGTGTTATCTACAATTCTAAGTGGTAACAAAATACAATCATAATTTATAAACATAAATCACAAAACAAGCACACAAATACATTATAAACCCTATCCAGAAGCAGTAATAAATAACATTTCTAATATAGAAATCTTACATTAAAAAGCTGAAAGTGCCCTTTGAAATCGTTTTTAAAGCATTTTTTTTTAATCAGACATTCTTCATAGGCCTTACTTCTATTCTAAAGGAAGAGTATACCAAAGCTTTGGCCCTACTACATTTATTTAGATTTTGCTCACACCATTTTTCAGTAGTAGCTCAAGGTGAGTTATATTCAGATAGTGTAGTAATTATAGTATTAACAAATAAGGGGGGTTTAGAAGCAGTAATACTACATAGCTTCCTCTATGCTATCTTGTTTGTGACAGTTAAACCCCTGAAGACGCATCGGGTGAAACACAGTGATCGCGTCAGGTTTGACACCAGATTTGAAATGCTTAAGACCGAGAACAGATACTGTAAAGGGAACAGAATTTGTGAAAGCATTTATGGATAAAGATGCGATTCTATCACTCGAAGACCGAAGGATTTGATGGTTACCGAATTAATATATGGACAAGCAAGAACATTTTGAAAGCCCGTTGGAAAATTCTATGCTGGTTAAAAATTTAAGTGATACGGAGTGTTATATGTACAACAGAAAGAATATACAGAAGAAGGATTATAAGTGTTGAAATTAATGTTCTGTGTATTTACATATACTTCAATTGTCCCTCGCCCCTCTGCCGACTCAGATGCTAGCATACCCTGGGACCAGGATGAGTTAAGGGCTCCACAGGCTGAGTGAAACTTTGGCCTCCAGGTTGAGGCTCTTCTATGTCCCATTCAAAGCAGAAAATACTAGCGATGTGAGCCTTGTGAAGAACCAGGAGCCACTTCATGAGTGTCCTACTCGAAAACCCCACCTTGGCCAAGCCCCTATGAAGCCTCTTTCACACGGAGATGGTGTCTACCCTCCCTGTACTGAAGATTCTCCCTGAAGCTAGATCTTAGTTCAAATAAAATGTTTGTATGGGCTTTATGTAGGGAATATTTCTGCTGCTGCAAATCCTTGATGCTCCTATGTACTGGACTACTGGATACATTCTGACCAACTGCAAACAACACATAGTAAGTGATGGCAAAAAAAAAAAAAAAAAAAAAGATCCCCTGACCCATCCAGTCTGCCTAGTTATTCTGCCCTCACTAAGAAAATATTCCAGCTGCAGCCACCAATATGACTAACACCTGCAAAACTTCTTTAGCCAGGAGGGTCTTTGGATACCACAGAACATTTATACTGGGTTGCAAGGAAAACAGATATTTGCTGCTTGTGAATAGGATCATGAAGTCCTGCTCACCCATTAGCAATCCCATATTGAAGTGATAACGTTCCATGAGAAGCTGGGCTCTGTATTTCTCTATAGCTGCCTCCACCTACAAAGGAAAAAAAAGAAATGTTAAGAAAGGAGATTTAAAATTAATCAGATGTACTATGAGAAAGCACTACTTTATTCTGCTTATGCACAGCAGTGACAGAAATATATCAAATCAGTTAGTAAGGAATTTCTCAGGCAAGTTCAAGGACAAACTTAGGTGTCACATGTCTCAATAATATATGGTAAAATTATGTATCATACCTGATAATTTTCTTTCCATTAATCATAGCTGATCAATCCATAGACTGGTGGGTTGTGTCCATCTACCAGCAGGTGGAGATAGAGAGCAAACTTTTGCCTCCCTATATGTGGTCATGTGCTGCCGGAAACTCCTCAGTATGTCGATATCAAAGCTCCATCCGCAGGACTCAGCACTTAGAGAATTACACCCACGAAGGGACACTCTGCCCAGCTCACCACCGCCGAAACGGGGGAGGGGAATTAACCCAGCTCATCCCCACACAAGTGGGGGAGGGGAATCCGTCCAGCTCATCCCCGCGGAGCGGGGGAGGGACACCACACCCGCCGATGCGGGGGGATCTGGCTTATCCTGCAACCGCAACCGCGGGAGGAGCTGACTGACCCTAACACCGCCGAAGCGGGAGGGGTACAAAGCTGCCCTACAGCCGCACGAAGCGGGAGGGAGTGCCGGCAGAATTTAAATCTCAATCCAGCCCCGTAAAACGGAGGGGAGAGGAATGCAGCAGCTCACTGTAACACAAACTCGTCTCAACTCTTGAAGAATCCAAGTGAAAGAAGAACTTGAACACGAAGTCCTCCTGAAGTAACTGAAGGCTAAACCTGAACCTAAAATTCAACCAGAATATAAACAGTACAGATATCTGGGAGGGGCTATGGATTGATCAGCTATGATTAATGGAAAGAAAATTATCAGGTATGATACATAATTTTACCTTCCATATCATCAAGCTGATCAATCCATAGACTGGTGGGATGTACCGAAGCAGTACTCACCCAGGGCGGGACATAGAAATCCCTGACCGCAACACTGAAGCTCCAAACCGGGCCTCCGCCCGAGCAGCCACAGTCAAGCGGTAATGCCTGGCAAAGGTATGGGCCTTCCCCGCGGCCACCTAAGCCGCTGCAATGGCTTCCTTGCCCATCTTGCCACTGTAGGCTTAGAAGCCTGCAGACCCTTACGAGGACCTGTAAACAGGACAAACAGATGATCCGATTTCCGGAAATCATTGGTCACTTCCAAGTATCTGATGATGACTCGTCTCACATCCAGAAAATTGAGAGCAGAGTATTCCTCTGGGTAGACCTCCCTACGAAAGGAAGGGAGACAGAGCTGCTGAATCACATGGAAGCGAAAAACAATCTTGGGCAGGAAGGAAGGCACTGTGCGAATAGTCACTCCTGCCTCAGTGAACTGCAGAAAAAACTCTCGACATGAGAGTGCCTGGAGCTCGGAAACTCTTCTGGCTGAAGTGATAGCCACCAAAAAGACTGCTTTCAACGTCAGGTCTTTCAGAGATGCCCTCGACAAGGGTTCAAAAGGCGGCTTCTGCAATGCTCTTAGCACCAGGTTGAGATTCCACGCAGGCACCACTGAGTGCAGAGGAGGGCGCAGGGGATTAACTCCCTTGAGAAAGCGCACCACATCTGGCTGCGAAGCCAGGGAAGCACCCTTCAGGCGGCCCCTGAAGCAAGCCAGAGCCGCTACCTGAACTTTCAGGGAACTGAGCGACAGGCCTTTGTCCAGACCTTCTTGCAGGAACGCCAACACTGAAGAAATTGCAGCAGTGAAGGGAGAAAGTGAGCCTGCTTCACACCACGCTGCAAAGATACGCCAAACCCTGGCGTAAGCAGTAGAAGTAGAGCGCTTCCTCGCTCTCAGCATAGTGGCGATGACCTTGTCTGAGAAGCCCTTCTTAGACGCTGACGCTCAATAGCCAGGCCGTAAGACCAAAGGGGGAGGGATCCTCCATCACCACGGGACCCTGATGTAACAGACCCTGCTCCACTGGCAGCCGCAGAGGATCGCCGACTGAGAGCCTGATCAAGTCCGCATACCAGGGACGTCTGGGCCAATCCGGACCCACCAGGATTACCCTGCCGGGATGCTTTGCCACCCGGTCTAGCACCCTGTCCAACATGGGCCAGGGCGGGAACACATAGAGAAGCTCTTGTGTCGGCCACTGTTGGAGAAGAGCATCTACTCCCAGGGATCGAGGGTCCCGTCCTCTGCTGAAAAAGCGCGGCACTTGGCAATTGGCCGATGACGCCATCAGATCTAGGCTCGGCTGGCCCCAGCGCTTCGTGATGCCCAAGAACGCCTGAGCAGATAGCTGCCACTCTCCGGGCTCCAAGGTATGGCGACTGAGAAAGTCCGCCTTGACATTCATGACTCCGGCAATGTGGGCCGCTGACAGCTGTTCCAGGTTCGCTTCCGCCCACTGGCATAGATTCATGGCCTCCTTGGCTAGAGGGGCGCTCTTGGTACCTCCCTGGCGGTTGACATAGGCCACAGCCGTGGCATTGTCCGACAGGACCCGTACAGGCTTCAACACCAGTACCGGGATGAACTCCAACAACACCAACCGAATGGCTCTGAGTTCCAGGAGGTTGATAGACCACTTGCCTCTGCAGGAGACCAGAGCCCCTGCGCTGTCCTTCCCAAGCAGTGGACTCCCCAGCCCATCAAAGAGGCGTCTGTCGTGACGACAATCCACTCCGGGGTCACCAGAGGCATTCCTGCAGACAACTTGTCTGTCTGCGTCCACCAGCTCAGCGCCTTGCGCACTGCTGGGTCCAAGGGAAGGCGCACAGCATAATCCTCCGACATCGGAGTCCAGCGCAGCAGCAGAGATTGTTGTAGTGGTCTCATATGAGCCCTGGCCCAGGGCACTACTTCCATCGTGGCCGTCATAGAGCCCAACAGCTGCACGTAGTCCCAAGCCCGAATAGGAGAGGCTACTAGGAACTAGTCCACCTGAGCCTGAAGCTTGACAATCCGATTGTCTGGCAGGAACACTCTGCCCACTTGGGTGTCGAATCGAACTCCCAGATACTCCAGGGACTGAGTCGGGCGCAGCTGGCTTTACTCCCAGTTGATGATCCACCCCAGGGAGCTCAAAAGAGCAACCACCCGGTTCACAGCTTTGCCGCACTCTGCATAAGAGGGGGCTTGGATCAACCAGTCGTCCAGATAAGGATGGACTTGAACTCCTTCCTTCCTCAGGAAGGCCGCGATGACCACCATTACTTTGGAGAAGGTCCGCGGAGCAGTAGCCAACCCGAACGGGAGGGCTCTGAACTGGAAGTGTCGGCCCAGTACTGCAAAACGCAGAAAGCGTTGATGAGGAGGCCAGATGGGAATATGCAAGTACGCTTCCTTGATGTCCAAGGATGCCAGGAACTCTCCTGCCTTCACTGCCGCTATAAGAGCGGAGGGTCTCCATGCGAAAGTACCGAACTTTCAAGGCCCAATTGACCCCTTTGAGGTCGAGGATAGGCCGTACAGAACCTCCTTTCTTTGGTATCACAAAGAAAAAGGAGTAACATCCCTTGCCAAGCTGATTTTCTGGCACCGGAACGACCGCCCCCAGGCGGATCAGATTGTTCAAGGTCTGCTGCACTACCACAGCTTGACCGGAGACTTGCAGGGAGAGAGTACAAACCCGTCTTTTAAGGGTCGGCAGAACTCTAGCTTGTAGCCGTCTCTGATGACTTCCAGCACCCAAGCGTCTGAAGTTATTGTGGTCCACTCGCCCATAAACGAGGACAGCCGTCCTCCAATCTGCACTGGGGCGTGGACCAAGGCCCCGTCATTGGGTACGAGACCCTGGGGGAGGACCGGAGGGGACACCTCCGGGACGGCGGTCTCTGCGAAAGGAATGCTGCTTGGGGGAGAAGTTCCTCTTGAAGGAAGAGGGGGCAGAGGAGCCCGACCTGCCCGGGCGGTACCGACGGGCTTCCTGAAAACGTCCTCTGGAGGTACCAGGGCGAGTACTAGCCCGAGCCCTGACCTCTGGTAACTTCTTGCCCTTAGACGTGCCGAGATCGGTCACGATTTTGTCCAGCTCGACCCCAAAGAGCAGCTTGCCTTTAAAAGGCAATCTAGCCAGGCGGGATTTAGAGGCGTGGTCAGCAGACCAATGTTTCAGCCAAAGCCACCGCCGCGCAGAGATTGTCTGAGCCATGCCTTTCGCTGAGGCCCTCAAGACATCATACAGCAAGTCTGCCAAATAGGCTAAGCCCGATTCCAGGGCCGGCCAATCAGCCCTCAAGAAAGATCCGAGGGGAAAGCCCGCTGCACCATAGTCAGGCACGCCCTGGCCACATAGGAGCCGCAAATTGAGGCCTGCAAACTTAAAGCAGCTGCCTCAAAGGACGACCTTAAGGCCGCCTCCAATCTTCTGTCTTGGGCGTCCTTTAGGGCCTTGCCACCTTCCACCGGCAACGCCGTTTTCTTAGTCACCGCAGTGATTAAAGAATCCACGGTAGGCCACAGATAGGCCTCACGTTCACTTTCAGTCAAAGGATAGAGGCGGGACATAGCCCTAGCCGCTTTAAGGCTCGCTTCAGGGACATCCCATTGAGCCGAAATTAAGGTGTGCATGGCATCATGCACGTGGAAGGTTCTAGGCGGGCGCTTCGTCCCCAGCATAATGGCAGAGCCAACAGGGGCTGAGGGAGAGACGTCCTCCGGAGAGGAAATCTTCAAAGTGTCCATGGCCTGTACCAACAGGTTGGACAAATCCTCTGAGCTAAAAAGCCGCGCTGCACAGGGGTCATCCGCTCCATCCGAGCGGGGATCCGTCTCCTCCAAGGAATCTGCAAAGGACCGTTGGGAGACCTCAGACACGCTGCCCTCATCTACATCGGAGGAGACAAATTCCTCCAAGGCCTAGGAATCAACCTGAGGGCGTTTACCTCTGGGAACCTCAACCTCTTTACCAGACGAGGGAGCAGGGGCAGCGTTTTGCATAAGGAAGGCCTGATGCAGCAGCAAAACCAACTCGGGGGAGAAATCCCCCAGACTGTGTACTTCCGCAGCCTGGGCAACAGCCCTAGACGCACCCTCAACCGGCGCTCGCAAGAGCGGGGGAGAGACATGCTGCGCATCCAAAATGGCGTCCGGCGCGACACTCCGCAAAGGAGCCGCGCGGGAAGAATGGAGCTTAACTTTAGCCGCTTTTGTGCCGTCGCCCAAATTAAGGGCGTTCATGGCATTAATGTCTCCAACCTCAAGGGCGGCCCAAGAAGAAGCCGTCCGAGCCGCGTGGCCGGCCAAGATGGCGGAGGCGAGGAGCGGGGGATGGGCGTTTATGGTGGGAAAAATCGCCACGCCGGAGGAAGGACCGGGACATTCATCGGCCACGAAACTGTCACCCAACAAGGGCGAATCAGGCTTTAAGAACCCCGCATCCCCTCTAGAAGCGCCCAAGCGATCCGGGGAGCGACTCTTTACGCCCTCGCCCTCCGACGCCATATGCCACGTGGAGATAAATCGGGGAACCCCCTGCCCGCTATAAAAAGGTAAAAATTACCTGCTGTCCGCTCCGAGCTGTAACGACCTGGTGTCCCAGTGAGTAGCTGCAATAAACGTTTAAATAAACGTCAAAATAAACGCCTTTAAGGACGTTCAAAATTTTTTTTTTTTTTTTTTTTTAACGGAGCCAGCGGGAGGGGGGAGAAAAGGAGGGACCTGGCACCACCAGGTTTGCACTTGCTCAAAAGAGCCCTCAACCCCAGGCACTCAACAAAACCTAAAAATTAGGCTTGGAGGCCTAGCCAGAGCTGCTGCTGTGTGTGACCACCACCTGCTGAGATAGAGAACATACTGAGGAGTTTCCGGCAGCACATGACCACATATAGGGAGGCAAAAGTTTGCTCTCTATCTCCACCTGCTGGTAGATGGACACAACCCACCAGTCTATGGATTGATCAGCTTGATGATATGGAAACAGCAGAAAAGCTTTGCACTCTTTGCAAATATTACTTTTTCCCACTGTTTGGAATGTTTAATGGAATTTTTATTCCCTTATCAGGATAGAGTGACTTTTTATGGGAATAGCTGCACTTCTTTGAAAGAAAAACATCAGAGACTCAAGGGCAGCATTCGGCACAATGACAAGTACAATTCATATATCATAATGAACTACATTCTGCTATAAATACTATGAAGGCTAGATTGTGTAATTTTTGTTTTGTACAATATACAACTGATGTGTGCTGTATATAAATACCGGAGGCACATTGGGAAGAGATGATCCATATATGCATATATTAAATAAAAATTCACATATCAGAATTTTAAAGATGTTAGTTTCCTTTGCTATTAATCCAGCTAGTGAATTTCAGTTTAAAAGCCAGAAACCGAATCATGCACATCCTAAAAATTCATTTTACATAAGATCAGAATAATTATTCAACAGGACTTTGCACATAAAGCCGAAAAACTTGGATACGTTCTCTAAAATGTGTAACACAGAGGGGCACTTTCGAAATGACGCCCAAATACAATTTTGGATATTTTGCAAAATGTCCAAAAACCCAGTGCCAAACAATCATTTCTGAACCAGAAAAACATCTTTTTTTGTTTGAAAATCACCCTATTTTAGACATTTTTGCGCTCAATGTGTCTTTAAGGGTCATTTTCAGACAAAAAACATCCAAGGGAATAATGCACAAAAAAAGCCACAAGAATGTCTGGGAGCCAGACTGGACAAACAGAGCATCCTAGGGGACACTGCAGTGAACTTCACACATAAAAGGTGCCAGGTACACATTATAGCATGTACAATAGCCCTTATGTCTGCAGGTGTCACCTATGTGGGTTCAGCAGGTATTTTGTGTTTTTTGGGGCACTCACACTTTCCACTACAAATGTACCAGTCAAGGTGGGATATGGGCCCGGGTCCCCTTCTCTATAGTCCAATGCACCAACCACTAGGTTACTCCAGGGACCTGCTTCCTGCTCTAAGAGGAATGACCATTATATCTGCAGCTGTCAGAGCCTAGTACTTAGTGCTACTTTCACCTCTTAGGGGGTGAGGAGTCATGCCTTTATCCCTCCAGTGATTATCAAGTCAGTTTGGGCACCTTTTTGGCCCTTAGGACATTTTTGTCTAGACCTCTTTTCGTTAACACCTTTTTTTGCCCTGGACATTTTTACAATGTCCCATTATCGCAGGAAAAAAAATCTAAATGGTAAGCCCACCCAAAACACCCCCCCTCCCCCACCCTTGAGATTCAGACGAAGTGCATAGAAAAACATCTCAGAAATTAAGTTTCAAAAATAGTGATTTGGATTTTTTTGTGGGGGAAAACAAAAAAGTCCATCTACTGCTTTATACCATTTTCCCGTTTTTAAAATGAACCCCACGGTGTAGTACACACAAGAATCTGGAACTTTGAAACTAGGGGCAATACACTAAAATATGTAGCTATATAAAAAGCATTCAAATAGATCTGCATACTGAAAAAGGTCCATTACAATTTCTTACAGGAAAGACACTAGGAATTGACTTTTTCCCTCCACAATCCAAGCTCTTTTGGGCGGATGTTTATTTACAAAGACGGCACACCTTTGAATTTTCCTAGAATGATCATCTCAGTGCTTTGTGTTGTACAAGTAAGAGAACACACTGACAGGCCCTCAGTCAGCTTCTCCACTTGACATCCAGAGGTGACTGGTTCAAATCCCACTGCTGCTCCTTGTGATCTTGGGCAAGTCACTTAACCCTCCATTGCCCTCCTGGGACAGAGAAAGACCCACTGTACCTGAATGTAACTCACCTTGAGCTATTGCTGAAATAGGTGTGAGCAAAATCTAAATTAATTAATAATAATAATGGTAGAAAGAAATTTACTCACTGCTTCCTCTATCTCCTCTGGTGTCACAGAGACACCAACACCACATTCATTCTCAAACTCCGAAGTGTTGATCGGATCTACAGGATGACTTTTCACATACTCCAGTGCAGCTGGAGAAAAGAAATACATTTATTCAGGAGATAAAACCTACAAGCAGCAAATATATTCATGCAAATACCTAGAGGAAAGTAAACAGCATAAAAGGAGGCCATGTTTCAGGTAAACCAGATTACATATAGAAAATTTGTTTCAGCTTGGGACATGGTGCTTGTCTGTTTCATTCTGGGAACACCCAATTATTTTTAAATAATTACCATAGGTTAATTACACCTTTCTCCTGGATTTTATTCAATTATTTGGCTCCCAGTCAGGTTCTGATCTCCAGCACAAAGTAACACAGTAGATGATGACAGATAAAGATCTATACAGTCCATCCAGCCTGCCCAACAAGATAAACTCGTTACATACGGTATGATGTGATACCTTCATATGTACACCTGATCTTTATTTGTCCTTGCAATTTTCAGGGCACAGACTATAGAAGTCTGCCCAGCACTGTCTTTGTTCTAAATTTTGGAAGTTATCGAAGTCCCTAAAAGCTCCACTGCAGCCCATCCAAATCTATTCAGCCAGAATCAGGGCTGTAGCACCCCCTCCCCCATTTGCTCCTCCCAAAGCAGGACACAGTATGGACCAGAATGACAATGAAAGAATTCTTCTAGATTCTCAGGAAACCAAAAGCCAGGGTATAGGAATCTGATACCAGGCTGTCAAATTAAACTGTTATGGTGAACAGGCTGTTGAAGTCAGACTAGAGGCATAACATGGCACCTTCTTGAATGTTAACTTGTCAGTAGAGGATTAAGGTCTAAACTTATGTACTTGGTATTATTTCTGTTTTATTTATGGGCAATTACAGAAGGTGCATCAAGCCCTAGTGCTGGAGGTCAGGATTGCTGGACACTACCTACCTCAGATTTGAAAGTTTTACCCCAATGATCTGAAGAAGGGTTATGTTCAAAAGCTAATAAAAAAAATGTATTAAATTAGTCCAATAAGAAAGGCGTCATCTTATTTCCTTTTCTATGTTTTGTTTTATTTCTAATTTATTGCCTTTAAAAGTGGACTAACTGCTACCAAACCACTTTACCCTAAGGGGAAAATGTGGAAGTACAACCACTTTTTATTGCTGTACATTGCTTCAGCAATGCTGTCAAATATGACCATGACAAAGTCTGAACAAGTAAAGAGAAAAATTAAATTCCTGTAGGAGACTTTCTGATGAAATGCAACAACAACAAAAACAAGAACTTAGCTTTCAGGGCTGCAAATTTATCTTTTTTTTTCTCCCATTACACTGCACCTGACCTAGAAATTGTTTTCGGGCAGCTTGCAATCAAATGTTATGTAAACCTTGCCCACAGCTAGCTGAGACACACCTCAGAATCCTGGAACCTGCAGAATCCAAAAGTAGTTTTAATTCTTTGGGATGGGCACGCGTCTCTAAATGATGCTCAGTGTTTTAACTCTTTTACTGTACCAGCTAGGAGTACTTACTGGAGTATGACAATGGAGAAATTGGGTCTTACACAATAGTGGGAAGGACTAATGGAAAGTAAATTATTCCAGAACCTGTGGGATAGTTGTGTTTAACCAGTAGGTAGAGACAGAGAACTAAAAACTGAGCCAAGACATCTCTCTTGGCATCCAGTCCAGCTCCTCAGTATTTACGTAGAAAAGCAGTAAGGATAATACACAGAACGCATACAACAACCTTAAACAACTCGCTAACCTAACATTAACCAGATGAGCAAACATGTGTAGACCTCCACCATCTCTGGACAACTTGTAGAGAACAAGAGATATGCAAGGAAGCACAATGCAATTTGACCCATTACTTTGCACCGACGAAACATCTCATAAACCTAGGGTAGACCTCTGGAATAGTGGGAAGGACTAATGAAAAGAAAATCATCAGGTAAGACCCAATTTCTCCTTCCATTACATAGCTTCCCGCTATTCCAGAACCTGTAGAATGTTCAAAAGCAATACTTAGAGTGGGTGGGATCCTGGTGCCATGCCTGGAGGGCCGAAGCCCCAAAACTGGCAACCGAGCACACCACAATATCAATTTGTAGTGCTCAACAAAATGTATGCAGTGTCGACCACATCGCAACCTTGCATATATCCACCATAGATAGTAAGGTAGCGTCTACTTTGTAGAATGAGCCCACAAGGCCCAAAGAACCTGATGCCTCTCAAATAAGTTGACTCAGTCTTCTTCAGCAATTGTGGGCTTGGAAGCCAAGCCTGTTTACCAAAAAGTACAGTTTGTCTGATTTGCAAAACTCATTCATGACTTCCAGATATCTAAATCTATCTCTACAAATGGACGGAAAAATCAATTGATTGAGATGAAATGCTGATACCACTTTCAGAAGAAATGAAGAAACTCTGCAGGGAGACCTCCGCCTCTGAAAAGCAAAGAAAGAGATCATGACAACAGAGCCTGAAGCTCCAAATCCCTATGTGCCAACACAACAGCCATCAAGGACGATGCTGTTAGCGTAAAATCTTTCAAGGAAGCCTTACGGAGTGGCTCAAAAGGAGAATTCTGAAGAGCCCAAAGGACTAAATTAAGGTTCCACTCTGGACACAGCGTATGAAAGGGAGGACACAAGCACTGAATGATATCCAAGTGAATCACAAGAGACGTTTTTTGTAGTCAGCCCCTGAAGCTTTTAGAAAGCCAACATTTCTGAAGACCTGCCTAGAGAAATGCTAGGATGTGCATGATCCAAGTAGATAAAGTCCACGCTCAGAACACCAGCCCTCGAACATCCTCCACAGATATAGAGGATTTCCGAGCCTGAAGAAAGGTAGCAATCACTGAATCAGAATAACCTTTTCATCTCAACAGAGCCCTTTCAAGAGCCAAGCTGCAAGGCCTAAGGGAAACAGATCCTCCATGAGCGCTGGACCTAGCTTCAGTAGGCCATGTACCTGCAGAAGACAGAGGACCCCCATCCAGCATTTGAAACGGGTCCGCATACCACAGCCAATCCTGGGCTATGAGAATTATTTGTACAATGGAATCCTTACCAATACATGGCCTACCATGGGCCAAAGAAAGATATACAGTAAATGCATCTCTGACCAGGCCTGCAGTAGGACATTGATCCCCATTGAGCCTGGTTCTTTCCAACAGCTGAAAAACTTGGACATGTTAGCATTCCTTTTCATTGCCATAGTCCAGAAGCAGAGCACCCCATCAGTCCACTATCAGCTGAAACCCCTGGCTGGATAATTCCCATTCTCCCAAGATAAAACTGCCCCTGTGATACCTCTCTCACTCAATCTATCAAGTAAGAGATTAAGATAGATCAAATTGAATAGAATGGTAATGGCATTACAATCCTGAGCTTGTAAAGCTTTCCCATGAGCCACTAGGACCTCAATCACCGCCTCAGCGCTGTAATTTTTGCAAAATCCAGAATGTGAAAAATTTAGGATATTATAATCAGAGGAATTTCATCATGCAATTTAACCACATAACGGAACTGAAGTAACTGGACAGTAGTTAGCAATATCTGACAAATTTCCTTTTTTTCTTTTATGTTTCTCAACATTTTTTATTATTATTATTATTGATGACTAAAGAGCAAGAGCTTGTAGAATAGATGTAAAAGAAAGCTAACTGCCAAATAGACAAGCAAGAACCAATTGAAACAGTCATCAAATTTTAACAATTTTACCCCCATATATAGTACAAGATGCCATAGGGACAAACTCCTGCATCCAACAAGAATTACTGTAACCGTACTCTCAACATTTCCTTTTAAGTTTTTCGGAATAAGTGTTAAAGCTATCCCACCATAACAAGGAAATACATCGATGATTAAACAAACAATCCACTCAGTGAGCTTATAAAGTACATTAATATTCATATCATTCATTAAGTGAGATGGACAAATCTAAACAGCCAGATTTAGAAAATCTAGTTAATAGGGATTTAGTGTCTCCATAAGAACGCAAAACACTCGTAGGCATCAGTTTAGACCTTGAAGATCTAAGGCTGGATGAAAGGTGCCTTCCTTTTTTGGGACAAAGAAGTAGATGGAGTATCTACCTTCTCCCTGTTGGGCATGAAGAACTGGAGCAATGGCCCAGAGCGTCAGCAAAGAATCTACAGTGGCCTGAACCCTGACCGCCTTGGTTCCCTTTCAACAAAGAATGATTGAATATTTTGACACACAACAAACAGGACTTAATAATGATCTGGGTTTTCTAACCCATTATAAACCATAAAGCTGTATTTCTCTGTTTATTACCCTCCTCTCACCTACCAACACCCATTCTGTTAGAATATCAATGAAATGCTTTGATGTCCCCATGCATACCCCCACCCTCCCACTCTGTCAGACTGTCAAAGTAATGCTTTGATGTTTCTCTTATATATACTATCTGCTACCACATTTGCTTATTTCCGATCTGACGAAGAAGGGCAACCTTTGAAAGCTAATCAAGAAATGTATTAAGTTATGTCCAATAAAAAAGATGGTATCTTATTTTCTTTTCCATGTTTTATTTTGTTTGATTTCTATTGATAAACAAAGAGATGGCAAGAAGAGAGGAGGAGCAGCCAGGCAGTAGAACGCCAACTTGTAACCTTCTACTGGAATATCTTGAACCCACTGGTCTGATGTGATTTTGGCCCACTCTTCCTGAAACTCCTGAAGACGTCCTCCGACTGGAGGAAAAGTGGACCAGTCTTGCATCATTGCGAAGCTCTGGAGGCATTGCGTGCTCTAGCTGACCGAGAGGACTTCGTGTCCAATGTTGCATATGACAGACAACTGCAAAACCTTTGCAAAGATTATAGGTTGTCTAGAATACAGCAGCACATGTAATTACTAGTAGGGGACAGAATAAGTTTTCAGAAAGCAATATTTTAATTGCATGAACTTCTGGTGTGGAAGAGTACTGTTCAAGCTGTTGATTCTCATTAATTTAAGACCTTGCAAACAGGGCAGCCTGCTGACCTTACAGAAAGATTAGACTTACTTTGTCTACGTGGCTATGCTCACATCAGAGCTATTTATCTACTATGCCATCCACATCCATTGTACCGTACATGCTGGAAATGCAGGACATCTATTATTTTGGGGCAAATTTAAAAAACTATTTTTTTAAAGAAATTAAAAGCACTGTTTATGAGGTTGGCTATTTTGTCTGCTGCTTTCTCATCAAAGGGAGACTGATGGTATAGATCTTTTATGTTTAATATTGTGGGGGCTTTTTACATCAAAACTATATTTTATTGTTACCACATTCAAAGATACAATATATAATACTAGTAAAAAAGGCCCGTTTCTGGAACGAATGAAACGGGCGCTAGCAAGGTTTTCCTGGGAGTGTGTATGTTTGAGAGAGAGAGAGAGAGC
Organism: Microcaecilia unicolor; assembly: GCF_901765095.1. Lineage (NCBI taxonomy): Eukaryota > Metazoa > Chordata > Amphibia > Gymnophiona > Siphonopidae > Microcaecilia > Microcaecilia unicolor. Next base: position 140,087,777 of record NC_044036.1, read on the forward strand.
CAGAGTGAATGTGCGGGTGTGTGACAGAGTGAGACTGTCTGTGTGACAGTGTGTGTGTGAGAATGAGAGTGTGTGGCAGGGCCCCCTCCCCTGTTCCTAATGCCCCTCACCCCGTTCCCTCCCCTCCTTTTCCTCCTCCTTCCCACACTTTGGGTTCCTTAAGGCTTTCAAAAGTCTATGTACCCCCGTGGCCCTAACGCCCAGTATCCGGATACCCCACCGCTTTCCTCCTCACCCCTCCCCCAAGATGTAACACTTTCACGTCCTTCATTTTTTTTTTTAAAGTGTCTTATCTACCCTGTGTCCAAATGCCCGGCATTCAGATTGTGTTCCTCTCGTAAATTTTCATTTCTTTCATTCATTCAGAACTCCCCCCCCCCCCCCCCCCGAACACTTTCGGTTCCTTCAGTCTTTTAAAACTCTGCTATGTACCCTGTGTGCTAATGGCCAGCATTGAGATTGTTTTCCTGTCCCAAATTTGCATGTCTTTCAGTCGTTCACAACTCCCCCCACTTCTCCAGTTTAACACTTTCGTTTCCTTCAGTCTTTTAAAACTCTCCTATCTACCCTGTGTCCTAATGGCCAGCATTCAGATTGTTTTCCTTTCCCAAATGTTCATGTCTTTCAGTCGTTCAGAACTCCCCCCCTCTTCCCATTTAACACTTTCAGTTCCTTCAGTCTTTTAAAACTCTCCTATCAACCCTGTGTCCTAATGGCCAGCACTCAGATTGTTTTGCTTTGCCAAATTGTCTGTCACTGATGTCAGTGCGTGCCTGCCTAGCAGACCACTTCTGGCAGGCACGGTCCCAGGCACATCCTGTTGGAGGTGAGAATTATTATATAGGATTGTGGGTTTAACTGTAAATTGTATTAAATGACTAATCAGGAATTTTAGTATATAAAAATGAAAGAGCTGTTATCAAGCTACGGTATGCACAACTCATCCATTTTAAAATTTAACAAACACAAAATACGGGTAGATTCACAGACCTAGTTTTGAAAAGAACTATACCTGTGTTTGTTTCTTCCTAAAATCCCTTGAGCTAGGACTAGGAAGCCAAAAGCTAGTAGGAAGTTTGGAACCACCGAACAGACAAATCCCTTGAGACAGCAGCAAATCAGCACCAAAGGCAGCATAAGTCTAAAATCAGTTTCCATACCATTGAGCTGCAAGTCAGTGGTGATCTTCTTTCCAGCAATGTATCCAACCAGAAAACCCAACCGCCTATGGTCCTTGAGACGGGAAGCCACATTATACAAGAGAGTGCCAGTCACCTTGTCAACCACTGGACCTTGTAGTCTCTGAGCCTGAAGACAAAAAGGGAAGGAAAGCGCGCAGACAGAAGTTAAATCCATATTTGCCCCAGTCCAGTTATATGTTCCCATTTACTTCACCGCATGCACCACCGGCCTACAACTCTCAGCATACCCTAGGCTAAAGTCAGGCCTAAAGGGTCAGTTCAGCCGTCTGGAGTTTCACTACAAGGCACGCACGTGCCAGCCTACAGTTCCCAGCATGCACTGCGCTGAAAAGCCAGGCCTGTCCCTGGATCGCACGGAAAGCAGTTACTTCGGCCTCTCTCGAGCGCACCCCCTCCCTTGGGTCGCTGCGTCGGTGTCCAGCGTCCTGGCCTTACCTGTACTACGGCATCGCGCAGCAGCGCACTCAGCGCCTCGTTCTTCAGCGTCTCCCGGGCTTTCTGCTCGCTCAGCCCGATGGCCGTGAAGAGAGACACGGACTCAGCGGCCATGGCAGACCCGGCCGAAAAGAAAGAGGAAACGCGGCTCGCGCTAGAAACCAATCACGACACGCGAAGGCGTGGAAAACAATGATGGAGGGGAGGGGGAGTAAATCAACCAATAGGATGGAACGCAGAGCACTAGTGGGCGGGGGAAACGAGGGCGGCTGTGGTTTCGTTGCCTATGGGGGGTTATTACCTGTACGCTTGTAGCATGTGGCTCTGCTCGGACTGAGGGAGGTTCCTATGTTAATACTCTGAGGTTGTTGGGATCTGGTTGTCCGGGTTTTTTTTTTCAAGGCAGGGTCATATCCTGATCTGAAAAAGCCATGCCCTTGGAATCCTTGTGCATGAGGGTTAATTCAGTATAGTTGACCTAAAGTGTAGGCGCTGGGATGATGCACCCTAAACACGAATTCCAGAGATGTCAAGTTACCCAGTTCCAGGTCGAAGACTTTTTGGCCAGTTCTGGTTTTGAATTTGCATCCTTTGTGCCCATTTAAATCAGTCCTGCAAGTCCCATAATGCAACATCTCGGCAAGTGGAGGAGTGGCCTAGTGGTTAGTGTGGTGGACTTTGGTCCTGGGGAACGGGTTACCATATGGCTCCAGAAAAAGGAGGACGGATTGAGCCAGCCGGGTTTTACTTCCATTGCTTTTCAACTGGGTTCAATTCCCACTGCAGGCACAGGCAGCTCCTTGTGACTCTGGGCAAGTCACTTAACCCTCCATTGCCCCAGATACAAATAAGTACCTGTATATAATATGTAAGCCACATTGAACCTGCTATGAGTGGGAAAGCGCAGGGTACCAATGTAACAAAAAAAAAAAAAAATCAGAAATCCCAGGAATGATCCAAAATCTCCAGCCTGGAACTGGGTAACTTGGCATCCCAGGAATTCTATAACAGCAGTTGTGTGTGCAGCTGTTGTTATAGAAGACTAGTATACGTCCATATTTGCATGCCTAAATTTAGGTGCCAGCATTTATGCTAGTTCAATGTGTCTAACTACATAGCAACATAGCAGATGACAGCAGAAAAAGACCTGCACGGTCCATCCAGTCTGCCCAACAAGATAAACTCATATGTGCTACTTTTTAGGTATACCTTACCTTGATTTGCATCTGCCATTTTTAGGGCACAGACTGTAAAGGTCTGCCCAGTACTAGCCCCGCCTCACAAATGCTAGTATTTTATAACCCAGACTGGCTGACATGCCCCTCCAGGTCCCACCCCTTTAAGTTGTGTGCTATGGAATTTGAATGTGCAACTTATAGAATACAGACAAAGGGTGGTTAGCACCAGTTAGCAGTTATGCTGATCAGGCCATTTCTCAGTAGCTACCAAGGGCAGGGCAGTGGGGGTGGTCCGCTTTGACCTTGCAGGCAGCAAGGGGGTGCACAGAGCAGTCGCATGGCTTTCGGCTCTGCCAGTCCCCTGCCCTCTCTGATGTCACTTCCTGTTCTGGGGCAGGGGTCCGGCAGAGCCAACAGCCGCATGACTGCGTGCACCCCCTTGCTAGGAGGAAGGGTGGGGGGGGGGGGTGATGTGCCTGTGCAGCGGCAACCCGCCCTGGGTGGCAAGTAAGCTAGGTACACACCACTGCCAATTCTCATTATTAAGTTGTGCACACCACTGACCCTATTCTATAACTGTGCACACTAGGTAGAAGTTTGGGCCCGCAACATTCTAGAATGAAGGGATCTGTGTCTACCAGATGGTGCTGCCTTTCTGCATGGGATGGGCAGAGGAGGTTTCCTCTTGTGCTTTTGCTTGATATTCCACCAGTGCATTTGCAATCAAAAAACTTATAGCTCCTGAGCAGGGCCAGCGCAATTTATCTATTTTATTTATTTATTTGGATGTTGTTCGCACCTTTTTCAGTAGTAACTCAAGGTGAGTTACATTCAGATACACTAGATATCAGTTAGTTGCTATCCTAGCAGGGCTGGCACAAAGATAATGGGCACCCTAGGGAAATGTTCAGTTTTGTGCCCCTGTTCGTTAACTTTCAGGCCTCCAATGTACTTTTAGTATTAAACTTTGTTTCATGTATCCAAATCTATTCACACCCACAATGAGGGCAATTTCCAAACACAATTTACATGGGTAAGCAGCCTAATTTTTAAAAAGTTGGTACTGCTTTTCTTCCAGAATTGCTGAAGGAAAGACAATGAATCAGTGCCGTAGCGAGGGCTAATGGCTCCCGAGGCGGGTCGCCATTGCGCACCCTCCCCCCGGGTGCAGCACGGCGCACCCCCCCCGGAGCACAACCCCCCCCGCCCTGACCGCATTTTTACCTGCGGGAGGGCCGATCCGCCCCGAGTGCACGTCACTCAGAGCTGCGTCGGCCCCACTGGTTCCCTGCTCTCTCTGCCCCGGAACAGGAAGTAACAGGCCCGTGCCAAGGGTCTATGCCGCCCCCCCGCAGACAAACTGTTGGCGCCCCCCTGCAGAAGAACAGTTGGCGCGCGCGCGCCCCTCTCCCCCCCCGTGAAGATGATCGCTGCGCGCCCTGGGGGCCTTTAAATCTTTTACTTGCAGTCGCAGCAGCGTCTGTGAAAGCGGAGCGCTGCCGACGTCTCCCTTCCCTTCGCACTCTTGGTTCCCTCAGTGTCTGCCTTCTTCTGACGTCAGAAGAAGGCGGGACACTGAGGGAACCAACGAGTGCAAGGGAAGGGAGACGTCGGCAGCGCTCCGTTTTCACAGACGCTGCTGCGACTGCAAGTAAAAGATTTAAAGGCCTCGGCGGCGTGGGGCGAGGGTAAGCACTGCGGCGGCGCCCTCCAGAGGTGGGCGCCCTCCTGCGGTGCTTACCCCGCTTACCGCATCGGCACGGCCCTGGGAAGTAACCTGTTCCAGGACAGAGAGAGCAGGGAACCAGCGGGGCCAGCACCCCCCGAGCGCGTGCACCCGGGGCGGACCGCCCCTCCCGCCCCCCTTCCTACGCCACTGCAATGAATGCCCCCCTTATCCAGGCTTATGCCCCAGTCTCTCTCTCTCTCTCCCCCCTCCTTTACAACCAGATACCAGCATCTCTCTTCTCTCCCCACCAGGGACAGAATCTTCTCCTTTCCCTAGTACCTATTTTACAGAAAGCTGTACCTAGTGGAAACTGTCAAATTGGTGCAGGCTTATTTTCCTGCTGCATAGCCTATGAAATATAAAAAATACTACAAGCCCTGCATCTAATGGATAGATCCAAGACTGAATCAACCTGTTGAGCAACCATAGTCTGTTCACATTTTAAGGAACGCTGGGGTCTTGTTGAAAACTCATATACCATTACAACATTTTCTTCTGTTGGTTGGTGCTGATGGTGACCACTGGAACTTTTCACTATGTATCCCTCCCCCCCCTCCCCCAATATTACAAAAGTATGAGCCTACGAAAGTTAAATGAGTTGCTACTACTACTACACAACAAATACATCATAAACCCTATCCAGAAGCAGTAATAAATAACTACTACTACTTATCATTTCTAAAGCGGATTCTAGAGGTCAGCCAAGGCTGGGGTTTGGTACGTTTTACAGAACGGGGAATGGGAGGAGCGAGAGTATCCAGGGCAGAGGAGAGAATAGTATTATAGGAAGAGACAGCCTCATTGACAGACTTGGATAACATAGTGGTAGAGAAAAGTAGGAGATTTTCACCTAGCACATCAGCTTTCATTGCTTTGTTTAGTGGTTGTTGACACAAGCTTCAGTTTTCTTATTCTTCTGTGTTGCTGCTACTGCTGCTGCTGACTGAGTGGGCCTGATTCCAAAGTAGAAGGGCCATGGCCCACCCAAACCCATCTGTGTCTACTCTTTTGGCTTTGTTCACTAAATGTTAGGGCCTCTCCCATGCATGCTCAATTTTGAGGAAACTGAGAATGCGCTGGGAGAGGGGGGAGGTCTGAAGTTGGGGTGGCAGCTGCCCAGAGAATTTACAGGCTGCGTGTGTTGGAGCACTTCTGCTGGTGGGGCTTGGGGACTCTCACCAACTGAGGTATGTGGGAATTGTGGGGATCAAAGAGCGGCAGGGAATGGGGTAAAGAGCAGCGGGGGGGGGGGGCAAAATTTTGTGTACCCTCCCATACACACACACACACACTTTGTGTTCAGGCCTTCTCCCCCCCCCCCCCCCCAAGACTACATGGCTGATGAAAAGTGTGACCTACATATAATGAACCTTCCTCCCCTAGCTCTAGTGGAAGTCCAAAGGAGAAAGGGGGAAACTGCTGTGCTACTTCTGCCCCCCTTGCCCCCCCCCAAAAGAAAACCCATTACATTGTAGGTTTACATTCATCACTGCCTTCTCCAAGTTCAAGGAATTTAGTGTGTCATCCTTTAGTTAAATCCAATCATGCAAATGGGCTGACCATCTTCTCAGTTATATCAATAATTAACAGGTAGCCAAGAACAGGGCAGTTCTTTCCAGTAATAAGGGTTATGCAGTTTCAGAACACCAGTTTTAGTTAAAAATTCCTGTTAATCATGCCATAAAGAATGTAGTCAAACATGGAGGAACACCAGGCCCTATGACTGTAGCAAGACAAACCAAAGAGTAAGGTGAGGGGGTTTGGCACTTCCAAGGAAAGCAAGGGAGACAAGGGCATAATCGAACGGCGCCGGCCATCTATTTGGCCGGCGCCGCAAAAAGCAGTCCTGAACCGTATTATCGAAAAAGATGGCCGGCCATCTTTCGTTTCGATAATACGGTTGGGGCCAGCCAAATGTCAAAGATGGCCGGGTTTGAGATGGCTGGCATTGGTTTTCGCCCATAATGGAAACTAATGCCGGTGATCTCAAACCCGGCCAAATCCAAGGCATTTGGTCGTGGGAGGAGCCAGGACACCAACCGGGCACCCTAGGGGGCACTTCTAAAAATAAAAAATAGCTCCCAGGTGCATATCCTCCTTACCTTGGGTGCTGAGACCCCCAAAACCCACTCCCCACAACTCTATACCATTACCATGGCCCTTATGGGTGAAGGGGGGCACCTACATGTGGGTACAGTGGGTTTTGGGGGGGGGGGGTTGGAGGGCTCCCATTTACCACCACAAGTGTAACAGCTAGGGGGGGGGGGTGGGCCTGGGTCCACCTGCCTGAAGTGCACTGCACTTACAAAAAACTGCTCCAGGGACTTGCATACTGCTGTCAGGGAGCTGGGTATGACATTTCAGGCTGGCATAGAGGCTGGCAAAAAAAAGTATTTTTTTTCTTTTTTGGGGTGGGAGGGGGTTGGTGACCACTGGGGGAGTAAGGGGAGGTCATCCTCGAGTCCCTCCAGTGGTCATTTGGTCAATTAGGGCACTTTTTTTTACACTTGGTCCTAAAAATAAATGGACCAAGTGAAGCCAGCGAAATGCTCGTCAGAGCCGGCCATCTTTTTTCCATTATCGGGCGAAGCCGGCCATCTCGTAACCACACCCCATCCTGCCCCTGCCCTGCCTTCATTACCCTGCCGAAATGCCTCCTTGAAGTTTGGCTGGCTCCGTGACGGAACACAGTTGGCGCCGGCCAAAATCGGCTTTCGATTATACCGATTTGGCTGGGTTCAGGAGATGGCCGGCCATCTCCCAATTTGTGTCAAAAGATGGCCGGCGATCTCTTTCGAAAATAAGCTGGAAAGTGATCCTTATATGCAGAATTTCTTGGAAATACACCAAGAGACTCAACACGGCGCCATGTTTCGACGCTGAAGCGCCTTCCTCGGGAGTCTGAAGATGTAATGTAAACCATGGTCATATGAAACGGAATAGTGTTCCCTTCATAAGAGGTGTTGCATTTCTGTACTGGGAAATGTGACTGTGAAGTCCTTTGGTGGAAAATTCTTGATAAAGAAGCTTGAGTTGTGTAGCTACAAAGAGCAAGATAAATTCTAGCAGACAGCTGTTGTATTGGTGCATCGATTAGAACGTTGAAGATTTTGTAGGAGATGCAGGAGGTGTGAAATAAAATGATTGGAGAAGCTGTGCTAACAGATCGGTGCCGTCCCTGCAGCCTGGGGGATGGGGCTGTATGAAGCCAGCCCATGTATATCTTCTGAGGTGTCCACTCCACTTTGTGGGGGGGGGGGGGCTCTTATTTTGTACTTCTGCCTCTGAGCTATGCTGTCATGATGACTGGGCCCTTGTAAACACTCTGAGGAACTGAGATGTGTAAATATAGGAAAAGCGGGTGAACAGGGTGGGAGCGTCAGTACAACAAAGATGTATGTAAGGGTGAGAGCTGAAAAGCTGATATTACATTAGAATTGCGAGGGTGGACAGGGTAATTGGGAAAGTGGAAATACTAGCTGGGGGGGGGGGGGGTGTATATAGCCTAGAAAATTCAGGAAAGCTACCAGTTCATAGCAGTCAGTACAGTATTATCAGGCTATGTTTTCCCTCCCAGCACCAGCTGGAGAAAGCTCAGGGGATCATCATGGCTAAAAATAATACTGCAGCAAAATAAATCTTCCTCTGCATTAGGTACTGAAACCTTGTAGTTAACAGAGGCACAAAAATATCCAGCAGGGTGAGCCAGCATTAATGGGACATCTTGATGTTGAAAAGTGTGTGAATCCTGGGTCCTTTGAATAGCAGGGCCCTGTCTCCCATGTTACTCAGATTGGATATTTTGTGTTTTCAATGTACACATTTGTGTCGCCTTATGTGGACATTATAGATATAATGAAGTTGTTAAATAGCAAGAGGATTCTGAAAAATCACAAGAGGACCTTACGAGACTGGGAGACTGGGCATTCAAATGGCCAGGGCAAAGTGATGCATGTGGGAAACAGGAACCCGAACTATAGTTACGTGATGCAAGGTTCCACGTTAGGAGTCACCGACCAGGAAAAGGGTCTAGGTATCATCGTTGATGGTACGTTGAAACCCTCTGCTCAGTGTGCAGCAGCAGCAGCGGCGGCAGCAGCTGAGAAAGCAAATAGAATGTTAGGTATGGAAAACAATGGAATGGAAAACAACAATGAGGACGTTATAATGCCTTTGTATCACTTCATGGTGCAACTGCACCTCGAATACTATGTACAATTCTGGTCACCGCATCTCAAAAAAGATATAGTGGAATTAGAAAAGGTACAGAGAAGGACGATGAAAATGATAAAGAGGATGGGACGCGTTGGACATAGGATGCTGGGCTTGATGGACCTTGTTATTCAATTAAACCATAGGCGCCCCGTATAAGAGGCTTGGGGAGGCTAAGCCTCTCCAACCTGAACCACGACCATCCCTGCCTGCCAGACCCACATCCTCTCTCCTCCCATGCACCCCTGTTCTTCAACAGTTTGCCTCCCTCCCGTTGCACTGCTGCTACTGGACCTGCGCTCATAAACAATGATAGAATAGCATAGGACCCAGCTCTCTGCAGCGCCGCTAGCGCTTCTTATGCCGGTCCAGGAGGTTTACATCGGAAGAGGCAGAACCGTCACAGGAAGCACTAGTGCTAGCGATGCTGTAGAGTCGGGTCCCGCGCTCTTCTATCATTGCTTATTGGCGCGGGACCGGTGGTAGAGGTACAAGAAGAATGAAGAATTAAACTGTGCTGGAGGATGGCAGTGAATAGGTAGAGAGGGAAAAAGAAAAGAAGCATGACTGGATGGGTGAGGGTGGGGGAGATAGAGAAAGTGTGGTGCAATACTGGATAAAAGTGGGGGAGGGGAGAAATAGAGTCTATGGGCTGGAGAGTATCTGAGACAGTGGATAGAGGAAATTCTGCATAGGAGGGAGTGAGATAGAAATAGGGGCAATGCTGGATGATGGGAAGAGAGATAGGCAGGGACAATGATGAATAGTGTGGAGAGGAGAGGATAGAGAGAGTCAATGGTCATTACTGCATGCTGGGGGAGATAGACAGACAGGCACTGCTGGATGATAGGGGTATGGAGTACGTGGAGAAACATAGAGGAGATGTTGGTTGCAGGGAGAAACAGAGAGGAGGTGAGAGAGGCAGAAGCAATACTGCATGGGGGGAGAGAAGGGGCAATGCTGGATGGTAGGGGTAAGAAAAAGAGACAGACAAGATACTTTATGGTGGTAGGGGCAGAGAGACAAGAAGGGAAGCTAGCTGGCAGGGGGGGAGTGAGAAAGAGAGAGACAAGAGAGGGGATGCAGGATGGCAGGTGGAAGAGAAAGATGAGAGGTAATGCTGGATGGTAGTGGGAGATAGATAGAATATACTGGATTGCAGGTGATAGAAACAGAAACGGAGGAGATGCTGGATGGCAGGGGTAGAGAGGGGAGATGCAAAGCTGGATGGTGGTGGGAGAGAGAGAGAGAGAGACAGAGAAGATGCTGGATGGCAGAGGTAGAGAGAGAAGAGATGCTGAATGGCAGTGGGAGAGAGGAAAAAGCTAGTGAAAGACAGAGGAATAAGAGAAAGGAGAATGGGAGAGCCAGAGTGAGGAAAAGAGATGAAAAGATGTAGGTAGGTGCAGTAAAAAGAGGGAGATGGAAGACAGGATAATATGAATGAAATCTGAATGGCTAGGTAACAAAAAATGGAAGAAAGCTGAAAGGAACAGATTAGTGTTGATGTTAGTTGTTATGGAAGAGATGAAGAAGACAGAAGAAGAGAAAAAAATACCCATATATGGTCTCATCAAGTGGTATTACACTGCTTCTCCTTTTGAAACATATGGCGTGCGAACGTAGTGGATAATCCCAATTCTTTGGCATTCCCACGTACTGCTACATTGTATTTTTCTATTTTCCGCAGTCAACCTCAACAAGTTCGCACGCCGTATGTTTCAAAAGAAGAAGCAGTGTAGTACCACTTAATGAGACCATATGTGGGTATCACGGATTAAAAGGCGATTCAGAAGTGGACCACCAATTCATAAGCTAAGTGAAGTGCCCAAATTGTTTACATTTAATTATATTGACTTACATCAAAAATAGTGCTATGGAAATACAGCACATCAATGCTTCAGAGAATCGGAGAAAGAAAAAGTAATCATAGGAGAGAGATTCTCTACAATATACATTTGGCATTTGTTTAGGTGCAAGACACTGGACGGAGTGAATGAGAGAATTGATTCAGACATTTTAAAGTACGGTATTGAGTTTATTGTTTATTTTGAAATAAGAGCACATGAGGGTTTTTGCTCACAAACAATAAAAAATAAAAGGCAGTGGAGAAGTTCTATCATCAAGAAGCTTGTCCACTACATCAGTGTAGTCTCGCTTGGGTGAGTTTACACTCTGAGATCTCTCCACCATTATATAAAATATTTTAATAACAGTTGATTTGATTATCTGGATCATTCTTTCTCTCATTGTTTCCCTCCCTGTTAGACTCTGGTTCTTTATTGATTTCAGTTTTGTGTCACCAGAGGTTGTTTTGGGGACAGGTTATTTTTAAGAGCTGGTTTACCACAAAAATGTTTTCCCAGGTAGTTCCTCCATGACATTTCTTTATCTCCAGCTGAAAACAAAGTACAGATCAGTTTGTTGGCAAATCATTCCCACAGGAAACAGGGACTGTAAAATGAGAGTCAGTAGGGTAGGTGTGAAATACAAACACAACCTCTTGCCATGATCAGAGAGCTGCCAGGCATATGTCTAGTTTGTAACCTAAGGCTGAACATGGGTCGCATTAGTGAAACATCTCACTACTTTCATTTTTGGAAATAAAATCACTTGCTTGCAGTGTAAAGTCACTTCAAACTTGAGATATCTTAATTTAGTCAATCCCTGTAGGAAAGTGGTGGGGGATGAAGGTTAAGCACTCCCATTTCATAGGGAACTGTTACTGATAAAGATTCAACTCTTTGTGTGATCTGCACAGTTGACAGCAAAAGAGTGAAATAAGCAAACAACCCAGCTTGGGAGTGCCGGAGGGGTTGATTTCTCCTGTTTAGAAGTATATAGTGAACTGGTTGAATCCAGCTCCTCCTGGTTTTGCATATCCTGGCCAAAGTAGCATCTATTCCACTTATAACCCAATCTCATGGAAGGCATAGTGATGAAACAACTTACTGAATACTTAAATAGACAATACTGCACGAGTCTCAATCAGGATTTCGGTCAAATCACAGCACCGAAACTGTTCTAGTGTCCGCAATGAATTCATTTAAACAAGCAATTGCAACTGGTAACAACATACTCCTCCTACAATTCGACATGTCCAGCTCCTTTGACATAGTCAATCATGAAATACTACTACATATACTAGAATACTATGGAGTAGGAGGCACAGTTCTCAAATTGCTCAAAGAATTCTTGACCACAAAATCATATCAAGTAACAACGAACGTGGACAGATCACGCCCATGGACACCTGCATGTGGAGTTCCCCAAGGATCCCCCCTCTCACCAACATTATTCAACCTAATGATGATACCTTTAGCCAAACTTCTAGCCAACCAAAACCTCAACCCCTACATATATGCAGACAACGTCACAATTTACATCCCGTTCAAACATGATCTAAATGAAATCACCAACAAGATCAACCAAAGCCTCCAAATAATGCACAGCTGGGCAGATGCAGTCCAACTAAAACTTAATGCAGAAAAAAACACAATGTCTTTTACGTACCTCTCAATATAACACAAAAACCTTCACCACCATAATCACACCATACTGTTCTCTTCCTGTTTCACAAAACTTGAAAATTCTTGGAGTCACCATTGATCGAAACCTCACTCTTGATACCGATGTAAAAAACACCACGAAAAAGATGTTCTACTCCATGTGGAAACTCAAAAGAATAAAACCTTTCTTCCCGAGATACATCTTCCTTACCCTGGTACAGTCAATGGTAATAAGTCATTTGGACTACTGCAACGCACTGTACTCTGGCTGCAAAGAATGGACTATCAAAAAACTCCAAACTGCCCAGAATACTGCCGCCAGACTCATATTTGGAAAAACTAAATATGAAAGTGCAAAACCCTTAAGAGAGAAACTTCAGTGGCTCCCACTTAAGGAACACATTGCATTCAAGATCTGCACGATTGTACACAAAATCATTCACGCAGATGCCCCAACTTACATGCTAAACCTCGTGGACCTACCTCCCAGAAACACCACAAGATCATCTCGCAAATTTCTCAACCTGCACTTCCCCAGCTGTAAAGGACTAAAGTACAAGCTGATGCATGCCACCTCCTTCTCTTACACAAGCACGCATTTATGGAATGCATTACCCATAGACTTGAAAACAACTGACGAAATAATAATAATAATAATAATAATAATCTTTCGCAAATCACTAAAAACATATTTCTTCAACAAGGCCTACAATGAGAACCCACAGCCACACTAATCCACTTCACCAACCCATTCAGCTATGAAAGCACACCTTCTATAAATACCCTTTTAAATCCCTTCCTCTCCTTTCTTCCCTTAATTAATCTCTACACAATACTAATTATACCTGATATACTGGATTAACTATGTTAACAATACTATGTAAGCCACATTGAGACTGCAAATATGTGGGAAAATGTGGGATGCAAGAAATAAATAAATAAATAAAAATAAAAGTTATGTGCAGTGATAACAGAAGAGAAAGGTTTGGTGATGCTGAAGAGACTGTGCTCCATGGCAGAAATAGACTTTTCTGAAATGAAGGTCGATTTCTCTAAGGCCTGGGACCGCTGTCTAAGAGACTCAACGATTCAGACTTCTAGGTGTAGCTTAGCTTGTAGATGCTTGAGGCTTTTAACTTTTACTCAAAGACCTTGTGATATGCTTAGATGTGATTTGAGGACACTTCAACAAGATGAATAGATTCCATCTCGTGCTCTACCTCATGCTTATCCTCTTCCGACCTTTCTCCTCCTTCTATGACCTGGAACCAAGCTTGGGGATACTTTAAAGTCAGAATGTAGAAGTGATTGTGGTCTCTTAAGATGAATGTTGCCATGGTCTCTCTCTCTCTCTCTCTCTGTTGTTTGTAGAATGGTTCTCAATCTAAGCACCTTAGAAATATACAGTTCCATTGAGAAGCATATACATACACACACAAAGCAACCATAGCCGCCAAGGGGGGGGGGGGGGCAAAATTTACTGGGCCCTGGCCTCCAGGAGGGGCCCGGTGCAGGGGTCTCTCTCTCCTGCTCCTGATGGGACCCGGGTGATCGCTTCCCGTCAAGAGCAGGCGAGAGAATAATCCGGCACCGGGCCCCCCTTGCATTGCCTGCCTAGCAGCTGCTGGGCCCTGAGGCCACGCACGCTCAGTTTTGAGAATGAGAATGTGCAACCTGAGGAAAGCAACCGCAGGGGCAGGCAATACTGGGCAGAGGAAGGAGCCATGCTGCCTTTGGCTGGTGAGGCCAGCCAAGATACTTTAGGTGGGTGGGCAGTGGCAGCGGTGGCAATGATGATTTTTTTGGTGGTGCGGGGGGTGGGGGGTGGCGGCGGTGGCGGCGGTGGCGATGATGATTCTGCCATGAGCCTGGCGGCGGCAGCAGTCCTGTCCCGGGCCCGTCCGGCTCAGTCTCTCAGCGGCCCTAAAAGCAACCAGCAAGATTTCCATGAGCCATGCTGATTGTATAAATTATGAATTTTGTGCAACTGACATTGCAGGAAGGCACTTGACCGGCTGGGAGACACGAAAGAGAGTAGAATCTCGATTATCCAACCTTCACTAATCTGATTGTTCGGCATATCTGACAGACTCTCCGGTGACATCATCTCGTTGCCGTTAAGATGCGTGCACAGCTCCTCTTCCTGTTTTCCAGCTTCACACGCTGCAAGGAAGGCATGTTTGAGCTGAGACCATGCTTCTCTGCATGTTTTGCAGCTGATACTCCTTCACGCACCCCTCATCGCCGTTAAGAAACGCTTCTTTCCAGTTTCTGTTCACATTGCCTGCTGTACAATTGTTGTATTGTGAAATACAGTACTGTACACTACTGTGTATTTGTGCTCAAATTGCCTGCTGTATAAGATGAACAGTCATACCCTATATGGTATCATTTTTTTCATATGTTTTTCATTGCTGATTTTTGTGTTAATAAACAATATTTTAATTAAAGATACCCTATGCCTGTTCTTTATGCATAAAGTATATTTTCTGTGCATTTTTATGTGTTTATTTTATTTATTTGTTACATTTGTATCCCACATTTCCCCATCTATTTGCAGGCTCAATGTGGCTTACATAGTACCGTAAGGCATTCGCCAATTCCGGTATGAATAAATACAGTAATGTTGTGGTAGAATAAGGTTCGTGTGTACAGACACATTAGGGAATCGTAGAGAGGAAGAGTTATTATATGTCCATTACGAGCTTTGGTTTTGTTGTGTTGTAGGGTACAGGCATTTAAGTTGGGTCGGTAGAGTATGCTTTTTTGAACAGGTTAGTTTTTCATGATTTCCAGAAGTTTAGGTGATCATAAGTTGTTTTCACGACTTTTGGTAATGCATTCCATAGTTGTGTGCTTATGTAGGAAAAGCTGGATGCATAGGTTGATTTGTATTTGGGTCCTTTGCAGCTTGGGTAGTGGAGATTTAGGTATGTTCGTGTTGATCCTGTTGTGTTTCTGGTTGGTAGGTCTATGAGGTCTGTCATGTATCCCGGGGCTTCGCCGTAGATAATTTTATGAACCAGGGTGCAGATTTTGAAAGCAATACGTTCTTTGATTGGGAGCCAGTGCAGTTTTTCACGGAGGGGATTTGGCGCTTTCGAATTGCGTTTTTCCAAATATAAGCCTGGCTGCCGTGTTTTGAGTGGTCTAAAGTTTCTTTATAATTTGTTCTTTGCAATTCGCATAAATTCCGTTGCAGTAGTCTACATGGCTTAGTATCATTGATTGTATCAAGTTGCAAAATGTTTCCCTTGGGAAGAATGGTTTCATGCGCTTTTAAGGGATTACCATTGTTTTCCATATTATTCGACTTTGCACTTATCCGCCAATAGGTTGGTCCCATTTAGGGCCTCTTTTATCAATCTACGCTAGCGGTTCCCACGCAGCAATACCGACGAAGCCTATTCAAAGTGAATGGGCTTTGTCAGCATTGCCGCACCAGGGACCGCTAATTTTCGTGGAATTCCATGTTTGTTGTATAAATATGGAGTAAAAATAGCTGAAAAAAGTCTGGTTCACTTAGTAGACCCAAAAAGATTTAGGAACCTTTGAATTTGTGCTGTGCTGAAGAATCTGAGACTGTTACATTCAAAACTAATTAGCTTCTGTCTCTATCACTGATCTTACTAATATAGAGTACTACTTCATCGATGTATGGACGCGTCACCATGTATTGTATGTGTTATGCTTTTTCTGTTTTGTTTGTATACTCTGTTTTAAAATCAATAAAAATGGTCTGGTGAGAATGGGAGGGTCTGGGCTTTTCTTGTTAAATCCATGGTCCCTGCCGGCACTCATCTTTCTTACACGGCATCTGCCTACGTGCTCAGCATCAGATGCTAAAACTTCACATCTGTGAGACTCAGTGTCTGTGCACCTGCCCCTTGTTCAGATGAAGGCCTGATTGCACTGTTATCTGGTCCGAAAAGCCTAAAATATTCAGCGCTTCAACCTCTCCCCTACCCGAGCAAACCCATCGCTGTAGTCAATTTACATATTTTCCTGTCTGCTCAGGAAATGTGGCTCATTTCTGCTGAATTATTGATTTGCTTCCTTCTGGAGCACTCAGCCACAGCCTTTTTCTCTTTTAGCATATAGTCTTCCGGTTGTGGCGGCTCCCTTTTCAATCAAAACCACATAATTAAAAAGAAAAAAGGGGTGAAAGATACATTGTTATGACAGTAGACAGGATGAACAAGGAAAAGAGAATACAGCAAAAGAAACATATGTTGCTACTGAAACACAGAGAAACTCACACACAGAAAGACATGCTTGCATATACACAGCATTACATACACACTCTCAGAAGACTACAGACATTACAAAATACAGCCATTTGTCTTCTTTTGTCATATTCAGAAATTCAACCATGTCACACCTGCCTTGAAATAGAAACATAGAAACATGAGGGCAGATAAAGGCCATATGACCCATCCAGTCTGCTCATCCTCTGTAACCCCTAATTCTTCCTGTTCCTAAGCGATCCCACATGCTTATCTCATGCCTTTTTCAATTCTGGAACAGTCCTCAACTCCACCACCTCCACCGGGAGGCCATTCTACGCCTCCACCACCTTTTCTGTGAAATAATACTTCCTTAGGTTACTCCTAAGCGTATTCCCTCTTAACTTTGTCATATGCCCCCTCATTCCAGAGCTCTCCTTCATTTGAAAAAGGCTCTCTTCCTGTACATAAATGCCCTTGAGATATTTAAACGTCTCTATCATGTCTCCTCTCTCCCAGCCAGTGGCGTAGCTAGGGTAAATTGACACCCGGGGCCAGTCATTTTTTAACACCCCCCCTCCAAACTCCAGTACTAGGCATGCCAAGAATACAAAACACTCAGGACATATAAAGAAATTCTACCATACCATAAGCAGTCATTTCTACAAATCACACAAGGAAAAGGAAAGCATCTTAAACACTACATTGAGCACTAGAATATCAATTCACCTATCGTAAAATGAAACCAGACAGAATAGTATAGATCGGCGATCCTGCACAGTCAATGCCAACTGAAAGCCATGTCTTTTTCACAAACACAGATACACCCTAATCCACTATAGAATAAGTAATCATAAAATTTCTATTTAGACAAAAATTAAACTGAACCCCCAAGATGCAACACCACAGAAACAGAAAATGTCCCCTAGTATTGTGCAAAATATAAAGACAGCAGATGTAAATTTAAAAAAACTAACAAGTACCAATCACCAATTTACAAATTAACAAATAGAAATAAAACAAATATAGAAAATAAAATAATACCATTTTATTGGACTAATACATTTAGCTTTCAGAGGCCAAAACATCCTTCTTCAGGTCAATACAGTATAGTACTGTTACAGTATCCTATCCTGACCTGAGGAAGGGGGTTTTGTTCTACGAAAGTTAGCCAAAATGTATTACAATTAGTCCAATAAAAAGATTACCTTGTTTACATGTTCCATTATAAACATTTATTAACACAGCTACAATACTACTTTATCCTAAAGCAAAAAAATAAAAATATATATTTTATTTTCAGTTTGTTGTCTCTGGTTTCTGCTTCCTCATCTTCTTTTCACTGTCTTCCTTCCATCTAGCATCTGTCTTCATTCTCTCTCTGCCATCCAGTGTCTGCCCCTTCCATTCAATGTCTGCCCTCTCTGCTGTGCCTTCCATCCACATCTGCCCTGTATCTCTGCTCCTGCCATTCACCATCTGCCCCTGTCTGCCCTCTCTCTTCCCCCTTCCATTCACTGTCTGCCCTTTCTATCCCTTCCATCCACTGACTGCCCTTTCTCTCTGCCCCTTCAATCCACCATTTGCCCTCCCTCTCCCATCCATCCAGGGTCTGCCCTCTCTCTCACTCCCCCTTCCATCCAGGATCTGTCCCCTCTCTCTGCCCCTTTTTTTCAGCCCGCAGTTCCAGCCCCATTATCCCACCAGTCCCCAGTTTCAGCCCCAGCCCTATTCTCCCACCAGTGCCGAGCTTCAGCCCCCCAGCCACTTCTCCCTGTCCCCTTTTCAGTCCCCAGTTTCAACCCCAGCCCTTTTCTTCCACCAGTCCTGAGCTTCAGCCCCCAGCCACTTCTCCGTGTCTCCTTTTCAGTCCCATTTCAACCCTAGCCCCAAGCTTCAGCCCCAGCCACTTCTCCGTGTCTCCTTTTCAGCCCCCAGTCCCCACAGTTTCAGCCCCTGCCCCTTTTCAGCCCCCAGTCCCGGTACTAGCCCCCTTATCCCACCTACCCTCCTTTTCAGCCCCCAGTTCCAGCCCCCTTCATCCACATGCCTTGTATTTTCCAGCCCCCTTCTCCCATCTGAGAACCCCCTCCCCACCCCAGTCCCCTTCTCCCATCCTGCCTGCAACTCCGTTTCACAAATTTTTTTTTTAAGGCAGGGTGGGAGGGAGCAGCAGAAGCGGAGCACCCCCGACCTGCTGACACCCGGGGCGGACTGCCCCCACCCTTGCTACGCCACTGCACCCAGCGTATACATGTTGAGGTTCATAAGCCTGTCCCTATAATTTTTGCATTCAAGACCGCTTACTAATTTCATAGCCATAACTAATTTCACCATTAGTTGCCAGTCTTTTACCGCATTAAATTCAAAACATTGTATTTGGCTTGAAAGCTTTCCATACATTCTTATTTTTCCTCACGTCGTGTCTCCTGCGCTCCATTAATGACCACCCCATGGTCCTACCAGGGCCCCACTTAGCTCAATTGGAAATTAAGCATCACAGTGCTATTTTAATTGTTGCCCCACATTTGTGAACTCCAGGCCACTGTCTCTAGCAGTCAAGTCAATCTAAAGACATCCCAGGAGAGCAACATGGACTTCATAAAAATGCTCCCAGGTACACATCTCACCGTTGCTCCCTTATCTTTTCTGCCGAGTCCTCCAAAACCTACTATCCCCAACTGTACAGCACTACAATAGACTGTATGGTTGAAGGGGGCACCTATATGTGGGTGCAGTGGGGTTTTATGGTGAGTTTTGGAGGGCTCACAGTTTCACCACAGGTGTAACAGATAGGGGAAGGTATGGGCTTAGGTCCTACTGTCTGCAGTGCACTGCACCAACCACTAGACTACTCTAGGGACCTGCCTGCTGCTCTGATAGAGCTGGCTATAACATCTGAGACTGGCATAGAGGCTGGTGATTACTATTTTTATTAACATTTTTGGGGGTTGGGAGGGGGTCAGTGACCACTGGGGAGTAAAAGGGATCATTCCTGATTTCTTTCACTGGTCATCTAGGGCACCTTTATTAGTTCTAAAAACAGATCAAGACCAAAGCATTGCAATTATCACTCTAGACGTTTTTGTTTTGTTCCATTATGGCTCTAAAATGTCCAAGTATTAGGAATGGCCTAATCCTGCCTTCTAAACATCCCCTTGTGATTTGGATGCACTGCAGGTGAATTGCATAGATAGATGTTTGCAAAACTGGCATAAACATTAATGATTTGGATGTTTTGAGAAGATTTTCATCCAAATGTTGCTTAATAAACGGTTTTCTTTTTCGAAAATGAGCTCCATCATGAGCTCCATCTTCCGTTTGGAGACACCAGCTCATCCGGTATTGCTACCTTTGAAGCACTGATTACATCAATATTGCAGTAAGAATAACTCAAAATGACACAAAAGTCTTGTGTTTCTTCACAGACAAGATCAAGTTCTGAGTTAATTTAGCACAGACCTGAATACACCGGCAAAGCAGAGTAGTAATCACTTTATCAAACATAATTTTTATTTGAACTTTTGGAATAGAATTCCAAGGTCACTCATAATGTGGGCATATTCATTGAGAACCTTCACTTTCATCATGAAATGGTTCTGTCCCCAAGACTTTGTGTCAGGGGCATAGCCAGACCTCGGCAGGAGGGGGGGGGGGGTCCAGAGCCCAAGGTGGGGGGGCATAGTTTAGCCTGCCTCCCCCAGCCGCCGACCCCCCCACCATCAGATACTTAAGACTTCTTCAGCGCTGGTTTCCAGCACCTTCGCTGATCTGTTTCTGTGAGTCCTGACGTCCTGCGCATGCAGAACATCAGGACTCACAGAAACAGATCAGCGAAGATGCCAGAGACCGGCGCTGAAGAAGACTTCAGCTGGTGGGGGTTGGGGACCCCCGCCAGCAAAAGGTACCTGGCGGTGGCATGAGGGGGGAGATCAAAAGTGGCGGGGGAGGGTTTGAAACTAGAGGGGGCCATGCCCCCACCTAGCTATGCTCCTGCTTTGTGTACTGCAGAATTAGCCTTTTTTTTTTATTCTGTAACAGTAAGAGCCGAGGTAGAAAGAAGCCAACAGGCTGCCTTACTTCCTTCCAAACAAAGGTATGCAGAGCTTGGATTCTCCTTCTCCACTGCCATTAGTTTTTAATTAAGTTTTATTGATTTGTAACAATTGATCTGCTTAGTTGTAAACTGCCTAGAATGTCATTTATAATCTTATATTCGTTCCTCTCTGAATAAATAAAATAAATGCTGCACTTCTAGATACAGAACTAAATGGTGCAATGCTCATAATTTTAATAACATAAGGACATAAGCATTGCCATACTGAGAAAGACTGAAGGTTTATCAAGCCCAGAATCCTGTTTCCAACAGTGACAAATCCAGGTTACAAGTAGCTGGCAAGATCCTGAAACAGTACAATACACATTATGCTACTTATCCTAGAAATAAGCAATGGATTTTCCCAAGTCCATCTTAATAATGGCTTATGGACTTTTCTTTTAGGAAGTTAGCCAAATAAGTTTTAAAACCCTGCTTAGCTAACTGCTTTTACTACATTCTCTGGCAACAAATTCCAGAGTTTAATTACACGTTGAGTGAAGAAATATTTTCTCCGATTTGTTATAAATTGACTACTTTGTAGCTTCATTGCATGCCCCCTAGAAGCCAATGGGTTGCAGGATCCAAGGCAACATGGCTTTACTAAAGGAAAATCCTGCCAAACGAATCTTATTGACTTCTTTGACTGGGTGACCAAAGAACTGGATGAAGGATGTGCACTAGATCTAATCTACGTGGATTTCAGCAAAGCCTTTGATAAGGTCCCCCACAAAAGAATTGTGAATAAGCTGAATGGGTTGAACTTAGTGGTGAACTGGATAGGAAACTTGTTGACCGACAGGTGGCAGAGAGTGGTGGTAAATGGAATCTGCTCAGAGGAAAGGAAAGTGAGCAGTGGAGTTCCTCAGGAGTCGGTGCTGGGGCCTATTTTGTTTAATATATTTGTGGGAGGTATCACTGAAGGGTTGGAAGGATAGGTTTGCCTTTTTGCGGATGACAAGAAAATAACCAAGAGTGGATACCCTAGAGGGAGTAGAAACAATGAGAAGAAATCTCCAAATGTTAGAAGAATGGTCGAGGGTCTGGCAGTTAAAATTAAATGACAATACTCTCTCACCAGTATGTAAATATTCAATTAATTCATCAATACTGTATATTTTGTTAACTTTTTTTATGCAGTGCTCAAAATATACAGTATTGATGAATTAATTGAATATTTACATACTGGTGAGTAAGAGTACTGTCATTATTATATCTTAAGACCAGTTATCAAATTTATTGAACCCGAAGAGAATGAGTTAAAAGTTAATGCCAAGAAAGTGTAGAGTGATGCACTTGGGGTGCAGAAACCCATAGAGAGATATTGGATAGGAGGGGAGAGATTAGTAAGCTCAACTCAGGAAAGAGACCTTGGGGTGTTGGTGTCTGAGGATCTAAAAGGTGAAGAAACAATGCGACAGCCATAGCCAGAAGGATGCTAAGCTGCATAGAGAGGGGTATAAGCAGCAGAAGAAAGGAGGTGTTGATGCCCCTCTACGAGTCGTTGGTGAGGCCACACTTGGGAGTATTGTGTTCAATTTTGGAGGCCGAATGGGCTGTGTCAGCATTAGCATGCAGCTTAGTAAACAACAGTGGGGGGGGGGGGGGGTATTATTTTTTCTGAGCCCTCCAGAGACAGAAAAATACCTACCTCAACACCTTCAATAGCTTGCAGGCAGCAAAAAAAAAAAAAAAAAAAAAGATAAAAGGAGTCAGTTATGACTGAGAACGTTAACACATTTAAAGGCAGAAAAGATGAAAGTGGATATTGTTACATGTGTTCAAACTTTAAAAATGAAAAGGTGTGAACAGTCTGCACTTATTGGTATTTTACATATAAAGCAATCCCCACCCAAACATGGGATACTATGAAAACAGCTGTAATGTGTATAAAACCAAGTGGCAAGTAGTTTATAGTATCTGATGGTTTGGAAGGCAATACTTAGGTACATTTTACCGAATTCTAAATGTTAGCTGTGCAATTTCTGATGCATTATGGTCTTGCTGACGAATCTATCCTCCAGCTGTCCCAGAGATAAAGCCTTCACCACAGAGCTGGCTCTCTTTCAACCCTCTGCTTTTGTGTTAGGAGTACGTGTTGGGAAAGTGCGTTAGTGTTTAAATCTTTTTATTGAATATTTCTATGACAATATAGGGATGTGTTCACCAAACCAGCTATCATTCTGATGCCTCCCCTGACCCCCCCCCCCCATATACACATAACAGGACATTGTGATAAATGTTAAGCTGGATTTCTTGTTCTCTGTAATGCACTATTACCAAAAATAAGAGTAACTAAGAGCCTCTAAATCTGCTCCCAGTGTGGGTAAACTTCATCCTGTACATGTCTTGGTGGCTGAGTTGGGAAACAATTCAAATTTAAAATTTCTGCAGTGCTGTTTTGGGTAATATGTACCCTAGGTTCAACAGTGGGGTGAATTTCTTAAATTACAGGACACTCCAACAACTAAGAAAAAGGACCGTACGCTTTAAATTGAAGAACAAACTTTAATAGGATTAACAGAACGATCAACATTTAGAACTGACTGGAACACAGATGATCTCAGAATCTTGACATCTTCTCATAAATACAGATTGTTTCATAAAACACATATTGTTTTTGTATAAATAACCATTTTAACTATCACACGTTAAATGGGAAAATACAAAGTTAAAAAAAAAATCCTGCAACAAAAACAGGAACTTTCAAAAACACAAAAACAAATTAAATTAAATAAGTTATGACATGGCAACACGATGAAAGAAATGAACACTGCTAACGGTCTTGATTTAACTTTACTGTCCAGCAAGGTGCCCAAAAACCTCCTTCCAGCTTGACTGAACACGCACACCCTATTCAATCCTGCAAGCCATGTCCATCACTAGAATGTTCCAGGGTTCTACTTTGGTGTAATTGTACAGAAGTGTCCCTTTTCTCTTTATCAATCATCAACTAGAGTTCAGAGCTGGTTGAGATGTCATCCAATTTGGTTCCCCAGAATTTTTAAACTACTAAGAGCATCTTATTCTCATGGAATGCCTAAAGCTCTCTCCTTCCTCAGAATAAGGATCTCCATACTCTTAACAGTTTAGTACAGTGAAAACTGGGATCCTCCTCATGAAGATTTAGTTTTAACATTTTAAATTGATGACAAAAGGACCAAACAAGAGTATATGCGAAGATAAACACAATTATCATTGCTTGTCATCGACATTTTACCATTTTCACCCCCCCCTCACTAACCTTGCATAGCGTAACAGTAAGAACATATAAACCTCCCCAATCCAGCCCCTGAAGATGTAATGAGAATAGAATTGATGACCCCACTGCACATTACTGTATCACAGTGATGTTTCTGAAGTATTTGGCATGCCCTTCCACAATGCCACCCCCATGAACCCACCCGTAAACAGGTCTTTTTCAAGTTTTCTTCCTGGAAGGAGAATGAGGCGGGGAGGTTTCTGGATCTTGTAAACAGTGTAGAAATGCAAACCGCGTTTGAACTCCCTCCCCCTTACTGTCTGGAATCTCATTGGCCCTCACTGTCTACATCAGATGACCAAGGACCCCAGCCTGCATCAGATTGGCAGTGAGAGTGGACTCAATCTTGCCGGTGGAATGGCAGGGCAATATTAAGACACATTCGGAGAATGTCTGCCTAGTTTAGTAATATCAGCTCTACGCCTACTCATAGAAAGAAAAAAACAAAACAAAAACAAAACCACCAACCCTTCTAATACCACTTGCCTCCAGTTATTTTACTTTTCCCTATGAGGTAGCAAAGGCTGGGGAAATGGGAATGCACTGGAGGAAAGGCTGACACCCAAAAAGTGTTCACAAGGACCTTCCCTGGAACCTCAGGGGCATCATTTCTCTCAGAATCACACAATCTGAGACTTTTAAAAATCTGATTAATTCCACTAGTCACCTGGAAGGGTACATCATGCCTCTTGAGAGAGGAAGTAATTTTACTTCACAGGCTCACCAGGGGCAAGTCTTCCACAATCTCTAACCTCAAGGCACAGCCTCTAGATTTAGACTTAAACTTCCACCTCTGTGATACAAGGACTAGGCAGAAAGTTCACTAGTCAATAAGGAAGTGGAGCATTCAGCTTTGGAAGCTCCCCTGCCTGTCTCCCAAAACATTGAACAAACTCCCCCCTCACTGCAACTTGATGTCCCATGTCTCAGCCGTTGCATCCACATCACTCACAGCAGCATTGCAAATCATGGCAGGCTGATGTGGACAGGTACACAAGTTTCCTTGTGTTACCTTTCAGCCGATATTGTATAAATTTTAGTGGATGTGTATTTAGAGTTTAGTAATACAATTGTATCAACAATAGATGTATGGCAGTTGATCCCAAACCTGGTCCTGGAGGCATGCCAGCCAGTCAGGTTTTCAGTATATCCACAATGAATATTCATGAGCTAGATTTGCATGTACTGCCTCCACTGCATGCAAATCTGTCTCATGAATATTCATTGTGGATATACTGAAAGCCTGACTGGTTGGGGTACCTCCAGGACCAGGTTTGGCAACCAATGATTTATGGGATTGTAGTTATTGTTAAATGTATTGGGTAACCCTGTTTGTGTTTATGATTTCACTCAGGAACATTAGCAGGTATTAGTGAAATAGGGGCCAAGTTCACTCAATGTACCACGGGGAGAGGGAGGAGAGCTCTTTTCTTTGAAGGCTAAAGCTTGTTTCTCATCATGTCCAACATGCATGTGAACAACTTAGAGAATTCACATTATAACATTTATACTATGCGAATTTCACATTTGTCGGTTAATGCCTTACCTATTCCGACCAATCTAGTCTTCTTGTTAATTATGATAAATACACATATGATATTTGCATCCATGAACCTGCTTCTTAGGCTCAATGCATGTAAATTGTTTATGCATATTTCTCACAAAAACTGAAACTCAGAGAAGCTCTGGACTCCCAAAAGCTGAGCTGACACCACTGGTTTACAGTACATATGTGAATATTGTACGAGAGCACAGTGCTTTTTTTTTTCTTAAAGAAAAGCATCAAACCTACAGTTTTGTGCCATCATTGATCTTTAGACCTTCTTTTGTATTATGTCCATACCTCAACAGCCACTATCTTCTTTGTCCATAGCTCAATGGCCACCATCTTGGCCTTCGCTGTACTTACAGTGGAATCGGCAGGCACATAGATCTGTCCATAATCCTGACTCTGTTCTAGTGTGTCCGGCTCCGTTGCAGCAACTCTGTTTCTGATCAGCAGGATTTGATGCCTTGTTCCACTGTCTTCCAGAGAAAGACAAGTGTTTCTGAAGTCCAACTAGGCTCATGAACCTCGTTGTCTGACTATGCCTGTCCTCGCTGGGTCCTTCAGCCCAGTCTGCAATATTTTTTCTTGGACTCAAGGTTTCCAGTTTATGATCACAGGCTCTCCTGACTCGTACTGCTGATAGTGGTCTTATGTTCCAACTTTCTTCCCACCTGACTATCTGTCTGGTCAAGGAATATGTTCTGGGTCATCCAAGGATGAGTTAGGATCTGTTCCAGAGTGGGTCTATCCGAGGGTCTTTTTTCCAGGCACCATTCCACCAGGAGCTGACATTCTATCAAACGGGAGGGGAAAAAAAATGCCATTTCAACATTAAAATACTGTCAACTGCAACAGCCGTCAGAGCTCTGCCATTTTTTTTTTTTAAATGCCGTACCCCTTGGAAAGACTAGACTAAGGGTTAGAGCAGCAAGCTGGGAACCAGGGAAGACAGGGGTTCAATTCCCCTGATGCTGGCCAAGGTCACAAGCAAGTAATTTGACCCTCCGTTGGCTCAGCTACAAAAACTTAACACCTGCTGTTCTTTACTTTGATCTACTATGGGAAACAAGTGAGCTAAATCGAAATACAATATAGCAAAATGGATCTATCAACTAGGCATGTACTGGTAAATCATGCTAAAGTAGGGCAGGGGCGATGATAATCCAAACAGTCTAAAAGACCAATGTTTAACCAGGGGCGTAGCTATGTGGGGCCACGGGGGCCTGGGCCCCCGTAGATTTGGCCCTGGACCCCCCTGCCAACGACCCTCTTGACCCCCCTCCCGCCGCCTGCTACCTTTGGTGGCGGGAGACCCCAACCCCCACCACCAGCCAAGGTCTTCTTCTTCCTTCGTTCTGTTTCTCCGAATCTGATGTCCTGCACGTACAGACTCAGAAACAGAATGAAGGAAGAAGAGGACCTTGGCTGGCGGGGGTTGGGGTCCCCCTGCCAGCAAAGGTAGGCGACGGTGGGGGAGGGTTGGCAGCAGGAGGGAGGGGGGGCTAAAATGTGCCCCCTTACCTCGGGCTCTGGACCCCCCTCCCGCCGAAGTCTGGCTATGCCCCTGGTTTAAACTGGTAAAATTATGCAAGTTGAATTGATTTTGAGTGGGTAAGTGTACGCAAATCTCATGAATATTCATGATGAGAATTCCGAAAACTAAGCCCGTTTGTATCCTTCCAGGATCAGCATTCACCATTCCTGGGGAGATACACGAGCAGGTAAGGCGTGGGTGAGCACTTGGCCTCATTTTCAGATTACTGCCATGAATATTCATGAGAGACTGCACTCATGAAAAAAATTAGATTTGCACATTTTGAGTAAATTTCTTAAAAATGGTGCTGAAACCAGAATGATGTGTGGTAAGCATGAATTAGTGTAAATCTGCATTTTCACACCCAACTTTAGACCGGAGCATTTACACCAGCCAAAGGCTTAGTACTGGCACTTGGATGCATAAACCACATGTAATTGTTTGGCACATCACTGCCCAGGTCCAGGGCAATAAATATCAATAATTGACTTCAGGTGCCAATTTACAGGGCCGCTGGGGGGGGGGGGGGGGGGAGACGACAAAATTCCCCAGGCCCAGCGCTGGGGTCAGGCCGCCGGCGCTGCAGTCCCCGGTCTCACCTGCCTGCCTCCTTGGCTCCGGGCCCCCTGCATTCGAAGCAGCAGTCGCAGATCTCCTCTCTTCTGGCCTTCCCTCCATGTCCCGCCCTTGTCTGATGCAACTTCTAGTTTTCGCGAGAGCGGGACACAGGGAGGGAAGGCCAGAAGAGAGGAGATCTGCAACTGCCGCCTCGAATGCAGGGGGCCCGGAGCCGTGGAGGCAGGCAGGTGAGACCATGCCTAGTCTCTCGGCAGCCCTGCCAATTTAGCACTAATTTAAAAGTTACACACGTAACTGATCCTATTCCATTACCTGGTGCCTAACTTTGGGCATCATTTATAGAACTTTGAGATTTGTCTAGCCTGAACACTAGGTTTTCTGCCTTTTGAAAAGTAGCACGCGCTTTCCCCGAGGCAAAGTTTCAATCAGGCTCCTCCAACAGATTTGTCTTGGAACAGTGGTGCCAGTCAGGTTTTCAGGATATCCATAATGAATATGCACGAGAGAGATTTGCATAGAATGGAGGTAGCACGTGCAAATCTCTCTCATGCATATTCATTATGGATATCCTGAAAACCCAACTGGCTGCGGGAGTCCAGAGGACTGGGTTCAGAACCCCTGTCCTGGAAGAAACTTCATATTAGATGACATCAGAGCAACTGCCAACTCACTGTGTGACAATCGATAAATATGTAAGATGTAAATAAAACGTCTCTGCTTTGCCTTTAGGATTTCATGATGATACACAGTTCAGATGTAAAAGATTTTATGGGCTTTGGGTCTGACTACTGCGGAAGAGACACAAAATTTGACAGCATCATTTCTTTGGAAATTTGCAGTCCAGTGGTGAAGTAAACAGAGACCAGCCCCCCCCCCCCCCAAAGCAAGCTACCACAAAGACATTAGGCCAGTGGTTCCCAAACCTGATCCTGGAAGCACCCCAGTCGGTCAAGTTTTCAGGATATCCACAATGAATATTCATGAGATTTGTATATCCTGAAAACCTGACTAGCTGGGGTGCCTCCCAGGACCGAGCTTAGGAACCACTGACATCAGCATTCTTAACTGGACTATGTTATGCAGGGGGGCATGCAAAGAGCACATACACTCACCTCTGGATACCCCTGTGCGGAAGTTAACCTTCCCCTTCAGAATTTCTTCGTCATGTTCAAATGGAATATCCCCACAGACCATGTCATAGAGTAGAACACCCAAAGACCACACTGTGGCTGAACGGCCATGGTACCGGTGGACCCTGATCCATTCTGGAGGACTGTAAACGCGGGTACCTGAGTGGGGGGGTAAAGAAAAAAAAGAGAGAGAGACTTTAAAACACCCCCCTAAAAAAAAAAAAAAAAAGAACACGAGTATGCAAAACAAACTCAGGAAAGAAGTTGTTGGAGGAACATGGAGGAAACGTAAGCTACCAGTTCCCAGGACGACAGGTAACACGGAGGACCTGCTTTTTTGGGTTGATGGGTAGTCTCTGCAACCCTTATGGAGTACAGTACTCAAGACTCCCAAATTAAATCTGTAGCACTGGGAATGTTCAGCTTTTCAATGCAGCCAAGCAAGAATTCTTTTCCACTCCGGAATCTGACCCCAAATTAAATCTCATTCTGTATAATTTTCACTCCACAATAAGAAAAAGCTGGGCAAAGCGTGACATTTTAATAACAAATCATTCACATATTATTGTTCTATGAAAGTTATACTTCTGTGCAATTGTTGCTCAGAACAAAATTGTTCTAGAGTTATCAACAAATTTTGCAATAAAGCAACGTTTTGCTCAATCTGCATCAGTATATTTAAGAGATTTGAGGTCACTGTACAAACCTTGATACTCCCAAATGGAAAATTTTCACCCAAGCTTCTGACAGAATCCACGTAACCAGGAAAGCAAAGGGGAGCGACATGGCCCCAATTTGTCAACTTAACATACCCACAACTGACCCCGACCTCTCCACTAACCATCAAAGTCTGTGTACACTGTATCTCGCAACAGTGCTCCGGACCCAAAGTCAATAAGCTTCAGCTCTCCCGTTCGCAGGTCTACCAGAATGTTTTCATCCTTGATGTCTCTGTGCACCACCCCATGCAAGTGGCAGTGCCGGATGGCTTCCACCACTTGCCGGAAGAACTTAACAGCCAACTCCTCGGAGAGCGCACCCCGCTCTGTGATGAAGTCGAAAAGATCCTGCGCAGACTCTGGCCGCTCCAAGACAATGATGAAACCGTCCGGCCGCTCGTACCAGTCCAAGAGACAGATCACACTTTGACAGCCTGAGGACACTTTCTTCAGAAGCACAATTTCCAAAGGAACCATCATCCCATTCTACAAGTAGAAGTAGAGGGGTCAGGTAAAAAACAAACATTCAATCAATCAGAAACAGGGGTGATATGATACAGACATTTAAATATTTGAAAGGTATTAATCCACAAATGAACCTTTTCCAGAGACGAGAAGGCGGTAGAACTAGAGGACATGAATTGAGGTTGGGGGGAGGGGGCAGACAAGAAAAATGTCAGGAAGTATTTTTTCACGGAGAGAGTGGTGGATACTTGGAATGCCCTCCCGCGGGAGGTGGTGGAGATGAAAACGGTAATGGAATTCAAAAATGCGTGGGATAGGAATCCTGTTCAGAAGGAATAGATCCTCAGAAGCTTAGCATATAGATTGGGGTGGCAGCACCGGTGGTTAAGAGGCAGGGCTAGTGCTGGGCAGACTTCTACGGTCTGTGCCCTGAAAATGGTAGGTACAAATCAAGGTCAGGTATACATAAAAAGTAGCACACATGAGTTTATCTTGTTGGGCAGACTGGATGGACCGTACAGGTCTTTTTCTGCCGTCACCTACTATGTAGAAACCTTCTGTTCAATATAAAGCAAAAATATACTCACCATAGATTTAAATTCACGGATTCGATCTTTGGCCACATGTTTGATTGCCACCTGAAATTAAGCAAAGCAACATTTAAAAACAGGAAATAGACTTGAGAAAAAAAAATATTGTTCAATTATTGGACAAAATTAACAGTAGTAACGCATGTAAGTTTAATTTACTAGCTACTCAGGCAGCCTTAGGAGACTGAAGCTAGCGGTTTTGAGTTGCATTGGAGATTTTTTTGGGTTGAAAAGAAAATGCCTTAGATGAAGAGTGACTTCCAAAATCCTTATCCAGTGGTTTAAGCGTGAAGGACTTCAAGAGATACAGTGATAAGTGGCATAGAGCCTACTCTTGCATTTATCCCCTAATTCAGTGATGGCGAACCTATAGCACGCATGCCAGAGGGCACGCAGAGCCCTCTCCCTTGGCACGCGCGCCGTCGCCAGTCCGCCCACTCTCCCTCCCAGTTCGGCCTTCCGCCCTCCCTCCAACGCAACGAGCAACAGCCCGCCCGCCCGTCCTCCCTCCCTCCTTCCCTCCCAGCACCAGGAACCCCCTCCTCCTAAAATGTAAAAAGCATACCTCCTCAGTCGGGGTTAAGGCGGCGTGCGTCGGCAGCGAAGCGCCTGTGCTTCGCTCAATGCGCCTTTGGCCTTCCCTGTCTCTCAAGCTCAGCTTGAGAGACAAGGAAGGCCGAAGGCGCTTCGCTGCCGCTGCCTTACCCCCGACTGAGGAGGTTGGAGGTACACTTTTTAAATTTTAGGAAGAGGGGGGTTCCTGGTGCTGGGAGGGAGGACGGACAGGTGGGCGGCCTGATGCTCGTTGGGTTGGAGGGAGGGCGGGAGGCCGGCCTGGTGCTGTCTGTGTGCTGCTGGGTGGGAGGGAGGCCTGATGGTGGGTGCTGGGTGGGAGGGAGGCAGGGCATTTGTGGCTGGAGGGGAGAGGATGGTTGCTGGACATGGATGGAGGGCAAAAAATGAAGAAGAAAGGAGGAAAGTAAAGAAATCAATGGAAAGGAAGCCCTGGAAACGGAGTTAAGAGAACAGATAGAGAGCAGCAGAATCAGCGACTAGAACCAATATGGATAGAAAAACAAAATCACCAGACAACAAAGGTAGGAAAAATCATTTTATTTTCATTTTAGTGTTTGGAATATGTCGAATTGAAGAATTTACATCTGCTGTCTTATTTTGCACTGGGCATACTGGAGCTGTAACAGCTTACAGAAATGATTTACAATGGAAGAAAGTCATGTTATTTTTTTCTCCTACACTAGTATAATATTTTCAATGATGTCTGTTTATATGCGCCATGGCTGGTGTAAGGGGTGTGGCTATCATAGGGGTGGAGTCATATGTGGTGACCCCGCCCATAATGAGTACCGGCACTTTGCGATAAATAATTCGGTTTTGGGTTGCTGTTTGGGCACTCGGTCTCTAAAAGGTTCGCCATCACTGCCCTAATTCTATAACAATCGGTGGCATACCGTTTGAATTGCTCACACTGTGTATTTATTGTTAGAGTGTAGTGTGGTGTATGGTACGAGTGATTGAAGCAGTGAGAACAAGGGAGATTTTATAACTTTGTAAATTTGTGATGGTGTAATAAACAAATATTCAAAATAATCAGAGTTACTGGGGAAAGTCAATATATATTCAGTGTAACTTATTGAAGAAATTTCTCACAGGAGTAGGATAACTAATTCTATAACAGGGACACTTGTGTATAAACGCACAGAATATGGTCACTTTCACAAGTGCGTGCACAACTACATGTGTATGTGGCAGCAAAACACCTAAGCAACTCTTCTCTAAGTGGCACAGTTCGCAATTGCAAGAAGGAGTTTATATGGGCAAGGCTGCAACTTACACCCCCCCCCACCATAGAATACAGTAACTTATGCATGCCCTTGCTGCATTCGGAAGGCCCAGTGTTACTTCAGGTCTATGACTGGTGTAACTGCAAGTGCCAAATGTAAAGGAGGTGGGGTCTGTCAGGTTATGCTGGTAATGCTACGAGGGAATCTAGGCACCCGGATACCATTTCAGAATAAGCTCTCACCGCATGACATCCAGGCAGCTAAATGGAGGTGGCCCTTACAGTCTGCGAAAAGCACTATAAATTTCTAGCATAGCATTTAGGGCCCTGTTTACTAAGCCCAGCCGTAGGCGTGCAAACTTTTTAGCGTGTGTTAAAGATTAGAATGCACTAATGTTAGGAATATAACGGCCCTCTCTATCGTTAGCGTGCACTAATATTTAAGGCACGCTAAAAAGTTAGCGTGGCTTAGTAAACAGGGCCCTTAAAGTTTAATGGTTTTTATTCAGGATCAAAAGAACCACACATCAAACAACTAAACAGCAAGTCTATGCAATAACAGCAATCCGTTACATAATAATAAGCGGACAAAAAGAGAATAGTAAGTAATGCTGGGCAGACTTATATGGTCTGTGCCAGAGTTGGTGGTGGGAGGCAGGGCTGGTGGTTGGGAGGCAGGGATAGTGCTGGGCAGACTTATACGGTCTGTGCCAGAACAGGTGGTGGGAGGCGGGGCTGGTGGTTGGGAGGCGGGGATAGTGCTGGGCAGACTTATACAGTCTGTGCCCTGAAGAGGACAGGTACAAATCAAAGTAGGGTGTACACAAAAAGTAGCACATATGAGTTTATCTTGTTGGGCAGACTGGATGCACCATGCAGGTCTTTTTCTGCCGTCATCTACTATGTTACAAGATAGAAGAAAAACAAAAACAAAACTTATGATCCTGATTTTATGAGAGCCCCCCTCATCACCCTACCCTGAACCCACTTCTTTGAAACTACAACTGAGATGGCCCATTATCTGGACTCTATTACCCCAGACCATCTTTGAAATAATTACGTCCATTATTCCTAATCCCTCCTCCTCAACCAATACAGAGAACCCCGGGACCGCCCTTTATGTTGCAATAACCAACTTATGACACACACTGGAATCTATTCAACCCTGCATTTCTTGCTTTGTGTGATACATTTTGCAAATAATTCTAGACATAAAAGCCTTTTTTCTTCTTTGGGAATTCTGAGCAGCCCGCGCCTCCCATAACATTAAGGCATATAGGAGTCCTTTTACTAAGGTGCACTGAAAAATGGCTTGCTGTAGTGTAGGCGCGGGTTTTGGGCGTGCGCAGAATCATTTTTCAGCGCACGTTAAAAAAAAAAAAAAAAAAAAAGGCTTTTTTCAACTTTTGCCAAAAATGGACGTGCGGCAAAATCAAAACTGCAGGGCGTCCATTTTGGGCTTGCGACCTTACTGCCAGCCACTGACCTAGCGGTAAAGTCTCATGCAGTAATGACCTAGGCACGCACGCCAAATGCCACTTGGCATGCAGCCGAAAATAAAAACTATTTTTCGACTACATGTATCGGACGCATGCCAAACATGGAATTACCAAAAGAGCCACACAGTAGCCGGGCGATAACTCCATTTTGGTGCATGTTGGGCGTGTGCAGAGCCTTACGCAGCTTAGTAAAAGGGCCCCATTATCTGTTTCCCCAATACCAAAAGGAGGGAGGGGCTCCTCCTGCAACTAACACAACATTTAAAAATGTAAAATGACCTACTAAAAAATTAAACCAACCATCTTTTCAGCAGACTGAGATCGGTAGCATTGAATGCTGCTACTCTTTTGGGTTCTTCCAGGTACTTGTGACCTGCACTAGCCAATTTTGGAAACAGGATACTGGGATAGATGGACCAGTATGGCTATAGTACATAAGTATTGCCATTCTGGGAAAGACCAAAGGTCCATCAAGCCCAGCATCCTATTTCCAACAGTGACCAATCCAGGTCACAAATACCTGGCAAGATCTCAAAAAAGTACAAAACATTTTATACTGCTTATCCCAGAAATAGTGGATTTTCCCCAAGTCCATTTAATAATGGTCTATGGACTTTTCCTTTAGGAAGTTGTCCAAACCTTTTTTAACCCCCGCTAAGCTAACCGTCTTTACCACATTCTCTGGCAACGAATTCCAGAATTTAATACAGGTTGAGTGAAGAAAACTTTTCTCTGATTCGTATTATATTTACTACTTTATAGCTTTATCGTATGCCCCCTAGTCCTAGTATTTTTGGAAAGAATAGACCGATGCTTCAAGTCTACCTGTTCCACTCCACTCATTATTTTATAGCCCTTTATCATATCTCCCCTCAGCCGTCTTTTCTGCAAGCTGAAGAGCACCAGCTGCTTTAGCCTTTCCTCATAGGGAAGTTGTCCTATCTCCTTTATCATTTTCATCGCCCTTCTCTGCACCTTTTCTAATTCCACTATATCTTTTTATATCTCTAAATGGGGGGGGGGGGGGTGTCTCGTGTTCATACTGCTGCATCCATCAAAAAGCATAAAAACCCACTAGCAAGCTTCCAATCATTTACTTACCGGTAAATTATCAATAATCCTCACTCCTGAGTAAACAGTACCAAATCCACCACTGCCAATCAATGCTCCCACCTGATAACACTTCTCAAAAGGTTCTTTAACTGCAAAGGAAAAGGCAAAGAATGATCAGCTGACTGAGAGCATTTTCCATCTCACAGATAGGCTGCAGAGAACACCTTCTCCTGCTTTAGACTTACCCCTCTACCCACCCACCCCTAGAGTGACATGTCTTATATAACCTCCCTATCAACCCACTCATTACTTTACCTCACCCATTTCTATTCTTCTATCACCTTCTCCCACTACTCCAACCAGAGTTACACCTAATCACACTGACCACCCTTCAACATCTTCAGTCCTTCTGTGACTGTTCTCTTGTGCTTGACTGCTTAAATATTTTAAATTTAAATGCTTTACTTTTTGTCTATTAGATTGTAAGCTCTTTGAGCAGGGACTGTCTTTCTTCTGTGTTTGTACAGCGCTGCGTACACTTTGTAGCGCTCTAGAAATGTTAAATAGTAGTAGTAGTAGTAGTGAAGGAGTGTAGGGTGCAGAAATACAGGAAACATTCAGGCAACCGAGACAGTATTCATTTTCCACTACACAGGCGCATGCTAAACTCTTACCAAACCCACTCTTCTGAGGTTAGTGCCTTGCTAGCACCAATCAAGAAAAGTGTCTCAGACCAAATGTAGTCAACATACATGTCATTTTGGTTTTTTTTTTTTTTTTTTTTTAACCAAAATGGGAGCTCCCAGGAAGGTGTAATCATGCTAGAAGTTCTGGGAATTAATTGGGGTGGAGTGTGTTTTATCAGCAGTTTCCTGGTGTTTTGACTTCCAGTGCCAGCTGTTCATGCACCTGGATCGCTAGTCTGTTGATGACATGCTGAACCTGGAACAGGGTTACACACCTTAACACACTTTTTTTTTTTTTAAACCAGCAATAATTTTGCCTTGGTAGGTACTAGCCAGTTTTTTCTGGATTCCAGAGACCACACCTACAAATCAATGGTAGAAGGAAAGACGCAATTAATTCCTGGGAGTGTCTGGGAGACACCTACAAAGGACTCCTCTCCGTGACCCCCTCACACACAAAAAGGTTTATTTTTCTTAGGCTCTCATTTTCGCAAGGATAACTTAGAATATCAATGATATGCTTTGATGTCCCCATGCATACCTCCTACCCACCCTGTCAGACTGTCATAGTAATGCTTGAATATTTTCACTTATATACACTGTCAGCTAGCACATTTGCTTATTTCCGATCTGACGAAGAAGGGCAACCTTCGAAAGCTAATCAAGAAATGTTTTAAGTTATGTCCAATAAAAAAGGTATCATCTTATTTTCTTTTCCATGTTTTATTTTGTTTGATTTCTATTGATAACCTCAAGGATTACTGAAATCTTACATGAACTCTCCAAGGTTATACCACCATTTGTAAATTGTCAGAGAAGCATCTTTACAGCTGTGTGCTCTGCAATCTGAAGCCCATGGCTTCACCCACCTCCAGGGTCACTTGGACAGCTGTTCTCCGTAATAAACAAATTTTACATGTAAGCTCGAATAACTGGCATGCCTTTTGGGAGTAAAATCCCACATATCAATGCCTGAAGACCAACAAAAACACCACCTAAACTGGCCCTGACAGGAAGTATTATTTGCAGATTTATTGGCAGTGTCAAAAGCCTGTATTTGTTCCAATTTATCACTAGCAGTCTTTAACAGATGGTGGCTCCTGCTCATACCCCTTGAGGTTACACCATTCACGACCGGAGCCCAAGTCTTAATTATACTTTTATGCTAGGGCTTTTTTTGAGGCGGTACTTGGGGGTACTGAGTATAGGCACCTTTTTCCGTTGTCTGCTAAAATTGACCCATGATCCCCAATTTGGAATGAAAGATCTCAGGCTCTACACACCAATTCTGCCTTGTCATAGACTCTGATTGGTTGCAGGGGGCCTGGCTATTGAAGGGTGGTCTGGCATTTGAGTACCGGCATCTTTATCACTAGTAAAAAAAAAACCTGCACTGGCTAGGTATATGTATTCGTGAGCCCACCTTAAAAAAGTCAGGGCATGCAATGGCAATGAAACGTAATGGCTAGGAATGTGTGTACAAGTGTGTATTCAGTTTTATTGTATGATATTTTAAGTTAAACAAAAAAAATGCTCAAAAAAATTGAGAAAAAGAGATGAAAATTTTTTATTTTGGTTGGCTTGTGCACATCTCTGTGCTATACCAACCAAAAAAAGAAAGGACACTTAAAAAATACAACTTCCTGCCCAGGTAAGCCAAGCCCAGCACAGGGTTGGATCTGCGAGGTCCACAGGATCCAAGTTTTACCCGAACCCGGTATAAGCTGTAGCCTACTGGGCTCGCCCAGCCCCAAATCAAAAGCAAAGTGCCTTTAAACAGATACAGTTTGAAGAACCAAACTGTAAGCAATTGTGACACTAATTTTTGTAACTGTTTTTTTTTTATTATAGTGCCGATACTTAAGCCTTTCTTGCTTTCACATCAGTGTAACAAAATTAATGAAGGCGTTTGCAAACTCCACAAAATGGATTAAAAACCCAACAAATCCTATTTTGCATTGACGAAGCTTTGTAAATTCTGCTCATTATTACCCTGAACGTACACGCTGCACTTGTTTCAAGTGGAGGGTGACAATACGCGAAGGAAACCGGTGCCAAAATAGGCTTCCGAATAGCGTACCGTAGACCGTCGTTTTACCTCAAGATGCACAAGTTCGGGTCTAGCTTTTTAAATGGGCTGTAACTTCTGCGAATGTTATTAATTCCTAAGATTTGGAAGGTTACAGCAACTATTACGCAATAACCTGCAAGCGTGAAACCGATCGCTAGGTGGCAGTAACGCCTCCTTTCTTTACCCACATTCCTAAATAAATCCACACTAGCATTATTGAGGTCAGCGCGAAATAGTCTCTAAAAAGCTATTTCATGGCCCCTACCCATAGCCTCAGCCCTGGAGTTATTAGTTTGACACGTGTGGATGAAATATATGACGCGAGTGCACATGATTTCTAGTTCTAATATTACGGATTACCATGCATCAACTACTACAGAGCCAAGGATGCAACCCCTCGTGATTTGGGGTCACTCAGAGCCATATTTACTTTACGTTGAGTCCATTGTGCGTCCTAGAGTCGAGTCTCCGAGATTTGTTTTTGTATTTACCCTGCAACAGTGCTAAACCGAGGGGGTCCTCACACCACAGCAGGAAAAAAAACAAAAAATCCTATCTAGAAATGTAAAGCTTTTCGACTAGAAATATTTGTTGTCGCTGCATTTTCGTTTCACTTGCAAAGTGCAAAACCTTGTTCTAAATAACCGAGCGACGGTTACCTTCCATGACTAAACCTTGTGTAGGTAGGTGTCACATATTCTTTGCTGGAGGAAAGTGAGCTTCAGTGCCAGGTTCTGGCAGAGCTCCTAGTGTTGAAACCCTCGTGTTACACATGCATTCAGTGCAAGATTCCGCACACACTAAGAACACGTGCTGCTGCACCCAGCCGCCTCGGGGTTTTTTTTTTTTGCAGGGAGTTCGGTACCCCCCGTCACTACTATAGTAATCGGGATCCTGCATCGGGCTGCATGCCGCCCCAGGGTTATTTAGGGCGGAGGAGGGGCTGCCCTTTACTACCCGATGTTCGTCTCGCTGGTTCCTTTACCTTGCGTCAGTGGGGTGTCACTTTGGAAACGGGGGGGGGGGGGGAGTCGTTGCAGCTCATTGCCACTGATACCCGCAGGCTACTCATGTTGTGCTCTCAGCTGATTCCAACTAGAACTAAAGCCACATACACTGATTTATACCTTACCCGGCCCTAGCTGCAGGTCTTCACCATTTTTTAATGTCACTATCTTAGGAATCCTTTTTTTTTTTTTTTTTTAAAGTTCTCTATTCTGTTTAACATCGAGGTACGACAGCAACTGGAACATAAAAGCTCAGGATTAAAGCAAAAGTCCCATTAAAGTAAGCAAGCATTGCAGCCGCCGTTTCTCTCGGTTTTCCCGTTTCTAAAGGGTGCATCAAAAATCAAAACGTACCTGCAGATAATTCATCCTTAGGAAAAACGGAATTTAAGATGTAGTTGTGGATCTTGTGGTGACGAATCACTTGCACTGAAGACATTGCAAGGAGGCAGATGATTTTTGTGGGAAAAAAAACCCCAAACAAACCAGAAACTCTTGCAATCCTCTTACTAGGGCTGGTGCAGTCTTGGAGAGAAAACAAAAAAAGCCAGCCAAATCTGTGTCCCTTCTGCTTGCTGTCACAGCTTCAGAGTTCCACGAATCGGTGCCTCTTCTTTTTTTTTTTTGCTACCGTTGCTTCAAGGATAAGAGATTTCAGTGACTCTTCTAAGCTCAAGGACTCTGCAACCCGAGCTTTACTCTCTGCTGTCTGGGAGGTAGGGGAGCTGGAAAAACCACGCCCCCTCAAATCTAGCCACGCCCACCTGCGTAGGAGCTCGCCCTGAATTTCCGAGGAATCCCGGCTTTGCTTTCGAGATCTCTTATACGTCTTGTTACGGAAGTTGGCCAAGGCTTGGTGAGCTGCAAATGTTCAAAAGTATGAAGAATCAGACGCTGACACTTTCCTTCACGCTTATCCCTCATGCACGAAAAGACACGTGTTCTCCAGTCCACATTTTTGTATTAAGAGGTATGTCCACCACACCCAAGGCGCCTTGCCCAGTCTCCTAACTACATAGAAACACAGACCACAAGGGCAGATAAGAGACCACGAAGCTTATCTGGCACTGCCCTTGTCCCCATTATCTGTGCAGAACACACAGATCCAATCTTAGGCTTTGCTTTGTTTTACTCTCCCATCTTTGCATCCAGGGATTATCTATGCTTACCGGGGCTGGTGAAAAGCATATTAGATGCCCTTGGCAAACTTTTAATTCTCCCTACTCCACATTACAAACTGGTCTACCCACAGCAGCTCTGATATATACAATTGTCCTTTTCACAGATGAAGTTGAATTAACAGCAGCACAAACTCTTCAATACCAGGCCCCCCAAATGCATAAGGAACTTTGTATGCCAAAACAGCCGGACCCCAAATCCAGCTCCTTGACCCCATTTTTTGAACAAGGCAGGAGCGATGCGTGCCCACTCACTCGTGCCTCTGGCTCTGTCATTGTCAAAAGGGAGAGGGAGAGATGCTGGAGGAAGGGAAGAGAGATGGCAGGGACAGGGCACAGAAGAAATACTGGACGTGGAGTACTACTACTACTACTACTATTTAGCATTTCTATAGCGCAACAAGCATACGCAGCGCTGCACAAACATAGAAGAAAGACAGTCCCTGCTCAAAGAGCTTACAATCTAATAGACAAAAAAATAAATAAAGTAAGCAAATCAAATCAATTAATGTGAATGGGAAGGAAGAGAGGAGGGTAGGTGGAGGCAAGTGGTTACAAGTGGTTACGAGTCAAAAGCAATGTTAAAGAGGTGGGCTTTCAGTCTAGATTTAAAGGTGGCCAAGGATGGGGCAAGACGTAGGGGCTCAGGAAGTTTATTCCAGGCGTAGGGTGCAGCGAGACAGAAGGCGCGAAGTCTGGAGTTGGCAGTAGTGGAGAAGGGAACAGATAAGAAGGATTTATCCATGGAGCGGAGTGCACGGGAAGGGGTGTAGGGAAGGACGAGTGTGGAGAGATACTGGGGAGCAGCAGAGTGAATACATTTATAGGTTAGTAGAAGAAGTTTGAACAGGATGCGAAAACGGATAGGGAGCCAGTGAAGGGACTTGAGGAGAGGGGTAGTATGAGTAAAGCGACCCTGGCGGAAGATGAGACGGGCAGCAGAGTTTTGAACCGACTGGAGAGGGGAGAGGTGACTAAGTGGGAGGCCAGCAAGAAGCAGATTGCAGTAGTCTAAACGAGAGGTGACAAGGGTGTGGATGAGGGTTTTGGTAGAGTGCTCGGAAAGAAAGGGGCGGATTTTACGGATGTTGTAAAGAAAGAAACGACAGGTCTTGGCGGTCTGCTGGATATGAGCAGAGGAGGAGAGAGAAGAGTCAAAGATGACCCCAAGGTTTCGAGCTGAGGAGACAGGGAGAATGAGAGAGCCATCAACAGAAATAGAAAACGGGGGGAGCGGGGAGGTGGGTTTGAGGGGGAAAATAAGAAGCTCGGTTTTGGTCATATTTAATTTCAGGTGGCGTTGAGACATCCAGACAGCAATGTCAGACAAGCACGCTGAAACTTTGGTTTGGATGCAAGGTGAGATATCAGGGGTAGAAAGGTAGATTTGGGAGTCATCAGCATAGAGATGGTAGGAAAAGCCATTGGATGAGATTAATGAACCAAGGGAAGAAGTGTAGATAGAAAAGAGGAGGGGACCAAGAACAGAACCCTGAGGTACTCCGACAGGCAGAGGGATAGAAGTAGAAGAGGATCCACCAGAGTGAACACTAAAGGTGCGGAGGGAGAGGTAGGAAGAGAACCAGGAAAGGACAGAGCCCTGGAATCCAAGTGAGGACAGGGTATCGAGAAGTATGCTGTGATCGACAGTGTCAAAAGCAGCGGAAAGATCAAGAAGAATGAGGATGGAATATTGACCTCTGGATTTAGCCAGTAATAGGTCATTGGAGACTTTAGTAAGCGCAGTTTCGGTTGAGTGGAGAGGGCGAAAACCAGATTGTAATGGGTCAAGAATAGCATGTGAGGAGAGAAAATCAAGGCAGCGGCGGTGAACAGCACGCTCAAGTAATTTGGAGAGAAAAGGAAGGAGGTAGATGGGTCGGTAATTAGAGGGACAAGTAGGGTCAAGTGAAGGCTTCTTAAGGAGAGGTGTGACCACAGCATGTTTAAAGGCAGCAGGGACAGTCGCAGTGGAAAGTGAGAGGTTGAGAATGTGACAGATAAAAGGAATAAGAGTAGGAGAGATGGCATTAAGAAGGTGGGTGGGAATGGGATCAGAGGAACAGGTGGTACATTTTGAGGAAGAAAGGAGAAGTGTAGTTTCCTCGATAGTAACTTCAGGAAAGGAGGAAAGGGAATGAGGGGAAGGAGAGAGAGGGGAACGGACTAGTGGAGGGAGAGCTGGTGAGGTAGAGAAAGCAAGGTTTATCTTTTGAACCTTGTTGTGAAAGAATTCAGCAAGGGTCTGAGGAGATAATGAAGGGGGAGTTGGGGGAGGGGGCACCTTGAGGAGAGAGTTCAATGTGGTGAAGAGAAGTCGAGGATTAGAGCCAAGAGAGTTGGTCAGTTGGATATAATAATCCTGTTTGGCACGTAAAAGAGCAGATTGGAAGGAGGTCAGCATGAACTTAAAGTGTAAGAAATCAGCAAGGGCCCGAGATTTCCACCAGAGGCGTTCAGTGGAGCGGGTACAGGAACGTAGGTAGCGGATATTAGAAGTCAGCCAAGGTTGGGGTTTTGTACGCCTTACAGGGCGTAGGGATAGGGACACAGAGGGGCAATGCTGAATATAAGGTGGGGACAGGGACACATATTTAGGCATATTTTCAAAGCACTTTGCCTTCCAAAGTTCCATAGAAACCTATGGAACTTTGGAAGGCTAAGTGCTTTGAAAATATGCCTCTAAGAGGACAGATGCAGATCATTGGGGAGGATAGGAACAGGGATATAAAGGAGAGCTGCTGGACAGGATAGATAGAGATGCAGACAAAAGATGGACAGTGGATAGGGAGCGAGAAGAAATGTCAAATGTACAAGAGACCCTGGAAAGACAGGGAAAACAGAGAAAAGGGGAAAGGGAAATAGGACTTGATATACCGCCTTTCTGAGGTTTTTGCAACTACATTCAAAGCGGTTTACATATATTCAGACACTTGGATCAAATTTAACAGAAAAAGAAAATGCTCAGACTGCAAAGGTAGAAAAAAAAGTATTTTATTTTGAATATATTAACTGGAACATGTCAGCTCTGGGAAATGCACGTCTCTGGTATCTTACGTTTCAGTTTCTCTAGTATTGCTGTATGTACTATTGCCTTCATATATATTACTGATCTGTAGTTCCTTGTTTCATATTTGCTAAGGGTCTGTCTATGTTTTGCATGTGCAGTATTCTGCTATCATGTAGTTTCTACGTATAGATCTGTTTGTCCTGTTTTCTCACTAAGTGTATTGGTGTTTTATTTATTTATTTGTTGCATTTGTATCCCACATTTTCCCACCTTTTTGCAGGCTCAGTGTGGCTTACATTGTGCCGTAATGGCGATCGCCATTTCCGGAATGAGAAATACAAAGTGGTATTGCATTAGAGCTCATAAATGATAAGGCCTGGTGTAAATATTTACAGTGCTGCCTTGTCACAGAACGTTGCTTTTTGAGTCCTGGGAGGGGAGTTTGTACTGTTATGGTATGGTAAGGTTCTGAGTGTGTTTTTGCACAGGTTCTGTGCATAGTGTTTTCCAGGGGAAGGACTGTGTGTTGGCCTTACTGAGGGGACGTTAGAATCCTATATAATAAAACGCACCTCCAGCATTCTGAAGCTGACTGCATGGCTGAGGCATTCCTGCTCTCTGTATCCATCTCCTGAATTGACATCACGTACTTCTGGGTTCGTCACAAGCAGAAGTGACCAACCACACGAGGTTTCTCGTCTTCAGAATGTTGGAGGTGCATTCTATTAAATAGGATTGGTCAGTTCCTTGAAGCACAGCCAGAGCTCAGCGTCCTGCACAGTAACGCTCAGACACCAGAGAGAGAGGGGGCGGGGGCTGACACCAGAGAGAGGGGGGGGCCTGACACCAGAGAGGGGGAGGTATCTCTGTCACACACACTCTCTCTCTCTCTCTCACAGTCAATGTCTTTCTCTCTCTCACTCTCACACACTGTCTCTCACACACTCTATGTTTCACACTGTATCACTTTCACTCTCTATGTGTCACACAGTCACTCACACACTCTCTTGGTCTCATACACTCAGTCTCACAGAGAGTCTGTGTCTCACACACTCTCTCTCGCACACACTGTATCTGTGTGAAACACACTCTCTCACACTATGTCTCACATATGCACTTGCACACACTCTCATTCTCACACACACACTCTCTCTCTCACAGACACACTCGCACCCAGACTCTCTCTCTCACACACTCGCACATTCACTCTCTCTCTCACACATAGTCACTCTCACATACAGTGGTGGAAATAAGTATTTGATCCCTTGCTGATTTTGTAAGTTTGCCCACTGACAAAGACATGAGCAGCCCATA
Organism: Microcaecilia unicolor; assembly: GCF_901765095.1. NCBI lineage: Eukaryota > Metazoa > Chordata > Amphibia > Gymnophiona > Siphonopidae > Microcaecilia > Microcaecilia unicolor. Next base: position 140,131,811 of record NC_044036.1, read on the forward strand.
ATTGAAGGGTAGGTTATTGGTAACAGTGAGAGATAGCACATCACAAATTAAATCCGGAAAATCACATTGTGGAAAGTATATGAATTTATTTGCATTCTGCAGAGGGAAATAAGTATTTGATCCCCCACCAACCAGTAAGAGATCTGGCCCCTACAGACCAGGTAGATGCTCCAAATCAACTCGTTACCTGCATGACAGACAGCTGTCGGCAATGGTCACCTGTATGAAAGACACCTGTCCACAGACTCAGTGAATCAGTCAGACTCTAACCTCTACAAAATGGCCAAGAGCAAGGAGCTGTCTAAGGATGTCAGGGACAAGATCATACACCTGCACAAGGCTGGAATGGGCTACAAAACCATCAGTAAGACGCTGGGCGAGAAGGAGACAACTGTTGGTGCCATAGTAAGAAAATGGAAGAAGTACAAAATGACTGTCAATCGACAAAGATCTGGGGCTCCACGCAAAATCTCACCTCGTGGGGTATCCTTGATCATGAGGAAGGTTAGAAATCAGCCTACAACTACAAGGGGGGAACTTGTCAATGATCTCAAGGCAGCTGGGACCACTGTCACCACGAAAACCATTGGTAACACATTACGACATAACGGATTGCAATCCTGCAGTGCCCGCAAGGTCCCCCTGCTCCGGAAGGCACATGTGACGGCCCGTCTGAAGTTTGCCAGTGAACACCTGGATGATGCCGAGAGTGATTGGGAGAAGGTGCTGTGGTCAGATGAGACAAAAATTGAGCTCTTTGGCATGAACTCAACTCGCCGTGTTTGGAGGAAGAGAAATGCTGCCTATGACCCAAAGAACACCGTCCCCACTGTCAAGCATGGAGGTGGAAATGTTATGTTTTGGGGGTGTTTCTCTGCTAAGGGCACAGGACTACTTCACCGCATCAATGGGAGAATGGATGGGGCCATGTACCGTACAATTCTGAGTGACAACCTCCTTCCCTCCGCCAGGGCCTTAAAAATGGGTCGTGGCTGGGTCTTCCAGCACGACAATGACCCAAAACATACAGCCAAGGCAACAAAGGAGTGGCTCAGGAAGAAGCACATTAGGGTCATGGAGTGGCCTAGCCAGTCACCAGACCTTAATCCCATTGAAAACTTATGGAGGGAGCTGAAGCTGCGAGTTGCCAAGCGACAGCCCAGAACTCTTAATGATTTAGAGATGATCTGCAAAGAGGAGTGGACCAAAATTCCTCCTGACATGTGTGCAAACCTCATCATCAACTACAGAAGACGTCTGACCGCTGTGCTTGCCAACAAGGGTTTTGCCACCAAGTATTAGGTCTTGTTTGCCAGAGGGATTAAATACTTATTTCCCTCTGCAGAATGCAAATAAATTCATATACTTTCCACAATGTGATTTTCCGGATTTAATTTGTGATGTGCTAGCTCTCACTGTTACCAATAACCTACCCTTCAATTATGGGCTGCTCATGTCTTTGTCAGTGGGCAAACTTACAAAATCAGCAAGGGATCAAATACTTATTTCCACCACTGTACACTCTCTCAAACATACACACTCCGAGGAAAACCTTGCTAGCACCCGTTTATTTGTGTCAGAAACGGGCCTTTTTTTACTAGTGTTAATATAATTTTAGTTTGTCTTAACATCAGACAGGGTTTGTGAAATAATCATAGAACATATGTACATGTCATTTCTGTTTCTTCTGAGATGACAACCTTAATGTGGACGTTTGTAGAGGGACAAGGTGGGGGAAGGTGCAGCAGTAGGTGTGGCAAAGCACAGGGTGGGACATCGGGGAGGGACAACGGAGGGGAATGGAGGTGCAAGGGAGGGGCATAGAGCTCTGTAAAAAAATATTGGGAACCCTACACTCGCATGCTGACAAAACCTGTGGTGCTCACCCCTCATATAGTAACATATTGAAGATAAAGACCATCATGGTCCATTTAGGGACTGTTTTTGTAACTAAAGCTTAGCCCGCACTAAATGCTAAGAAGCCCGCTCCGTCACATTTCATCCCCCCACCACCTCTAAGGGTGTCCTATCCCCTCCCCTTACCTTACTCTACTGCCCTGGTGGTCTAGTGACCTCTTCGGGGCAGGAAAGAGCCCCCTCTTTCCTGCCCTGCATTCTCTTTCTTCCCCATGCAATGCTGACGAAAGGTCCCGGTGCCAATTCAAAATGGCCGCTGAGAGTTGACGCGGCCATATTGAATCGGTGCCAGGAGTCTGGGACTGTCAGCATTGCGAAGGGAAGAGAGAGAATGCAGGGCAGGAAAGAGGGGGCTCTTTCCTGCCCTGAAGAGGTCACTAGACCACCAGGGCAGTAGTAAGGCAAGGGGAGGGGAATAGGACACCATTAAGCCCGCCCACCAGCCTGCCCGTTTGACCGGAAAAAGAGGACATGTCTGGGTAAAACCGGACATATGGTAACCCTGTACCCGCCTCTCTGTGCAGAACTTGCAGGTTACCTTCCCTATGCCTTTGTTAAGGATTGTACCCTTTGCCTGGGCCTCTAGCACCCTTCAATAGCTTTAATTCCATCCTCTTGTAACAGGATGGAATCCTACCATGGTGACTTGAATCCCATGCTGGAGGAGGGGGGGGGGGGGGGGGTGAGACATCTCAGAGTCTGTTAGCAACTGGAGAAGCTAGTGTTCAAATCCTGATTTTCATCCTGACACACTACTGGGTCTCATTGTCAAAGCACTTAGGCTTCCAAAGTTCCGTAGGATACTATGGAACTTAATAAGTTTAAGTGCTTTGAAAATACGTCTTTCACGTAACTTTGTATGTCTAAGTGGTTTGAAAATACACCTCCATGTGACCTCGGATAGGTCACTTCACCCTCTGTTGCCTCAGGTATGAAACCTAGATTGTAAGCACTTCCTGGGCACAGACCTACCTGCTGTGCTTGAATTTGTAACTCACCTTGAGCTCCAATACTACATTCAAATTCTTCTGGAAAATTCCGTTAAAACTACTACCAATTGTGTCTCTCCCTTGTATGTAACCTAAATGTAATAACCCACGTGATAAGTGTTAACATCGCATTTTCAGCAAATATAGATTTTTCTAATGCATTCAATTTCAGCACTAACTAATAAATAGAAAGGAAAGTTAGACTAAAAATGTAATGCTCCTATTTGACTGGGGAGGGGGGGTGTATAGGCAGTGAGCAGCAGACAGTACAAAGCTGGTCCAAGAAAGCTGGGTCTGTGCATGTGTTACTGGAAGAATCTTCGCCGGCAGTGGCGTAGCCACAGGTGGGCTGGGGTGGGCCAGGGCCCACCCACATAGGGCTCAGGCCCACCCAACAGTAATACACATTTAGCAGTAGCTGGTGGGGATCCCAGTCTTTGCTAGCTGAAGACTTCCCCTTGATGGTAATGAAAACGCTACTCTCCACAGTACCGGCACCTGCACATTCTCAGTTTTCAGCGCTTGCCTGCTGCAGACTGCCAAGGTGGAGAGAAGCATTTTTCCACCAGCTGAGATATTTTTTTGGTGGGGTGGAGAACACTTGGTGCCCACCTACTTCTTGCCTAGGCCCACCCAAAATCTGCTGTCTGGCTACGCCCCTAATCCTCGGTGGCAGATCCTGGACAGCAAAGACACTGCATTCCTCCAGATCCAAAGTGGGATCAGAGAAGCCTGTGGCCTCCATGAGATTCCCTCCCTCTTCTCAGCTTTTACCCCTTTACCTGCAGTCATTAATCCACTGATACTTCAATGTGACAAGTGTGAGATCAGCAGGGCTAGGTCTACACAATCAGGACTTTGCTCGGGATGATTTGCAAGGACTTTTGTCTTTGTGGACGCGTGGGTGGATGCAGGATAACAGGGTAAATGTTTTAACAAAGCTGGTTTAAGGCTTGCAGTAGCCTGTATGTGTTTGTAAATGTATTGCAGATAACTGTGTTCTGTGTTCTTCAATATCTTGAGGAGGGTACTGTCCTTGTGATGGGCAGTCGGTGGGTAAAATGGCAGACTGGGTTTTATTTATTTATTTATGACATTTATATCCTGCATGAGCCCGAGTAGAACTCAGGTTCAACGTGGCTTACAAAACAATTAGAAAAGCATTAACATGTTCAAAATATATTAATAGAAAGTAAAATACATCATATAATGTTAGACCAGTAAAACTTGAGTTAGGAACAGATGTAATTAAATACTAAGGGACCTTTTACAGAGCGCTTATTGCTCGCTCTTTCAGGCCTACCACTGGCCCTACGCGGCTGGTGGCGGTCCATTTCGGGGGGGGAGGGGAAAGAAACCCCTGAAAATGGCTTGCGCAGCGGTAATCGGGCATCACCGCTCTTCCCGGTTACCACCATGTTAATGCAGGAGCCCTTATCGCCACCTCAGTGAGTAGCAGTAAGGGCTCCCCGTTGCATGGCTATGTGTGCTGGGGGGCTTTTTTACCCGCTGTGGTAAGAAGGTCCCTGGTGTGCGGGAAAAATGGCTCCCGCTGCCAGCGCAGGGCCCTTTCTCCTGCAGCTTGGTGAAAGTGCCCCTTAGTGATTTAAGCTAGATCATTAAATATGGAGGAAAAAAAGGTTAGGATTAACTGGGACAGACTTGATTATGAAATATGATTTCTTATACCCCATTTAAATTAAAATAACTCGGTTTAGATGCCCACGTCACCAGTCTTACCAGATCCTCATGTGTTCTACACCTTACTTGTGTTTTATGTACTTTGCCTAATCGACAAGTTTATGCCATCCTTCCTCCCCTTTTTTTTCCAAATTAACAGTGGCGTTCCTAGGTCGGCTGCCACCCGGGGCAGATCGCCGCTGTGCACCTCCCCCCCCGGATGCAGCGGCATCCGTCCCCCCCAGGGTGCAGCACGACACCCCCCCCCCCGGTGCAATGACACCCCCCTCCCCGGCGCATCAAGCCCCCCCCCACAGGTGCATTCTTGGCTGCTGGAGGGTGCAGAGAGCACCGCGTGCCTGTCGGCTCCACTGGCTCCCTGCTCTGCCCCAGAACAGGAAGTAACCTGTTCCAGGGCAGAGGGAGCAGGGAACCAGCGGAGCCGACAGGCACATGGCTGCTCTCTGCACCCTCCAGCAGCGTGCACCCGGGGCGGATCGCCCCCACCACCCCGCCCTTGCTACGCCACTGCAGATTAACAAATATATTAAACAATCTGGTAGCAGTACTCACGTTCGGGGCACACTAATGTTCCCCTCTCTCTATTGGCAAAACTGCTTCGCTTAGAAAGCTGTTATAGCTAACTGATCACAGAATATTTCAGTATTCCAAGTAATACTTGAAAACAGCATGCACGCTATACCAATGTAAACAGAAGCCTCAATGTTCCTTACAGCGTGTATCACAACATTATCACAAAAGATAAAGACCATAACACAGCCAGGCAGTGCATCAACTCTTCAGACGTGCAGTTTCGTACTCTGATAAACTAGAAAGCGGGGTGGCGACTGATACTTTCTCACACTCAGATTCCACCACGCTCATTCTAGCTGTACACCATCTCTCCCCCTGTTAGCATGCTTTCCTTTTTGGGCTTGTGTTTTTGCAGACTCAAGGACTGACTCAATAGGACAATGTGGCCCTCTCTCCCCCCCCCCCCCCCCAGCTTGGTGCATAGGGTGATCGCCATTCTCCCCATCCCGTGTGACAGCCCTGGTGAATGGATGCATGTCTGTGAGTGGCACTGAAACATATTTCTATATAATGTATCTGTGATACGATAGAGGTCTATAAGATAGTGGAGTGGAATGGGTAAATATGAATTGGCTATTTAACCTTTAAAAAACTACAAAGACTAGGGGACACACAATGAAGTTACTAAGTAGTACATTTAAAAGAAGTCAGAGAAAGAAAATTTCACATAATGCATAACCGAGTGCTGGAATTCGTTGCCAGAGGATTTGGTTTTTTTTTTTTTTCTTTTTTCTTTTTCTTGGGTTCCATTTTTTCCTGTGGATTAGTAATATGATTTCTCCCCCTTCCTTGTTGTGGGCTATAATTGGTTGTACATTTTAATTTGTTACATAATATATTAATGTTTCTTGTTAAAATTCTATATTTCTCTTTCAAATTGTACTTTTAAAATTTATATTATAAATGCAATTTAAAACAAAAAAAAAAAAGGTAAAAGTAGTTAGCATAGGTGAGTTAAAAAAAAGTTTGGACAAATTCCTGGAGATAAAGTCTATAAACTGTGTATAAACTATTAACGTAGACCTGAGGGAAGCTGCTGCTTGTCCTTGGGGGAAGGTAATGCCCGGCTCTGCCACCCAATCTCTGCTAAACTTCTCAGAAGGAAGGGATCCTCAGAAGTTTAGCGGAGATTGGGTGGCAGAGCCGGTGGTGGGAGGCGGGGCTAGTGCTGGGCAGACTTCTACGGTCTGTGCCGTGAGGATGGCAGATACTAATCAAGGTCAGGTATACACAAAAGGTAGCACATATGAGTTTATCTTGTTGGGCAGACTGGATGGACCGTGTAGGTCTTTCTCTGTCATCATCTACTATGTTACTATGTCATTGCATGTTGATTGCAAATGAAAATGAGAAGAAAAACACATTACATTTTTTTTTTAAATTTATGAATAATAGTGCATACTGATTTCAAAGAAGATGCAGTCTAGGAAAGAATGCACACTCTGTCCCGATAGTGCATGAATGTGCAATAGTTTTTGCAAGCACTATCGGGAAAGAATGCACACTCTATTCCCCCACTCTCCCAAGACACGGATGAGATTCTGCCCCCACCCATGCCTGGTCTGGCATCTCCCACTCCATCCTCAACCCTCTTTCTTGTGTTTACCTTTTTTTTTCCCCAAAAGGTGGCAGCAGCAGCAGCAGCGGCAGCAGCAGCAATTCCGATAGTACATAAGTACATAAGCATCACCATGCTGGAACAGACCAAGGGTCCATTGAGCCTGCCACCGGCACCAGCCTCTTCGCTTTACTGCATCCCACCTCTGAGGAAACAGGAAGTTAAGTCAAGAGGCAGGCTGCATTAGGGAGAAGAGGCTGGTGCTTATGTATATGCTCTGTAATTTTCTTCTTTATAATAGTCTCTACCATTTTGCCCAACAACAACGTCAGGCTCATCAGTCTGTAATTTCCCGGATCACCTCTGCAACCCTTTTTAAAAATTGGTGTTACACTGACAACCCTCCAATCTTCCAGTACCTTGCTTGATTTTAAAGATAATTTATGTATTACTAACAATAGCTCTGCAAGTTCATTTTTCAATTCTAGCAGTACTCTGGGATATATACCATCTGGTTCAGGTGATTTGCTACTCTTCAGTTTATCAAATTTGCTTCATTACATCTTCCAGGTTTACAGAGAATTGTTTCAGTTTCTCTGACTCATCAGCACTGAATACCATTTTAGGCATTGGTATCTCTCCCACAACTTTTTTGATGAAGACCGAAGCAAAGAATTAATTTAATATCTCTGCTATAGCCTTGTTTTCCCTGAGTGCCCCTTTTACCCCTTGGTCATCTAGTGGTCCAACTGATTCTTTTGCTGCTAATATAGCGAAAAACGTTTTTACTATGTGATGATAATTGGTTGTTATTGACCAATTATCATCACTAATTGTCTTGTTACGCAATTGAGTAGTGTGCGTAAATTGGCTGCACACACAAATTTAATACACGCTATTTGCAATGCCTTATATAGAATCCGGCCCATTGTGTACACTTTTAGGGATGCTTATTAATAACTTAAAATGTCAGGAAAGCTGGTTATGGGTTCCAGTTATATAAAGAGGGGCATAATTGAACTGGGCGCCCATCTTTAAGGGCACCCTGGCGAAGGGGCGGGGCATCCTGTGTTATCAAAACAAGATGGGCGTCCATCTTTCGTTTCGATAATACGGTCGGGGATGCCCAAATCTCAACATTTAGGTTGACCATCTTGACATTTACTGTAGGTCGACCTTAGAGATGGCCGACCTCGGTTTTCGCCGATAATGGAAACCGAGGGACAGCCATCTCAAAAACGAACAAATCCAAGCTATTTGGTTGTGGGAGGAGCCAGCATTCATAGTGCACTGGTCCCCTCTCACATGCCAGGACACCATCTAGGGGGCACTGCAGTGGACTTCACAAATTGATCCCAGGTGCATAGCTCCCTTACCTTGGGTGCTGAGCCCCCCAACCTCCCCCCAAAACCCACTACTCACAACTGTACAACACTACCATAGCCCTTAAAAGGTAATGGGGGGCACCTAGATGTGGGTACAGTGGGTTTTGGGTGGGTTTTGGAGGGCTCCCATTTACCACCACAAGTGTAACAGGTGGGGGGGATGGGCCTGGGTCCGCCTGCCTGAAGTGCACTGCAGTACCCACTAAAAACTGCTCCAGGGACCTGCATACTGCTGTGATGGAGCTGGGTATGACATTTGAGGCTGGCATAGAGACTGGAAAAAAAATGTTTTTTAATTTGTTTTTTTTTGGGTGGGAAGGGGTTGGTGACCACTGGGGGAGTAAGGGGAGGTGATCCCTGATTCCCTCCGGTGGTCATCTGCTCAGTTCGGGTACCTTTTCGAGGCTTGGTCGTGAACAAAAAGGGACCAAGTAAAGTCGGCCAAATGCTCGTCAGGGACGCCCTTCTGTTTTCCATTATTGGCCGAGGATGCCCATCTCTTAACCACGCCCTCGTCCCGCCTTTGGTACACTGCCGACACGCCCCCTTGAACTCTGGTTGTCCCTGCGATGGAAAGCAGTTGAGGATGCCCAAAATCAGCTTTCGATTATACCGATTTGGGCGCCCTTAGGAGAAAGACGCCCATCTCCCGATTTGTGTCAGAAGATGGGTGCCCTTCTCCTTCAAAAATAAGCTGGATAGGTACATAGATACTTATATTGTTTTACAAAGTAGACATCTTTTTGGAGATTCCACATAGACGTCCTTTCAGAAAATTCAGTACTAGCCTGACAGCCACTGAAGAACTCTATCAGTCAGACTGAGAGAGCAGAATTGGGTAGTTTTCAGAGTCAGAGCAAAACAAAGCAGGGGAAATATTTGTGAAAAGTGCCTCCAACACTTTTGTTCTGTTTATAACTTTGTAGTGACAACTTCCCCTGCTATCCTCAAATACAGCCTCCACTGGAAAGTTTCAGAAATTCTAGGGAAGTGGGCCCTTGTCGTCCTCTGACCAATGAATCTTCACGCTTTCCTTCCTTCTGGCTGGGCTTTGCGAAGAAGCATTGTGCTTTCAAACACGGTGCCTGCCACTGTTATTGTCACATTATTGATGCTGCCCTGTGGCTCAGCCTACGCACCCAGCAGTGGCGGATAGCAGCGTGATTTGTACGCAGAGAAAGAGTTCCCACTTACTGCAAAATCCCTTAGGAAAAAAAACCCCCAAACCTTCTCTTAGAACAAACACATTCCCTGCCCTTCAAGGTATTTCTTCAGCACTGACACAACAAATACGTTTGGTTCTGGGAAAACGCTCTTCAGATCTGACAAATCTGCTAAGAGCAGGGGCATAGTGGTATGATAGTAAAAAGAGAAGTGTTTGTTAGCCTGCCTCATTCCTTTATGACTGTGTAATTTATTTAGTAAAATGAAGAAGATACAGTTTGAAGGCAATTTTCTTTTTAGTATTGCTCTTCTAATTAAAGACTTCTCCATACTGTCATAGACTGATAATCCCGGCTCGGGTATATAACACCACAAGGCTGCTTAATACACTTCAGTCCAGTGCTTTTATCTTTAGAGAAAGATTGTGCAGGTCTTGTACCTAATTAGGACTGGGCCTATATTAATTGACCCTCAAGTGATGATTTTAAAATTGTTGTGAGACACTTTGTAGCCATGTGGAGAGTGACAGACTAGTAGTGTGAGGAATAAAATGAGTAAATAAATAATATATGGAATAAGGTATTGCCAAAAAAAAAAAGTGTGTGTGTGTGTGTTTTTGTTTTGTTTGTTTGTTTTTGCAAAACTAATGCAAACTCAATAGAGGCTTCTCACAGATTTTGACAAAACTTGATGATAAATTCCTGGCTGATTGATATTCTGGTTTTGTGAGTTTGTAGTGAAAATGTAAGGTGGAATGTGGCATTTTTTTTTTCTGGATAAATTGCAGAGTGAAAGCCCATTCGCTGTTGTTAAGAAGCTTCTCACACCTAGTGAATCCCGGATGTGGACCCAACACCCTGGTCCACTGTGAGACCTTTACCTTTCGTAATACTGTATGTCTACTTATGATTAAGCAAGAAGCCTAGGCAGGCTTGACCTGATTCTTACAGCATGGCCTGGGTGTGGCATGGGGTAGAAGCCGAGTGAGTCAACTATCCAGGATGTGTTGTAAAGAACAGCCTGTAGGATTTCCAATCCCAGATCAGCTGCTTGGGAACATTCCCTCCTGACTACAGAGAAGAAACACACAGGAAATGGGAGTGGGCTGGGGGAGGATCTTTGGAAAACATACTCTCTAATGGAGCAAACAGTTTAAACCTGACATTTTTCTCCTGCTCCTTTGGGCTTCCAACAGTTGGAACCAAGATGAAATCTGATGCAGTCAACCTTCATTCACAAGTGTTTAGGGTCCCCCCCCCCTCATTTTATACCCCTTTCTACCTTACTTTTGTCCAGTCACAGCATTGACAATTTTCAGCAGGGGGTTCTCAAGGGGGTCAGAATGATCTATGGGGTTTATTTATTTATTTATTGCATTTGTATCCCACATTTCCCCACCTATTTGCAGGCTCAATGTGGCTTACATAGTTTTATTAATATTGTTCTTTGTAGAACCCTGTAATCATGGACCCTACATCTGGTTACCAGGTGTTGCCACTGCACAGTGATGCTGACCCTCCCTCAGTAGGGACTATGAATGCTTCTGCTGAGTGTCTAATCCTGGCTGACCAGGGGAGTGGACAGTCTGAATCAAGCTCTGGTCCCTCTGCATGACAGCACACAGCTGAATGACAACCTTTCGAATAAAACTTGTCAGTAAGGGAGAGGGTGGTGGATGTGTATACATGCCTATAGTTGAAGTAGTGGAGGGTAAGTACAGTAACAGAATTTAAGAAAGTCTGGGTGTTCTGCTCCCATTTGCATGGAGGCAGACTATTTATGAATATATGTTGAGTATTGTCTGTAACAGATTACAATTAAGGTTGTGAATTTCCTTAGTGTCAGCTCCAGACCATGCCCTACGAGTGGTTGTGTGTCCTACCAGCAGATGGGGAGACTGAGACATACTGAAGTGCTCTGGAGCCCTGCACCCCTTAGTCTCCTCAGCAGATGGTAGGTAGATGCTGTGGGCTCTGCATTACTTAACAAAAGAAAAAAAAAAGGGAATTGCTCTTCTCCTGGGGTTTCTAGATTTAGGACACTGTTTACAAAGGTGCGCTAGCGTTTTCAGCATGCGCTAACTATGTAAATGCCTATACGAATATTACGGCCATCTACAACCTTTTCCGGAGATGGGAGGGCAGTAGAACGAGATGACATGAAATGAGATTGAAGGGGGGCAGACTCAAGAAAAACTTCAGGAAGTATTTTTTCACGGAGAGAGTGGAGGATACTTGGAATGCCCTCCCGTGGGAGGTGGTGGAGATGAAAACGGTAATGGAATTCAAGCATGCGTGGGATAAACATAAAGGAATCCTATGCAGAAGGAATGGATCCTCAGAAGCTTAGCCGAGATTGGGAGGCGGGGCTGGTGTTTGGGAGGCGGGGCTAGTTCTGGGCAAGACTTCTACGGTCTGTGTCCTGAAAATGGCAGATACAAATCAAGGTAAGGTATACACAAGAAGTAGCACATATGAGTTTATCTTGTTGGGCAGACTAGATGGACCGTGCAGGTCTTTTTCTGCCGTCATCTACTATGTTACTATGTTTGTGCCCTTGAACTACAAATCCCTGTAATCCTGTAGTTCCCTGTAATAGGCTCGTTCAGAGCACGTCTAGTTCCCTGTGTCTTATGGGACTCTTTCTATTGACTTGCCTTGTTCTCTGTGCATGCAGGGCTAGTTGTCCCCCCCCCCCCATCTCCCCCTATCGGGTGTGTAAGAGTTAGTCTGCAGCATATCTTCTTTGTGAACTGAAATAGTGTATGCTGTATTTTGCAGTATGACCCCCTTGAAGCTACTGTAACGCTGTCAAGATTTCACAGGTGTAAAAGTATAAACAACATCTGTACTCAACGTGTTGTTGAATTATTCTCAGCTTCTCTCTTGCATGGGAAGAGAGCTGGTGGAGAACAGACTCCCAGCTTGCAAGGCAAAACTCTTGTCCAGCACATCTGAACTGTAAGTTATTTTTCCTTATGTGATTAAAGAAGATTTTGGTTCAAGAGTTTTGAGTCTTCTCATAGTGATGCTCTATAAGCTGCATGTCAATCGCACCCAGTGAAAGAGGAAAACAAAAACAGCCCAATTATAAAAAGCAAACGTGAGCACTAGTGAGCATTAGTGCCAGAGTAGCCCCCGTGTTTGCCTGCACAGGATGATCGGAGGGGTCTGGTATGCGCTATTCCACCCGTGCGCTCTGCTTGTACAAGCAGAATTGCACCTTAACCCTCCAGTCCCCGCGCCCCCTCCCTGAACACAAAGCACCCCCCCCAAAAAAAACCTAAAGTACCCTGGTGATCCAGTGGGACCATCGACTGCCCCCCGCTAGCCCTGGTGGTCTAGCGATACGGTCCCCCCTGAATCCAAACCCTTCCCCTCATACCTCAGAACAGAGGAGGGAGGGACTTGCGCTCCCTCCCTCTTCTGGGTGCCACATCAAAATGACGGAGCCCAGGATGCACTGGGCAGGGCTTTTTTCCCTTTTATGGAAGTTAAATTCCACCCAGTGCATCCCAGGATGCACCGGGCAGGGCAAGGCCCCGCATTTTGAGGTGGCTCCCAGAAGAGGGAGGGAGCGTTAGTCCCTCCCTCCTGAGGTATGAGAGGAAGGGGTTGGGTTTGGGGAGGGAGGGGGGACCCCACTGCTAGACCACCAGGGATAGCAGGCTGCTGTTGAGGGTCCCACTGGACCACTATGGTATTTTAGATTTTTTGGGAAGGGGTGAGGTGGACCTCTAGGCCTTGTGTTTGGTGGGGGGGAGGGGTTATGTGCTGGAAGGTGAGAGGTCTGGGGGTCCATCGGACATCCAGCTCCCCTGTATTTGGAAGCTTGAGGTTTGACAGGTCCAGGCTTTTTTTTTTTACAGCCTGGACCTGATTCCTCCCACGCTTTCCCTCAATGATCAACGCTAATAACACACCTAAATTTGCACGTTATTAGCATTGATTATTGGGGAGTTAACTCCCCATGCTGTTCCAGCACTATTTTTACAGCGCTGTTTTGGAACAGTGCAGGGAATTGATTATCTGGGCCCTAAGATAAGCACAGAAGATCCTTGATTGCAGAGATGAATTGGGACCGCTGCTTTTTAACATACTTATAAATGACCTAGAGATGGGAGTAACTAGTGAGGTAATTGCATTTGCTGATGACACAAAGCTATTCAAAGTCATTAAATTGCGGGAGGATTGTGAAAGATTACAGGAGGACCTTACAAGACTGGGAGACTGGGCGTCTAAATGGCAGATGACGTTTAATGTGAGCAAGTGCAAAGTGATGCATGTGGGAAAGAGGAACCCGAATTATAGCTACGTCATGCAAGGTTCCATGTTAGGAGTCACCGACCAAGAAAAGGGCCTTAGACACCAGGGAATTTTGTTGTTTTTGTTTGTTGTTTAATTGTGGGGAGGAGGGGTACATAAGTACATAAGTATTGCCATAAATAAATAAATACTGGGAAAGACCAAAGGTCCATCGAGCCCAGCATCCTGTTTCCAACAGTGGCCAATCCAGGTCACAAATACCCGGCAAGATCCCAAAAACGTACAAAACATTTTATACTGCTTATCTCAAAAATAGTGGATTTTCCCCAAGTCCATTTAATAACGGTCTATGGACTTTTCCTTTAGGAAGCCGTCCAAACCTTTTTAAAACTCCGCTAAGCTAACCGCCTTTACCACATTCTCTGGCAACGAATTCCAGAGTTTAATTACACGTTGAGTGAAGAAACATTTTCTCCGATTCGTTTTAAATTTACTACATTGTAGCTTTGTGCCCCCTAGTCCTAGTATTTTTGGAAAGCGTGAACAGACGCTTCACATCTACCCGTTCAACTCCACTCATTATTTTATAGACCTCTATCATATCTCCCCTCAGCAGCCTTTTCTCCAAGCTGAAGAGCCCTAGCCGCTTTAGCCTTTCCTCATAGGGAAGTCGTCCCATCCCCTTTATCATTTTCATCGTAATAGGTGGGGGGTGCCCTAGACAGTACGGATTTAAAAAATAAAGTAGGGGTAGGGGGTTGGGTGGATACAGGTCAGGTTGGTCTATACTTGCCCTGGACTTGGTGAAGAACTCATGCAGTACCTGCATGTCGGAGGGCACTTTTTTTTTGTGCATCGCGTCATAGTTAATGGCTTCATATGCATTAATTTTAAAGCAGTGTTGCGGCCATATATGCTGCATGAAGTAAACCTGCGCTTAATCCTTTTTCTGCTCGGCTTGTGTGTGTATACACCGTGATATATGCACATCTGAGTTGGCAGTAGCTCCCTGCATCAGCTCCTCAATTATGAGCCGTCTTCGGCAGGGAAATAACTTATGCACCTGATTGTAATTTGTCTTTGTTTTTTGAAAAGGTGAGTAATACATCTAAAATCCAAATTAGGGAAAACTCTCCCAGTTCCTTATGAATGAAGGGCTCAGGGTGCTGTAATCCAAATAAAAACTAGTTCTGCTTCAGCTGGAAGCTCAGAAGAGCGGGAGGCAAACTGCTGGGCAGAATCAAAAAAAGAAATCGCCCAACAATCAGACATACAACAAAAACAGAAGAGGTGAAAACAGACCCAAGGGTTATGGCTGACGTAAGAGCTCAGTGCCACAACACAGCTAAACAAAACACAACAAGTTGAACAGCATGACTGCCTGAAGATTTCCTAAAACCTGCTTTTCTAGTGTTTACACAAGCCCTGGGATTCTGGGCAGAGGTCATCTGGTTTCATCTTTTATGGTATAAAGCCCCCCCCCTTCCATTTGTATCTTTTCTTAACTCAGGAAGCCCCTGAGGAAGAGGTTTCTGTTGTGTGTGTAGATCTAATCATAATGATGTTAAGTGTAAAACAAATCCAGAGTCTTTCAAATTGTTATCACAACAAAATTCAAATCTTAAAGACAGAAAGAGCTGGTGAACAAAAATAAGATACATTAAATTTGTTGACCTGTTGGGTCAGATTTAATGAATGCCTTGTTTTCAATTGGGTTTCTGAAGATAAGCGACTTACCCAAGGGCACCCAGGGGTCATTGGCAAAGGGGAGCCTTGAACAAGTGTTCCAGTGTAGTAGAATCCAACGTTCTAGCCAAGTGGCTACTAGATTACTCTCCTCCCTTCAAAGAACTCCATGGGGAACAGGTCTTGTCTTCGTTAACCTGGTAAGATATAGAAAGAGAGCGAAGAAAATCAAATTTAAGAGAAAAAATAACATTTAAAATACTTTAGCAGTAAGATCAGTCAGCCTGGAAAAGCAGATAGAACAGTCTGGAAAGGAAATGGGTGGGGATGGGGGTTGGGGGAAGGGCCTGGACATGCTGAGAGAGGCCAGGAAAGAGACTCTTCTGAAGTTGAAGAGAGCTAATCCATCCATGGTGCTGCCTGATGACATCACCCATGTTTGGCTGACTCATCCTGCTTGTCCATGGAGAGCATAGACATTGGGAGGGGATGGGGTTGAAAGCTTCATTTGGGGCCATCTCTCAACAAAGGCACCTGAGTAGTAAGATAATCTGTTAAAGAGACCTAGAAAGGGGCTTATATCTCTTCAAAGACAGTAAAAAATGTATTAAATTAGTCCATTAAAATGGTAACTACTTGTATGTATATGTATATGCATACCTATATCTGTATAGGTGTGTGTGTGTATATATCTATATCTATCTAGTTTGTTAACCCTTAAAAATAAACCTATACAGGGCCTGATTCACAAACACTTGTCTCCCGTTTTGGTGCCTGAGGAAAAAGCCCTTGATAATTTAGGATGAGTTTGTACAAGGAATTTAATTAAAATGACAACATACTTATAGAGCAGAGGTTCACTGCAGGCTACAGGGGGGCTCAGACCTCCTCAAACCTGAGGAAGGCACAGCCTGCCTGTGAGCTTTGGAGGGTCCCCTCACACATTTCTGTTCTGGGCACCAGCATGCATAACACCAGACCTGGATATGTAGGCTAGTGGTTAGATGAGTGGGCTAATAACCAGGGATGAATTCCACTGATGCTCTCTGTTACCTCAGGTAAATTACTTCACCCTCAGTTCTATTCCATTCAGTTCTATCATTTGTAGACTGCACTTTTCCCAGCGGGGGTTCAAGGCGGTTAATAGTATAAGACTACTCATCACTTAATGAAGAATTACATAAAAACTACAATTTTCCAAAAAGAAAAATTTTAAGTTTCCTTCGAAACCTCATGTAATTCTGCTCAACTCGTATTTGCCTAGGAAGACCATTCCAGATTGTAAGTACTCGATAAGAGAATAAAGCATCAAAGTGTTGTTTAAATCAAATATCTTTAATAGCAGGATACTTTAAATGAAAGTAATCACACAATTTAGTTGATGAAAAAAAGAGACTTGAAAATACTTGAATAAGTAATCCAGATGTATTTCCATACAAAACATGAAATATTATGCAAATGGACTTAAAAATAATGCGTGCCAGATACACTGTTAAATTTTTTTTAAACAAAAAATCAGTCGAACGGTGGTGTTCTGCATTAGTTGAAGTTTATGCAAAAGTTTAACACTTAATCCTATGTACAGAGAGTTACAGTAGTCCAGATGCGGTAAAACCAACATCTGGATTATCAGTTCAAAGTATATTTTGAAAAAAAAAATAGGGTCTGAGTAGACGCAGTTGTTTTAAACATTAGAAAGTGCATCTCCATACATTTTTAATCTGAGAAAAATTTACTCACAGCTATTTCCTGGAAGAGCATTTTTATCTTTGACAAAACAACTGGGCTCGTTTTTTTTTATCTGGTAAGGTGCCATAGACTTTTGGCCATTAAATTACATATGGTGTCTATTCAAGTAGACACTGTTTTATCATTTTGTTCATGAAGATCAAATTTTAGCCCCTAGCGCAGCCCCTTCGGGCAAAACACGACTTGTGTCAGGGCGATTTATTGAGTTTTTACCCTAGAATAATGATTGATTTGTACTACTGATTGATCTGCTCTGTTTGTCTCCACATTGGATTTTGCGGATCGTCTGCCTTGTTGCTTCTGAGTTTGTACATGACTACCCTCAGATGCCGAGACACAGGAACCTGAGGGGCCATTTCTACACCTAGGTTGACCCTTCTGATAGCCGTGATAGGCTTAGCTAGCAGCTGTTAGGGTTGCTTTTTGACACTGGTTGTTTACGGAAACATTTTGACGCAGAGAAAAAAAAGTGCATAGTACAATGTTGGAAATATATGTAATTTGCATGGATTTATTCTGGAACTACAACTCGTATATAGAGATGATTAATGACAATTCTATGAGATACATGGAGGAAAAAGAGAAAAGGGGTGAATATTTGTAGAAACGTGGGAAAGACCAAGAACTTTCCATTGTCAACAGTGGCGTATTTATTTCAGGTATGTGTATTGCGTATGCGCACCCCCTGTCAGACCGCCATTCCCCCCCCCCCCCTGCCGCCGCCCATGCCTTAAAATGATCTTCCTCCAGTCTTCACCCAGACACAAGTGGCAGTGGCACTCATAGGCTGCCTGCGGCCTACATCAGGACTTTCTCTCTGAACCATCCCGCCTCTTCTGACACAAGTTTTTATTTTGTGAAGGGCGGGACAGTTCACAGAGAAAGCCCTGGTGCAGGCCGTAGGCAGCCTATGAGTGCCACTGCTGCTGTTCAGGTGAAAACTGGAGTGGAACAGACAATTTTAAGGTGCCGGGGGGGGGGGGGGGCGTACCTCCGTACCTCCTGTTAAAAATTGGTGCCTTTGCCACTGATTCACATTGACAAAGTGAGCAATGTTTTTTTTCCTTCCTATACATTTGGGATGCCCTGAGTTTTTGATCACGGAATACTACTAAATATCCTAGAGTACTTCGGAATTGGAGACAACGTTCTCAAATGGTTCAACGGGTTCCTAACCACACGATCATACCAAGTTACATCTAACTCAACTACATCAGCCACATGGATACCTGAATGCGGAGTTCCACAGGGATCCCCCCTCTCACCGACCTTATTCAACTTAATGATGATACCATTGGCCAAACTACTATCAAACCAAAACCTCAACCCATACATATACGCAGACTACGTAACGATCTACATTCCATTTAAACAAGATCTAAAGGAAATTTCCAATGACATCAACCAGAGTTTACACATCATGCACTCATGGGCGGATGCATTTAAGCTGAAACTCAATGCAGAGAAAACCCAATGCCTAATACTCACCTCTCAACATAACACAAACAAATTCACCACCATCAATACACCAAAACTGAATCTCCCAATTTCGGACACCCTAAAAATTCTTGGAGTTACTATTGATCGACACCTAACACTTGAGAATCACGCGAAGAACACAACCAAGAAGATGTTCCACTCAGTGTGGAAGTTAAAAAGAGTAAAACCGTTCTTCCCAAGGACCGTCTTCCGCAACCTGATACAGTCAATGGTACTCAGCCATCTAGACTATTGCAATGCTCTCTATGCTGGCTGCAAAGAGCAAATAATCAAGAAATTACAAACAGCCCAAAACACTGCAGCCAGACTCATATTCAGAAAAACAAAATATGAAAGTGCTAAACCCCTACGAGAAAAACTACACTGGCTCCCACTTAAAGAACGCATCATGTTCAAAATATGTATCCTAGTTCACAAAATCATTCACAGAGATGCTCCAGCCAACATGTCAGACCTGATTGACTTACCACCCAGGAATGCTAAAATATCATCCCGCACATTCCTCAATCTTCAGTTCCCCAACTGCACAGGTCTAAAATACAAACTAACGCATGCGTCAACCTTTTCCTACTTGAGCACACAATTCTGGAACACGCTGCCGTGCAACCTGAAGACGATCCATGAACTAACCAACTTCTGCAAACTACTGAAGGTCCATCTCTTTGACAAGGCATACCACAAAGATCAACAAATGTGAACCATTACACAAATATCCAGAGCTGCTTAAAGAAATTCGACCCACGAAATTAGCTCGTTACTCTACTATCCTGCTTAACTATTATCATGTTACCCAAGATCCTTAAGCAATACTAAATGTATATTTTCTTATAGATTTCCACTATTCACAATGTAATGTAAGCCACATTGAGCCTGCAAAGAGGTGGGAAATTGTGGGGTACAAATGCAATAAATAAATAATAAATAAATAAATGTAGGCCTCATGGAAGCTGCAGAGATGCCAGGGCGCAAGTATTTGAAGTCTCTTTCCCTCTCCCATTTGTTGAGATCCTTCTTTCATTGTCTCCGTGCCAGTGTACTGATCCTGATCACTGCTTTCACGAGGGGTAAGGCTAAAAGAAGTAAAAATCCAAGTAATCCCACCAGCGGAAAGACATCTAAGCACACCTTCTTACATAAGTAACCTCTTGGTTGATGTGGTCTAGGTGGATGCCTAGATTGTGCTCACACTACCATTAGGCCACCTGAGGCAGATTACTCTTGTGAGGTGGCATTGTCCCCCGCCCTTCCCTCCCCAACCTCCTTCCCCATAATTTCCTTTTTATTCTCTGTTCTTGTTTTTTAAAGGGAGGCGGCGGCACCTTGAGTATTGTGTTCATTTCTGGTCGCTGTATCTCAAAAAAGATACAGCGGAATTAGAAAAGGTTCAAAGAAGAGCGATCAAAATGATAAAGGGGATGGAACTCTTGTTTGAGGAAAGGCTAAAGAAGTAAGGGCTCTTCTGCTTGGAAAAAAAGACGGCTGAGGGGAGATATGATTGAGGTCTATAAAATCCTGAGTGGTGTAGAACGAGTAGACGTAAATCGATTTTTTACTTATTCCAAAAGTACAAAGACTAGGGGACACTAGAGGAAGCTACATGGAAATACTTTTAAAACAAATAGGAGGAAATATTTTTTAAATCAACGAATAGTTAAGCTCTGAAACTCTTTGCTGGAGGATGTGGTAACAGCGGTTAGCGTATCTGGGCTTAAAAAAGGTTTGGACAAATCCCTCAAGGGCGGGACCAGAGCTGAGAGAGAGAGAAGGGAAGACTGAAAGCGCCGAGCCTGCACGCTTTTCACCGCTGCTGTTGCTGCTGCTGCTGCCGTAACCCTGACAAGGTAAGATGATGACTTTTAAAATTTGGAGGGAGGGGGCCTGGAACTCGAAGGGAGGGAGGGAGGAGGGACGAAGGGAACTTCCGGTGAGTGAAATATTGGGGGTGCTGGAGCACCCACGGAGTCGGCGCCTATGCTCACCAGATAGGGAGGGCTTAGCTTGCACAGTTCACTTGATAGGATAATTAAGCAGTTGTAAATTCAATTAGCTTGTTAAACACTTACAAGTTCCTTTGTATCTAGGTAACAGACACTGTAGCTCTTTAGTAAAAATGCTATCAGTTTCTTTTCTCCTCCTGCCTGCTATAGTTAGAAGTTGCAGGATGCCTGGATATTAAAGCAGATACTGTGAGCCCCTCCCCCACCCGATGCTCCAAAATCTGGCGCTGTTCTGAATAGCGTCATTAAAATACAGCTGGAATAGCATGGAAGAACAACGCCCTAATGCTTAATACTAATGAGATGTAAATTTAGGCATGCTCATAACGAGTATTAGGGAGTCTGGCAGGAGGATTGTGCTTGGCGCATGCGCAGAAGAGTTCCGCAGTAAGCTGGGCTCCCATGCGCATGCGCCTGGTAAAACCCGAACGTGAAGCACACATTGGTGTATGTTTTCTGTGGCCTAAATATAAAACGTTTTTAATTTGTTGTTTTTATAGCTTGGGTGCTTATGTTTAGACACAGGAAACAGATGCCAATGTGTTTGTTCACATCGGGCATTCGTCATTTTTTTTTTTTTTTAGCATGGACACTTTAAATTTAGACACAGAAGTTAGATGCCCAAAGTGTGCTTTCACTTGGGTCTCCTGTTTCTCACGACCAGTGTTTAAGGGCTCGCATGGGCTTCCTTCCGCTTCCAAAAGTGATCAAAACCGGCAGGTTTTGCAGAAAGATTCGTAAGAGAAGCACGAGAAATCCTTTTCCAACAGCATAATGCCTTTCTCTGACTTGGCATTATTATTTATTTATTTATTTATTTAACACATTTATATCCCACATTATCCCACTTAGTTGCAGGCTCAATGTGGCTTACACAATACCGTAGAGGTAGACTCCGGTTCAATAATACAAATACATAGTACAGTAGAAAGCATGTAACAAACATCAGTATAAAACAACAAGGAAATAAAGAGAGGGTAGTTATAGAAATCTAGTACGGTCCATATTTTGTTGTGTCGCATGAAGTAGGAAGTTAATTTGGGTCAGTGGGGTAGGCCATCTTAAACAAGTTGGTTTTCAGTAGTTTCCTGAAGTTAAGATGGTTATGGATAGATCTCACAGTTTTGGGCAAAGCGTTCCACAGTTGTGTACTTATGTACGAAAAGCTGGATGCATAAGTTGATTTGTATCTACGTCCATTTGCAGTCTGGATAATGCAGATTTAAATAAGTTCGGGATAGGCTGGTACTGTTTCTGGGTGGTAATTTTATGAGGTCCAACATGTATCCAGGAACTTCACCATAAATAATCCTGTGGACAAGAGTGCAAACCTTAAAGGCAGTTTTTCAGGAAGGAGTTTGGCACTTTCAAATTTTGGTTTTCCGAATATCAGTCTGGCTTCTGTGTTCTGTGCGGTCTGAAGTTTCTTTGTTAGTTGTTCTTTGCAACCTGCACAGATTCCATTGCAGTAATCTAAATGGCTTAGTACCATAAATTGTATTAGGTTGTGAAATACGTCTCATGGGAAGAAATGTTTTATGTGTTTAAGTTTCCACATTGAGTGGAACATTTGCTTTGTAGTACAATTTACTTGACTTTCAAGTGTCAGATTGCGGTCAATTATGACGCCAAGCATTTTTAGGCTATCCGAAATTGGAAGAGAGTAGTTTTGCAGTGTTAAGGCAGTTTTGTATTGGGTGCTGTTCTCTGAGCATTGGGGAGGAATACAGAATTATCTCATTAACGTGAGCTCGACTACAATAACATGCATTGTTCGTCTGTGTGTTCGTTTGTTCCTGTACTCCAGGCAACTGAACATTCTATGCGGGTAAATGTGGACGCTAGTACTACGCTAATGGCTTCTAGCGCACGTGTTTACTTTTGAGCATCAGGGCCTGAATGAATCCTCTCTCTCCTTGTTCCTGGACTACACAGGGGTGGGAAGGTGCCCCGTACCTCCCCAGTAAAACGAGCCAGCAACCAGGTTTCGGGTCAGTTACTTGTCCCTTGGTCCTTCCATCCTTGCTCTTGTAGCAAGTGTATTTAGTGCCAACTTGTGGTATAGCAGGTTGATTCTGAATTCAGATCTCTGCATCAGGCTGGAACAGGAGGAATCTCCATTTTGACGTTCAGTTCTAGTTGCTGTGTCTCAAAAAAAGACATAGCAGAATTAGAAAAAGTTGAAAGAAGAGTGACCAGAATGATAAAGGGGATGGAACTCCTCTCGTATGAGGAAAGGCTAAAGAGGTTAGGGCTCTTCAGCGTGGAAAAGAGATGGCTGAGGGGAGGTATGATTGAGGTGTACAAAATCCTGAGTGATGCAGAACAAGTAGAAGTGAATCGATTTTTTTACTCTTTCAAAAAGTACGAAGACCAGGGGCACTCGATGAAGTTACATGGAAATACTTTTAAAACAAATAGGAGGAAATATTTTTTCACTCAGCGAATAGTTAAGCTCTGGAACTTGCTGCTGGAGGATGTGGTAATGATGGTTAGCATATCTGGGTTTAAAAAAGGTTTGGACAAGTACCTGGAGGAAATGTCCATATTCTGTTATTGAGACAGACATGTCAGAAGCCACTGCTTGCCCTGGGATTGGTAACATTGCTACTATTTGGGGTTTTACCAGGTTCTTGTGATCTAGATTGGCCACTGTTGAAAACAGGATACTGGGCTTAGATGGACCATTGGTCTGACCCAGTATGGCTACTCTTATGTTCTTATGACATGGGTAAAAGGCAGGAGATGGAACCCAAGACAAATTTGGTGGGCAAGAAGGGAGCTTTATAACACATAGGGGGGAGGTTACTGCTGTCACCAGACCCTTCCCCAAATTATCATAAACCCTTCTACTCATCCTTTAGTTTCCAGAGGATAATACCCCATTCCCCTTAGTTCTGTACCTCTCTGGATGCTTCCAGTGTGAACATGTTATTTCCTGGCAGGTGCAACTATAGGAAAATCAACAGGTTCACAGAAATTTCACAACAGAAGCTGGCTCCAAACTGTCTACCTAGTCAGGAATAGAGGCCCACAGATGAGTGCCAGAATAAAATGCAGGCAGCCTGCTCCTATTGGCTGTCAGAGCTGCCATAGGCCAGCAACAGAAGCAGTAATTTAATGGACTGAACTGTGCACAGCATAGAGAATTTAAAACCGCTCAAACTGTTGCTGAAATTCTAATGATGTTACACCTTCCCCACCCCCACCCCCTCCTCTATGGGAATCATTTGGGTGTTCTCATCCCTAACTCTGTCCTAATATATAGGGATCCAAAGCTATTAATCCCAGGAATCTCAATAGAGGGCCCTTCTAGGAAATTGCAAACCCCTCCCCCCCCCCAAACTCTGAGATTCACATCATTATTTCAGATACAAAATTATTGTAAGCAAAAATATCAAACTCTGATTACAAAATGTAAAGCAAAGTGGAAGCAGAGTGCTAGCCACCCCCTGTAGTGTTGCGATCACCAGAGGGAAAAATTTGAAGTTATGGGAGAAGTTTATGAAGTGGAGAATTCACATGTGTGAACCAGGTTTGAGGGCCAGGGGCGTAGCTAGGTGGGGCCACGACCTGCCGCCGCCTCCTCAAGGAACGTGCTGAACATCAGGACTCAGCATAGATCAGCGAACGTGCCGGAGACCGGCGCTGAAGAAGACTAAGGCTGGCTGGGGTTGGGGACCCCCTCCACCAAAGGTACCTTGGGGGGGGGTCGGCAGATGGGGGAGGCGGGCTAAAATGTGCCTTGGGCTCTGGACCCCCCTCCCGCTGAGGTCTGGCTACGCCCCTGGTGAGGGCTGTCACCTAATGGTCTCCTAAACAATCAGGGAAACCTCACCGGTTTCTTCGGGTGAAATGGGAGGAACAGAGGTACCCACAAAAAAATCAGTTGCAGTGGTGTCTCCATGCATGACAGGCTGGGGACATCGTTTCACAGACATCGCCTTTATTACTACCCATAACACAATAACATTAAGTAACATTAACTTGGAGTTGGAGCATAGCAGAGCCACTAAATCTTATACAGAGCATAATAACCCATATCATTTTTCAACAGTACCCTTTAGTATTAGGAGTGACCTCCGGTTTGGAGATCCACACATTAACCAAGTAAATATATATTATTACACACCCTCAGCTGTCCTTCTATTTGGAAATCCATCTCATCGTTCATATTGTATTCACTCTATGTTGTTTCCTCGATGGAGACCTATCTTAGCTGTGAATCCTAATATTTACCCTATAATTCTTAGTACAGCATATCCACAATATTTACAGATGTTGTGGGTCTTTCTTTTTTACTTAGAGTCCCACTGTGAAGAAGCAGAGCATCATTATTGTAGATGACAGACTGGCTTCATTCCCACTTCATTTACCTAACTGCCGTTCCCATTACTGTGTGCATCCAGTTTTGATGCTGTAGTGAAAACTAAGGGTGCCTGATTGTGTAGTTGTAAAAACAAAGTGACACCGAATTATGTGTTAATGAAAAAAGAAAAAGGAACATCGAGATTAGGTATTGGGTGTTCTAATGGACGGCTTCCAGAACTAAATCTGGGTGGCTTGAGGTAGAATGGAGCACATGGCCAACTATATACAAAGCTTTCTCCTCTCCTCCAGTAATACTAAAATTGCATACATATACTCAGTGCCAGCCCAAGGTAAGATGCCGCCTGAGGCAGAGCTAAGATGCCCCCCCTCCCCGTGCAGAGATGCCACTCCTCACTCCATGCCAAGATGTTGCCCCTGCCCTATTTCTATCCCGCACCTGTTTCTTCATGTTCCAAACTTGCCACTTCCCTTTACTGCGGCTGCTTGAGCCTCTGACAAAACAGGAAGTTACATCAGAGAGGTGGGTCACAGTAAAGGGAAGAGGTGGGTGCCAGCAGCAGGGCAGCGTATGGGAATCACTGCTACTGCTGGGATTGGAAAATGGTGAAACAGGTAAACGCCGCAAACAGGCTGGAGGGAGGAAGGAGGAGATGCTGCTCTCCGAAGTGTGCTGCCCGAGGCCCCCCCGCCTCAGTCGGGCCACCCCTGCATACACTCCATTTGCGGATTAATACCTTTCAAATATTGTGTAAAGATACTGTGCAAATGTTCAATATCTGCATGTTTTTTTCCTTTGGGACAGGTACTTAGGATCTTGAAGGGATAGGAAGGGATGGTAGATGACATAAATGGGCAGACTGGATAGGGCATATGGTCTTAATTTGCCTTAATTTTTATCTTTTTCTTTGTCTCCTTTTCCCCTGCCTTCAGCAAAGTTGGTGCTGTGAAAATGAAAACAGCTGATATCAGGTGTCTGGTCACTATTGTGGTGACTGTGCACATGTGCAAATTAATCACAGGGATTTGCTTATATAGCTTATCAGGAACAGAAGAGGATCAGCTGGGCCTGATACTTTAGGGGTCTTTTACAAAGATTAGCACCTGTTATCTGCAGCAGGGCCCATAGGAATAACATGGGTTCTCTGGCAGATAAGGTATCTTTAGCAAAAGACCCCTTGATTTGGATATATTTACTGTTGCACCAGAGAGAAATTAAATAAGATAAGAATTGCAGAAAGCCACAAACTTGTAATTGAGTCCACATTCTCTTAAGAGGTCAGGGACAGTCTCCTCTTCTGGGTCTTTATTTTCTCTTGAAGGTGTTTGAAATGTGTTTGTAGTTGGTTTCCATCTTGTGTTTCATGTTGTTTCATGTTTTTTTTTTTTGTTTAAGTTCTGTAATTGTGTTATTATCGGCACAATTTTGTACATTATACTATTTTGTAACTGATCAATCAAACCTGGGTTTTCCTCTGGATTTGGAAATTTGGATTTAATTACTTGCCTTTCCAAACCTCAACTTAAGACAAGTTACTCTTTAGGTAGAGTAGGTATTTCCTGGCCCAAGAGGGGTATTGATTTTGTAAATGGAAGGTGAAGTGCCTTGGCCAAGGTCGTGAAGGGCATTGAGTGGAAGCAACAGGATTTGAACCAAAGCTTCTGTGGCTTCCCGCCCACTGCTCTAATTCCTAAGCTCCCCATTCTGCCCTGTTGGATCTGCTCCATCATCCTTGTGCGTGTTCATCCTAAAGATAAGATACCAGGTATAAGAATATTCTTCTTGGAAACAGGCCAGATCACATGCATGGAGTGACACCATGACCAACTTGGCACTGAGCTGGGAACTATTATGAGAGATGAAGGGGCGGGTTTTGCATTGACAGGATTTCAGTGTTGTGAACTGGGCTGGTGATAGCGTTTCCATCACAGTAATCCTAGAATCTCTTTAATTTTATTAACTTTTGCTTCACTGCTTTTTCTCCACCTTTTCCCTGCTTTGTATAATAATCTAAACCACACAATTATCAGTTCCTGATATTTGAAATTTTGAAGTGGACCATCAGAAGGTGAACCTAAGAATAGCCATACTGGGTCACATACCTTCCTTTCTTCTGTGACCGAGTACACTGCTGGCTCTCTCAGATGCTTTGTTATATCACCTTCTTTGAGATGATTATTCTAGATTTCTTTCTTTGTTGACACTTTCCACCTCTGGTCTTTCGAAATATGGTTGTTAGATGTCTTGTGCTCCTAATGTATGATTTGACACTTTTTATGATTGAAATGTATTTTCAAACCCATTTTCATCCCCCCCCCCATCATCCTGTATGTATTTGTACCATATTAAAACCATAAGATTTTCCCTTAATTTCTTCTGTGATGTTATTAATAATGATACTGAAAACAAAAAAAAATGGATTCACCTCAACCTCTACTGGGCTATGGAAGATATGTCTCGGCCGTTGCTGGATTCCAATAGACTGGATGGTGATGAAGTGTCAGTGATGGGTTAGTGGTGGTGGGAAGTTACATAAAAAGAGTAGAGGAGAAGCCTCATGGTTAGAGCAGCATTTCCCAAACTGTGTGCCATGGTGCTCAGTATGCCATGGCAAACTCACAGGGGTGCCACGGAGGGAGATGCATAATAAGCGCATGCTGATTGGTCTCCTGCTTCTGTGTGCCAGGACCCAGATTATCGCATGTTAACGCAGTAATTCTGCTCTGCCACCGGGCTCAGGTTGGGTCCTTCTTCCTATTACCGGGCCACAGCGGCAGCAGACAGCAGTGAGTACAAGACAGCTCTTGCTATGCACAAGGGATTAAAGGTGCACCCCCCATGAAAACTTTTCTTTTTTTCCCTATAATACCTTTATTTTGTTGGTGAGGGGGGAAAGAAATGTGTAGAGAGGAGGGGAGAAATGTGTGGTGGTGGTGGGGGCACCATGAAAAATTGCATGGACACTAACGGTGCCATGAACAGAAAATGTTTGGGAACCACTGGGTTAGAGTATCTAGCTAAGAGGCAGAGAAGCCAGGGTTCAAATCCCAGTGTGGCTGCTGATGATCTTGGGTAACTCACTCCCTAATTCTATAATTAGGAGTAGCCTAGTGGTTAGTGCAGTGGACTTTGATCCTGGGGAACTGGGTTTGATTCCCACTGCAGCTCTTGGTGACTCTGGGCAAGTCACTTAACCCTCTGTTGCCCCAGGTACAAAATAAGTGCCTGTATACAATATGTAAACTGCTTTGATTGTAATCACAGAAAGGCGGTTTATCAAGTCCCATTCCCATCCCCCATTCTATAGCATACAAATTTGTGTTTGTAATTGATAGAAGAGGGTCAGTTACATGCATAACTTAATAAGCTATCAAGCTTCTAATTAGTGTTAACCAAATTTTATAACATACAGTAGTACCTCGGTTTTCGTTGACATCGGTTTTCATCGGTTTCGGATTTCGTTGATTTTTTCAATGAGAAATTTGTCTCAGTTTTCGTTAGTTGCCTCGGATTTCGTCGAAAGAGAAGGACGTCCATCTCCCAATTTGTATCAGAATATGGATGTCCTTCTCCCGATTTTGGCCGTCCTTGTTAATTGCCTCGGTTTTCATCAGTTTCGGATTTCGCCGATTGTTTTCGGACGGATTATCGATGAAAACCGAGGTTTCACTGTAGTAACATAGCATAAATGACAGCAGATAAAGACCTTTACGGTCCATCCAGTCTGCCCAACAAGATAAACTGATTTTACATGGTATGTGATACTTTATACTCGAGTTTGATTTGTCCTTGCCACTCTCAGGGCACAGACCGTAGAAGTCTACCCAGCACTGTTCTTGTACTAAGTTCTGAAGCTAACCTCGAAGCCCCTTAAAATTTACACTCCAGCCCATCCCTGTCTATTCAGTCAGGATGAGGGAATAGCTGTAGAAGTCTGCCCAGCTCCCATTTTGTTTCCCAATTACCGGCGTCACCACCCAATCTCTGCTAAGATTCCACGGAACCATTCCTTCTAAACAGGGTTCCTTTGTGTTTATCCCACGCATGTTTATTTATTTATTTATTTGTTGCATTTGTATCCCACATTTTCCCACCTTTTTGCAGGCTCAATGTGGCTTACATATTACTGTTAGCAGCGTTAGCCGATTCCGGTCTGAACAAATACATGGTATGAATGAATACAAGGTGATATTGTGGTAGGTAAGGTACATGTATGGTAGGTACAATTGGGGGATCTTAGGGAGGGGGGAGGGAGGAGAAGCCAGGTAATGTCCATTACGTTCTTTGGTTACATTGTGTTGCAGGTGTCCATGTATTTTTATGTTGGATCGGTGGGGTATGCTCTTTTGGACAGGTCTGTTTTTAGTGCTTTCCGGAAATTGAGGTGGTCTGGCATAGTTTTTACTATTTTTGGCAGTGCGTTCCATAGTTGTGCGCTTAAGTAGGAAAAGCTGGATGCATAGGTGGATTTGTATTTGAGTCCTTGGAATTCCGTTACCATTTTCATCTCCACCACCTCCCCACCATCGTCTATAATTGGTGTTAATTGATACTAATTGGAAGTATGCAAGGGGGTGTGGACCTGGGAGGGGCACAGGTGGGTCGTGTGTGTGTGCGTGTTGCATGATGCAATTAGACACGCCCATTTATGCCTGCCATTGACCTGATATATGTGGGTGCACTGATTCGGGCTTATACTAGTATATTCTATACTGGAATCCAGGTGCCCATCTATGTTTAAGTGCCCTTTTGTAGAACTACCACCTTAATTTTCCATTGCCTCAGGTACTAACTTAGGGCCCCTGTTTACTAAGCTGCGCTTTAAGCGCACGTGCTAATGCTTGAGACACCCATATAATCCTATGGGTGTCTCTACAGTTAGCGCGCCTTAGTAAACAGGGCCTTTAGACTGTAAGCTCTTGGGGACAGGAACATATGTACTGTACCAGAATGTAATTGACCTTGAACTGCAACTGACAAAGGTGGGAGCAAAATCCCTTCCCTTCCCTTTCAGGTTCTGCCTACCAGGGGCGTAGCCAGACCTCGGCGGGAGGGGAGTCCAGAGCCTGAGGTGGGGGGGGCACAGTTTAGCCCGCCTCCCCCAGCCGCTGCCCCCCGCCACTTTCGCCCCCGCTGCCAGGTACCTTTGCTGGTGGGGGTCCCAACCCCTGCTAGCTGAAGCCTTCTTCAGCGCTGGTCTCTGACGCCTTTGCTGATCTGTTTCTGTGAGTCTTGGCTCCTGACGTCCTGCGCATGTCAAGACTCACAGAAACAGATCAGCAAAGGCGTTGGAGACTGGCGCTGAAGAAGACTTCAGCTGGCGGGGGTTGGGGACCCCCACCAGCAAAGCTACTTGGCAGCAGCAGCAGCAGCAGCAGGGTAGGGTCAGCGGCGGGGAGGGGGGGGCTGAAAGTAGAGGGGGCCAGGGCTAAATCTGTGGGGGCCCATGTCCCCGTGGCCCCACCTAGCTACTCTCCTGCTGCCTTGGTCCAACACAGTCTCAGTTTTACGGCTGTGTCTAGTGCTTTCAGTGTCCCTCTCTTCAAACTATACACACATGTTGGTATTATTTAAACAGTTGACCTAATTTTGGAACAATTCCTTATATTCAAAATCCCTGTACATGTCTTCTGTGCCTCTGCAAAAGGAGACCAGTGGCTGATATATCTGTCTCAGCAGGTAGGAAAAATGGAGCATTAGCAGGAATTCTGCAATTGATTAATCCTACTTAAAATCACCTCCTACACTCAGCACCACCTGGGAAAAAAAATCCTCAGAAAAGTGAAGAACAGGGACCTTTCAGATCCCAGTCATGCACAGTTTATGGTGAAAAAGAAAGGTCAAAGACCCTCTTTTATCAAACCGCGCTAGCGGCCTGCCAGTGCGGTAATGCCAACAAGGCTCATTCACTTTGAATTGGCTCTGTCAGCATTGCTGCGTGACTTGATAAAAGGGCATCGAAATGAGTAGAAAAGCAAATGCAGCCCTTACTTGCAGGCCTAAGTAACAAATTACTGGTCCATATAAAGAAATGACTGATTTCTTGCTAGAATTGTTTGTCCCATGAGGCCCCTTGAGTATATGTAGAAAACAAATTCCTGTCTCTGGGGAGGAGCCAAAGTGGTGAGGGTGGGATTAATTTATTTGACTATCCATATAGCTATTCCAGTGGTATCCAAGATGCACAAAAACAAGGGAACCCATAAAGTAGGGTCAGGCGTGAAAGAATCACAGACTGGTTTATTCCAGTTAGGGAAGAGGAATCTGCTTGCTAGCTGAAATCAGCAAACCTGAACAGCAGGACAGTAACCAGCGAAGCATCTCTTTATCTTTCCCCCCACCAGGACGAGACTCGCCTCAAGGAAGATGCATTTCTCTGTTATCGTTCTCGGATCTGGATAGGATGCAACTATAGTGGCTGGAATGGCAAACTAGGTAGATGGAAAGCCGGAAAGGAGGGGAAGAGAGTCTTGTTAATCTCTCAGTTCATAAATAAATGCATAAATAAAATTAAAAATCTATAATATCTGATTGAAAAGAATGTAATTACAAATAGGACAGTATCCTTTAATAGAAAGAACAATCAGGTAAAACCACACAGTTCTAACTACTGCATACGTGCTTGGTGCTACTACGTTTCTCCTCAGGGATGGTTTAGGAAATAAATTTATTGAACAAATAGGTTTTCCAAAGAACCTTAAAAAATATCTTCAAAAAAGGTTGTTTTATAAGGTTCAGATCTAATGGAAGACCATTCCAAAGGAAAGGAGCCGAAAAAATAGAAAGCACGTTTGTGTCATTTCATAGTAGGCTTCCCTAGGGTTTGCAGGACAAGCCTGTGATCATTGATAGAGTGCAAACAACGAGTTGGCATGTATGGAATAGTCAGTGAAGGCTTAAGTATTTATTTATTTATTGGGATTTATTAACCGCCTTTATGAAGAGATTCACCCAAGGCAGTGTTCAGCAGGTACAGGTTAACATAAAACTTACAATTTTATTAA
The DNA here is from genome assembly GCF_901765095.1 of Microcaecilia unicolor. Classification (NCBI taxonomy): domain Eukaryota; kingdom Metazoa; phylum Chordata; class Amphibia; order Gymnophiona; family Siphonopidae; genus Microcaecilia; species Microcaecilia unicolor. The sequence continues at coordinate 140,163,629 of NC_044036.1, forward strand.
CAGCACAACAATAGTAAAATAACCAAGAATAAACATAAATACAATAAAATGAGGTAAGCTTGAAAACAGTAACTTGAAACCTAATAATAAAACTACTGTGAAACAGTATCAAAAAGTGAATTTAATTTCTTGAACAAGGGAGTAACGTGATCTGAGTGTCTTGCGTAGTAAAGTAACCGAGCTGCTCTATGTTATGGGCCTCCTCTTAGGTAACATGGGATGAGGTCCTATTCTGTAAAGCATCTGGGCAGCCAGGTTCAATTATAGAATGCTAACGTAACCTGCTATTGGCCTGCCTACCTTTTCAGGCATATAAACCTGGTGTAGCTACAGGTACTTCAGTGCGGTAAAGATGCTTGTCAATGACTGTATTCTGTAAGTTATGCATTTAAGTGGCAGCCCTACCCATGCCCCTCCCATGCTCCACTCATGCCCCTCCCCTTTTATTTACAAGCTAATTCACATATTATGCCCTTACATAATGCGCTCAGTCAATTTGCTGCTGGTTTTCTGTACATTTTATGCATACTAGTGGCATGTAACTGTTGTAGAATAACATTTTACATGTTTTGGATACATGAAGGCTCATTTTAGAAAGAATGTAGACATTGGAATCGAGATTGAATTGGGACCATACTGGTGGTATTTTAGAGAAGAATTTGCAGATGGAGAGCTCTTTTTATAATACTCGCAGGAGTGCAAGAGCAGCCATTTTACAAATATATGTGTTGAAAAAATGAATGGCACAAACCAAATGTGTCAGTCCTTACAAAACTGGAAGTGACGATTTCACAACGTATGTGTTACTGCTGTCACTTACAACATGTAGGTTCTCCATTTCACAAACCTATACATGAAAGTGCTGACAATTAAGTTATGTTTCAGTTTGGAGGGGGACAAAAACTACATGGAATTAGGGAGATTGACTCCCTTAATCCCTCATGCAAAGCACTGGCTGAAATGACACTTTTATTAAACCTGTGTGTGCCGTTGAACAGCTGTAAAAGCTGATGTGTTACACTATTCCTCATACATCAGTGCTTTTCAATCTTTTTGTGGCCATGATTCCATGTTCATGGTGAAATAAAATTGTCTGATCCCCCTTGAGGAGCAGAATAATGATGCACCTATTGAGAGCCTACCCATTTTGTGACCCCCCAAACATGGGTTTTGTGACCCCAGAGTTTGGGAAGCTCTGCCCTACATGTATATCCCTTTGCAAAATGAAGACTATACCTGTAGAGTTTGGTTCCACCAAGCCCTGCCCTCTTGCAATCTACATGTACTGTGAATGTCCACATGTAAATATTGACTTTCTGAAATTCGTACTTATGCGTACATATATGTAAATGCCACTATTTACACATGGAAATTGTGAATAGAGCTTCTAAAGTGAGGGGTGATGTGTTTTTCACCCAAGCAGGATATTGCAGAGCTTTATAGTCTAAAAAAGCAGCTCAATTATTATTAACTAAGGGGAATGTTTACTAAAGTGTGATAAGCAGTTAGCGTGGGTTTAACCGTAAGTGCAGACCCATGCTAACAGCTCCTGCAAGCGAAAACAGCCAGTGTTATTAACTATTTAGCACAGGATGGGGTAGAGTCTGGATAGAGATTGGGCGTGCACTGCAAATCGCAGTAAGTTCATGGTAAGTAGCATGTTCTGTCAAATGTACGGTGCGGGTGCACCTATCGCCATATCGTGAGATGGCATTAGATGCATCTGTGCCAATTGGGCATGACAGTAAAATGTGGTAGAGAAAGGGGAATGGGACTTTATATACAACCTTCCTGTGGTTTTTGCAACTACATTCAAAGTGGTTTACATAGTTTATACAGGTGCTTATTTGTACCTGGGGCAATGGAGGGTTAAGTGACTTGCCCACAGTCACAATTGAACCCAGTTCCCCAGGATCAAAAGCTACTCTTCCACTAGCAACATTTAATGTAGAATCTCAAATAGCAACATTCCATGTAGAATCTCAAATAGTAGCAACATTCCATGTAGAACCTCAAATAGTAGCAATATTCCATGTAGAACCTCAAATAGTAGCAACGTTCCATGTAGAATCTCAAATAGTAGCAACATTCCATGTAGAATCTCAAATAGGGAAAGGGAAATGGGACTTGATATACTGCCTTTTTGTGGTTTTTGCAACTACATTCAAAGTAGTTTACATAGTTTATACAGGTGCTTATTTGTACCTGGGGCAATGGAGGGTTAAGTGACTTGCCCACAGTCACAATTTAACCCAGTTCCCCAGAATCAAAGTCTGCTGCACTAACCACTAGGCTGCTCCTCCACCAGCAACATTCCATGTAGAACCTCAAATGGTAGCAACAGAACCTCAAATAGTAGCAACATTCCATGTAGAATCTAAAATAGGGAAAGGGAAATGGGACTTGATTTACCGCATTTCTGTGGTTTTTGCAACCACATTCAAAGTGGTTTACATCGTATATACAGGTCCTTATTTGTACCAGGAGCTGCAGTGGGAATCAAACCCAGTTCCCCAGGATCCATTGTGTCTGTGCGCAAACTGCAGGGGGATTGCTGGACAATTCCTCAACAAGTTACCTCCCAGCCTTTGCACAAGCTGCTTGTTACTTTTATTTATTATTATTTATTTATTTAGATTTTGCTCACACCTTTTTCAGTAGTAGCTCTGGATATTTCTCTGTCCCAGGAGGGCTCACAATCTAAGTTTGTACCTGAGGCAATAGAGGGTTAAGTGACTTGCCCAAGATCACAAGGAGCAGCAGCTGGATTTGAACTGGCCACCTCTGGAGTGCAAGACGGGTGCTCTAACCACTAGGCCACTCCTCCACTTTTGGCTGTTGAAGTGCTTTAAATACAAACAGCTTTAGTAAACAGGCTCCTAGTTGCAGTTAGATAAACTGAGGGACATGGGATGGACAGCTCCTCATTCAAGGTCACATAGGATCAAAGTCAGGATTCCGACTGAGCAGTCCTTGACTCCTGGACCACGCCTCTTCCTTATGACTGACTGCGTGTACATATTGACCAATTCTAGTACACTGTGTTCCTTTGACTATATGTCAACTACCAATGGGCTGTTTTGTACCAGTTAACTATTTTGGTTATAAATAGAGAATCAGTGGAAGGTTTTCACTCTGGAAATTTGAAGAATGTTGCTGGCAAACTAACTAGACTATTTTTTTAGGGATGGAAGGGAAACACTAACATTTCCTTACCAAATAAAAGTAAAACAAAAACATTATTTTGGTACAATAAACTTTGTCATGCTGTACTGCCAGCCTGCAATCAGAACAAAAAAACACAAACACAATTTGTTACCCTGATAGGAAAACAGAGTGTTAGATTAAAAGGTTAACATCTCTGAAGGAAGATTGGCGCTAGAAAGTAGAAGTTGTAAATCCATGCAAAACTAAGTAATACATTTAAAACAAACTGAAGAAAATATTTCTTCACTCAACGTGTAATTAAACTCTGGAATTCATTGCCAGAGAATGTGGTTTAAGCAGTTATAAAAAAGGTTGGATAATTTCCTAAAAGAAAAGTCCGTAAGCCATTATTGAGAAGTACTTGGGAAAAATTCACTTCTTATTTCTAGGTTAAGCAGTATAAAATCTTTTTTTCTGTTCTGGGATCTTGCCAAGTACTTTTGACCTGGATTGATCACTGTTGGAAACAAGATACTGGTCTTGATGGACCTTCGGTCTATCCCAGTATGGCAATGCTTATCTTTTGAAGTAAACTAAATAATGCTATCCAGGGGAGAGATACCCAAACCAGCAAACATGCATAATATGTAAGTACAAGTCAGCACAAAGAATGTTACTGGAGGAAAAGCCTCGAGAAACTCCTAGACTGCTTAAACTGTCTTACAGGAGCGGAACTTCATCATCATCGGCAAAAACCTCCATAGAGTAATTAATGCTATAAATTTTATAAACTTAGCTTAGGCTGCCAGGTCTCTTTTTTTCTTCCCTTCTCAGGTTCTCAAGACAAAGACCGTGATCAACGGTGGCCCTAGCGTTTTTTGGGAGAAGATTGAATTCTGGGTCCATTTTATTGATGACATTTTTTTGCTGTGGAATGATGGAGCGGATGCTTTACTGCAGTTGGTATGAATGGATGTCATCCCAAGATTAAGTTTATAGCCCACTATGATAAAATGAAAATTACATATTTGGATATGAAAATCCGTAAGGATACGGATTGTCTGGTAACATCGGTACACCGTAAACAAACGGATAAGAACACTTTCCTTGACTACACTAGTTGCCATCATAAGAAACTACGAGATAGTCTCCCGTTTTCACAGTTTTTAAGGTACAGGAGAATTTGTTCAGAAGATAAAGACTTCCGGATTCAAGCAAAATCTCTGAACAAGTGTCTGCTGGACTGAGAATACCCGAAACGGGTTGTCACTTCAGCTTACCGAAGAGCGAAATATAACAATAGGGAGCTATTGCTGTTGCTTAGCTCAAGGTCAGAGGATGATCCCGAGCAGATTCAAACATGTGTGCTGAAACATACCTTGCAGTCTGTAATGGTAACACAGATAGTAAGAGACCATTGGAAAGTGTTACAGACACTCCCGATCTTCTCCCATTCTAGAGTAAGCTTTGCAAATAGCAGAGGTAACAACTTGAAAGAATTGTTATGCCCTTCGGTTCTCCCTAAGGAACATTATACCCCACTAAGGCTTGAAGGGCACAAGAGATGTAACCAGTGTAGGATGTGTGACATTATGGTGGAAACGAAGGTCTTTAGACACCCAACTACGGGGAGGGGAATTCTCATTATAAGTTAATACTACTTGCAGGTCTGAGTATGTCGTTTACTGTATCATATGCCCTTGTGAGAAACTATACATAGGACAAACCTCGTGGACACTGTACACTAGACTGGTGAAACATAAGAGCGCGATTAAAACCCAGAAGAGCACCTCTCCTTTACGTCTCCACTGCACTAGTCTAAAGCATGAATTTGGAACCTTATGCTGTCTTGTGTTACAGCAGATCAGAGCCACCAGACGAAGAGGACATGATAGACGTTGGGTCCTTCTGCAGAATTAACAGAGATGGATCTTTAAATGAGGAACCTTAGTCCCTGATGGTCTCAACTGTAAAATAGAGTGGATCCATTTTCTGTGATGTATTCACGGGCAACCGGGAGTTACCTTCTTTAAGAAGTTATTCGGTCCTGTGCGGTCTTTGAGAACCATTGATTGGTCAGTTTAGCAACAGCGTGTGACGTCATTAAAAGCTTTAAAATGAGCCGCCATTTTCCGGACAAGTTCAGGCTTATTTTTGAAAGGGATCGCCGGCGATCTTCCAACACAAATCGGGAGATGGCCAGCGATCTCTCAAAAGCGGCCAAATCGGTATAATCAAAACCCCCTTTTTTTTACACCATTGCTGCATTCCCGTCACCGAGCCAGCGAAAGTTCAAGAGGGCGTGTCGGTGGCGTAGCAAAGGCGGGACATGGGCAGGCATGGGCGTGGCTAACAGATGGCCGGCTTCAGCGCATAATGGAAAAAACAAAAGCGGCATTAATGAGTATTTCGCTGGTTTTACTTGGTCCTTTTATTTTCACGAACAAGCCTCAAAAAGGTGCCCCAAGATGACCATCGGAGGGAATGGGGGATGACCTCCTCATACTCCCCCAGTGGTCACCATTCCCCTGCCACACTAAAAAAAAATAAAAATAAAAACCTTTTTTGCCAGCCTGTATGCCAGCCTCAAATGTCATACCCAGCTCCCTGACAGCAGTATGCAGGTCCCTGAAACAGTTTTTGTTGGTTGCAGTGGACTTCAGGCAGGCGGACCCAGGCCCATCCCCCCATACCTGTTACACTTGTGGTGATAAATGTTGAGCCCTCCAACCCCCCGAAAACCCACTCTACCCTACCCACATGTAGGTGCCCCCTTTCACCCATAAGGGCTATGGTAATGGTATAGACTTGTGGGGAGTGGGTTTTGGGGGATTTGGGGGAGCTCAGCACCCAAGGTAAGGGAGCTATGCACTTCGGAGTTATTTGTATATATATTTTTAATTTGTAGAAGTGCCCCCCTAGGGTGCCCGGTTGGTGTCCTGGCATGTCAGGGGGACCAGTGCACTACAAATGCTGGCTCCTCCCACGACCAAATGCCTTGGATTTAGCCGGGGTTGAGATGGCCGCTTTTAGTTTCCATTATCGCTGAAAAACAAAAGCGGCCATCTCAAACCTGGCGAACTCTGGCATTTGGCTGGTCCAAACTGTATTATTGAAAGACAAGATGGCCGGCCATCTTTTTTGATAATACGGTTCCGGCCAGCTGTTTGCGGCGCCACAAAAATAGATCGCTAGCAATCTATTTCGTCGGCGCCGTTCAATTATTCCCCTCCTTGTCTCTTAAGCCTCCGTTGGTGTTGTTGAACGGCATTGAAGTGAGCACATCATTAATGAAAGAGTGATAAAGCAAAGAAACGCTAGGTGCAAAAGAATTTATATATATTTCTTTCCCCCCTGCAGATTCCTCTGGCCTGTGATCCTGAAGCAGTGATTCGAAACGCTGGCCACCGTTGATCACGATCATTGTCTTGAGAACCTGAGAAGGAAGAAAAAAAGAGACCTGGTAGCCTGAGCTAAGTTTATAAAATTTATAGCATGAATTACTCTATGGAGGTTTTTGCTGCTGCTGATGAAGTTCCCGCTCCTGTAAGACAATTTAAGCAGTCTAGGAGCTTCTCATGGTTTTTCCTCCAGTAACGTTCTCTGTGCTGACTTGTACTTACAAAAAGAGAACCCCACATATTTATTGTGAACGCTTATCTTTTGACACCACCCGTTTTGTGACTCAATCAGATGTCACTAAGGGCCCTGCTTACTAAGCCGCACTGACTTTGCAGCGCGTGCTAATGATAGAGACACCCATTTTATTTCTATGGGTGTCTCTGGCATTTGCGCGCTCTAAAACGTTTGCATGCCTACAGCACGGCTTAGTAAACAGGATCTTAAATTTGACATAGGTTTTCATTCCTTTCAAAATGGTTGCTTCTTCTAGAGTTGCAGTAAACCTGAAGGCTTGTTTTGGGTAATTTAGGAAACATTTTAAAATAGAATTTCTAGTTGGTTAGATACCACCAAATACCACCCAGTAGTTTTCTTCTGAGCTTGCTGTTCAGAGGAATTACAAGTTTTTGAAGGTCTTCAGAAGGGATTATGCTTATACCTTATAGCAGTGCTTCTCAGCCCAGTCCTTGAGGCACTCCTAGTTCCAACAGGTTTTCAGGATATGCATAAGATAGTTTTGCATGCACCGCCTCCTTGGTGTGTAACTGTATCTATTCTATTCTCTGCATTTGTTAGCCACCAAGTCCTTAAGGGAGGTACAAATAAAGAGACTGATTTGTACCTCAGAAGGTACAACATTAAAACAAGAATCAAGATGATAAAACAGCACTTAATTATCATTAACATAATATTTTGCAAAATAGGATGTTTTCAGAGCACGATGAGACCTAAGAGAAGAAATTTGTCTTAAGTATAAAGGAAAAACATTCTACAGCTTGGCTGCTTGGAATAAAAAAGAAGAATCAAATCTTTGCCAAATTCCTCTACAAGTGTCCACCTTAGTACTGTTCTGTAATTATGTGCTAAAATGACTGAGAGGTTCTTTTACTAAAGCTTAGAATGTGCTAATGGACATTAATGTAGGGCCGCTGCCATCCTCCCCCCCAAGGACCGCCACGTATCCAGACTACAAAAATTGGGGCGGGGCGGGGCTGGAGCCCACAGTTTGGGGGGTGCACATTTTGCCCCACCTTCCTGTCCCCCACCGCTCCACATACCTTGGCTGGCGGGGGTCCCCAAGCCCCCCACCAGCTGAAGACTTCCTCCAGTGCTGTTCTCCGCCACATTGGCTGCCCTGTTGCTGCTTTTCCCCTCACATTGTGCATGCTTGGCATGCACGACATGAGGGGAAAATCAGCTGCAGTGCAGGACCCCCGCCAGCCAAATCCGAGGCCCCCAAAGCCCTGTGTCTGCTCCTCCCCAGCCTTTAAGGGGGGCCTGGCACCAGAGTTTTCTCTCTCCTGCTCGTGTTAGGATGCGATCACAAGGGTCCCGCCAGGGTCAGGAGAGAGACAAGCTCTAGCGCCGGGCCCCCCCTTGGAGACTGGGCCTGGGGATATTTTGCCCCCCCAACCCCCTCTTGGCAGCCTTTCATTAGTGTGCGCTAAGTTCCATGTGACCCATAGATATAAAGTAGCATTTTACTTTAAGTAAAAGGGCCTCGGCGTGTAATTTTAAGGGGGCATTCACGTGGGAGAGGCATAGGCGTGTCATGGGTGGAGTCAGCATTTACACCTCTGCTTATAGAACACTAAGTTATGTAAATAAATGTCTAGTTTAGGTTATAGACCTAGTGTTTGCAGTGGTGTTCCTTGGTCGGCTGCCACCCGGAGTGGATTGCCACTACGCACCCTCCTGTGTGCGTCCGTCCCCCCCACCCCCGGTGCACTGTCATCCCCCCTGGCACATGACCTTGAAACATCCTCCCCCCCCCCCCCCCCCCGGGTGCATTGCTTTTACCTCCTAAGGTGCTGGGAGCAACCGCGTGGCTGTCGACTCCGCCGGTTCCCTGCTCCCTCTACCTCAGAACAGGAAGTAGCATCAGAGGGAGTAGGGAACCGGCAGAGCCAACAGCTGCGCGGCTGCTCCCTGCACCCCTCCTGCAGCTTGCACCCGGGTCGGACTGCTCCCCACTACCCCGCCCTCAGTACACAGCTGAGTGTATGTGGCCAAACAGTAGGAAGGGTGACAGCAAAAGCTAGAAGGATGCTTGGGTGCATAGGGAGAGGAATGGCCAGTAGGAAACAGGAGGTGATGCCCCTGTATAAGACTCTAGTGACATCTCATTTAGAATGCTGTGTACAATTCTGCAGCCTACACTTCCAAAAAGATAATATAAAAAGGATTGGTCAGTCCAGAGGGTGGCTATTAAAATGGTCAGTGGTGTTCATCATAAAGCGTATGGGGGACAGACTTAAAGATCTCAAAATGTATTCTAAGAAAGGTGAGATATGATGGAGACATTTAAATACCTCCATGGTAAACATGCATAGGAGGCAAGTCTGGAATGAGAGGTTATAGGATGAAGGTGAAAGGAGACAGATTCAGAAGTAACCTGAGCAAATACATCTTTCCGGAAAGGGTAGTGAACTCGTGGAATGGCCTCCTGGTGGAAGCGGTGGAGACGGAAACAGTATCTGAATTCAAGAGAGCTTGGGACAATTAAGTAGGATCTCTAAGGGAGTGATAGAGAGAGTGGATGGCATGGATGGGCAGACTGGGTAGGCCATATGGTCTATATCTTTCTCTGCAAGTGTGCGTACATTTAGGCGTTAAGCAAAGGCCAATACTGGTTTACACTAGCATTGTATAAAAACCACTTACATGCATAAATTTTATTCTTATAAAACATGCTTACAGCCCACACAAATATGGAGCCAAAATGTTGGCACCTGGGTATAGAATTGCCCCCTTGAACGTTTAATACTTTAGCTTTACAAAGGCTCTCCAAATTCTCAGACTGGCCAAAATACATTTAATCTTCCTTGCATTACTCTCTGATGATAACAAAAAGCTTGTTATAATGAATGTCACAATAGCCACATCTTCTCCATTAGGACCTAATATCCTGCATACCCAGCCATTGCAGTGCACACTTTTGAAGATGTGTCCGAGCCAAACCAAACCAAACCAGAGAGAGGATCTGCACAGCACTGGGACAGGGTCTGTGTGCACTGCTTTATCCCCTCCGTTTCAGGGAAGGTTGATGCTTAAAAGGACCACAAGATTCAGAGCATGAGTAGGGAGATGTTAAACTGTGTATGTTCAATGCCATTCCTGCACTCCCTGCCCCTTTTGCTGACGTATGCTTACACACTGCTGGAATGTCAGAGATTTATGGCATTCGGTACTCTGTAGCCTTCTTATCTGCCATGTGATTTTAAAGCTTGTTGAATCTAAGAAGTCTTCTCAGTCTGCAGTTCTGTACTGTTTGGGGTAAGAGTGAGCAAATTACAATAATTTTGCACTTTTTAGTACAATGACAATCTCTAATATTTTGGAACATTTGTTTTAAAATATCCACACACAGTTTCAAGCAGACAAACGTGAAACTACAGAAGAGTGTAAAAGTGCATAAAAATTAGCATCAAACTTTAGCATTAGAAGTTAAAATATAGCTTATTTGTCAGTGCACTATAAAAAAAATATATATAGTAACATAGAGGGGCATTTTCAATATGATGTCTAAGTCCGACTTTGGATGTTTTGCAAAAAACGTCCAAAATCTGAATAGGAAAGAAGGTCATTTTCAAAAAAATAAAAATGTTCTTTTTTTCCCCCCTAAAATACTGTTTCTGAACAAGGTTTTGTGATTCGGTCGTTTTGTTTTTTGGTCCATTTTTTGAGAAAAAAAAGTTCAAGTGCAAAACGAACAAAATCAAGCCATTGGGTTGTAGGAGGAGCCAGCATTTTTAGCAGACTGGTCCCCCAGACATCTCAGGAAAGCAATAGGGTACCCTAGGGGGCACTTCAGTGGACTTCATAAAATGCTAGGGAGGGAAGGAAAGATATGCTGTATGTGGGGGAGGGAAAAGAGAAGGATAATTTTTGGGCATAAGAGAGGAAGGGAGTGGGAGAGTTGTGGGTGGGGTGGGGGTGGGAAGGAGAGATGCTGCATGGGGGGAGAGGGAGAATTGTTGGACATGGGAGAGGAAGGGAGAGATGGGGATGAGAAAGAGAGAAACCTTGCATGTGGGGGTGGAGGGTAAGGAGAGATGCTGCATGGAGGAGGAGGGGGTGAGAGAAAGAGACATGCTGGACATAGAGGTGAAGGGGAGGGAGAAGTGGTGCATGGGGTGGGGGAGAGAGGTGAGAGATGGAGAATGTTGGACATAAGGGTGAAGGGGAGGGAGAGATGATGCATGGGAGACAGAGGGAGAAATGTATGACATGACAGTGGCAGGGAGAAAGGGGAGAGAGAGAGAGATGTAGGACCTGGGGCACGAGAGAGAGATAGATGGTGGACAATGGGAGAAAGGGAGAGATGTTGTACATGGGGTTGGCTGAGAGGGAGATGAACAGAGGTGGAGAGGGAAGAAAGAGGGAGATGGATCCAGGAGCAGATGGGAGTGATGGAGAAATGTTGGACAATGGGAGTGAGGGGAGGTGGCGAGGAAAGAAAGAGGGAACAGATGCTGGGCTAGAAGGGTGGAGGGACGAAGACGCTGGGAATAGTAGAACCACGTGGGAGAGGCTAGGAGGGGGTTGAATGGATAATGATTACAGAGAGTAAAACTATGGTAATGGGGACTAGATTAAAGATGAAAGGAAATGGAAGGCTGGGGAAGGAGTGAGATGAGGAATGGAAGAGCTAGTGGGTGAGAGGAGAAGATGAAAATCTGATAGGTAGTTGAAAAGTAAAAGGAGGAGAAGGGTGAGAGAGAGGTTGAAATTTGAGTTGACAGAGGCAGAAAAGAAAAAAAGAAGAAAGAGCTATAAAGAACAATCAGTATGTCAGAAGTAGGTGTAGTGAGAGAATAGATAGCACAGAGGAGAAAAGACAAATGGACAGAAGTCGCTTGAAGGAGAATTAATAGATGACAGACAGGAAAGCAGAAAAGCGAAACTAGGACCAACATAATGGAAAAATAAGACATTCAGACAACAAAGGTAGAAAAAAAAAACAATTAAGTTTGAATGCCTTAAATGGAATATGTTAGCTTTGGGAAATGTGAATAGCAAATGACTTTGTATTGTGTTCAGTAGAAAAGGAAATGTATTTCTATTTTTATTTCTCCTGTTGTAGTACAGGTTAAGTTTAACTTCTTGGGGTTCCCAGTTCAATTTTTGTCTAAATATTTTCTTTCTAATTTGTGATCCCTTGTTCTTTATTTGGTGAGGGTCTGCCAGTGTGATAGTAATGGCAGGTGGGGAATCAGAGGGGACGCAGGGAGGAGAGGGGATCGGAGAGGGTGCCCTCCTGGGCCATAGCATGTGTAACACTGGCCCTGACCCTTGCTGTATAGCTGGGATCCCCAAGCATCCCCAGCTGAGGTCCCCCTCCCTTGTACCAAGCTCTGCAGTTGGTGACAGCATCCTTGAGCCACCAACAGCTAAGCATGCATGGGGTGCCAGCATCAGTGGCTTAGGGACGTTGCTGCTGCCTGCCAAGCTTGGTAAAAAGGAGTTCTGGCCAGCTTCGGAGGAAGTCTTCAGCTGACAGAGCTTGAGGATCCTCATTGACTAAAGTATTTATATTTTGAGGTGGGGGTAGGGCAGGGCAGGGCAGAGAACATTTTGTGCCCACCCACTTTGGGTTTAGGCCACCCAAAATTATCTGTCTGAGAGGATGGGCTTAAATAGAGAAATAAATGCATATTAGGAAAACCTTAACATGCTGCAGAATTAAAGGCCATCTGCCAATTTATCGGTGACCCAGTTTTATTCCCACATCATACTTTTCTGAAGCGTATATTTGATAAATCTGGCCCAATGTGTCAACAGTCGTATTGCTGCTAAATAATAACGGACAAATGGAAATAGTTACAAGCAGCCGCAGTCTGGAAGGCAGTTTCTTCCCATCCAGCACTTTTTGCTCAGAGCACTCTCTTCTTCAGGCTAGACCTTATAAGGCTCAGGCATCCAAATCCAGAGCCATCTCTTTCCTAAGAATGTGCTGCTTCCCATCACATGGGAGATCAGAGGCAGCCTTGGAGAAACAGCACTGTGAAGGTCATTCTGTAACAGGTTATGGGACCTATTTTAAGCCTGTTCTAGCTGGTGTTTACTTTTCTCTACAGAATACTAGTGCAAGGGGCAGAGAAAGCGGGTATGTCTAGCTGGTGTAAATCCTGCCCCCTAGATGTATACATGAACATGCATAAATGATAGTATTCCATAATTTAGCTGTGTACATTTTATTTATTTAGATTTTGCTCACACCTTTTTCAGTAGTAGCTCAAGGTGAGTTACATTCAGGTACTCTGGATATTTCTCTGTCCCAGGAGGGCTCACAATCTAAGTTTGCACCTGAGGCAATGGAGGGTTAAGTGACTTGCCCAAGATCACAAGGAGCAGCAGTGGGATTTGAACCGGCCACCTCTTGATGTCAAGAATGTGCTCTAACCACTAGGCCACTCCTCCACTCCACTCCACTACATGTGCGCTTCAGTCGTGCTTTGTCCAAACTGCACCCAGTGTGTGCATGTCGGTTGACAAAGTAGGCGGCATAACCACTTACAGGCCACCTTGACATCTAAAACTAGGCAGCTGCTTACATAATTACCCTCCAGAGGAATTAAAAGGGTACGTTAGCCCAGCTGCCGCTGCAGGACCTTTCCTTCTTGCCTGCTTGATCCACATGCCTTTTGAGAGGCACAGATCAGCAAAGCCTGATCGAGCCTGCCTTAAAAAGCTGAGGTATTTAGCACTGGGAGCTGTATTGCTGAGCCCTGGGGCCCCCCAGTCTGGCAGTGACGTAAAGCAGAGCTGGAATGCTGACAGCTTTGGCAACTCTGCTGGCGCTGAGCTGCGGTGGAGCTCCCCTTCCCTCCTTCTATCTCCATGACATCATCAGCATCTGGGGAATGTGCAGCTGGAGTGGGGAAAGAGGAAGGGGGGACGGTGGCAGCAGCTCCGGATTTAGCACTACAGATGGAAAGAGAACAGGATAGGCTTTTACCATGCTGAGCCCTAAATCAGATTGGCCATTGATGGCACATGGGAAAGGGTTCACCTTTGTCCTTCAGCAGCCTGATGTCTACCCTTCAATAATTTGGATAGCAATGGGCAGGTTGTGTAATTTATGCCCAAATGCACAAGGCCAGTCAAACCTGTTCTGTTTTTCTGTTTCTCTTGTTCCCATCATAAATCTCTTAGCTCATGGAAATATCAGGATTGTTTCTAGACTCAACTGTTTTATTCTTTTGTCTCTTTTATGCACATGCAGTTGTGGAAATCATCTGTGTTAGACACTAAACTGGAGTATCCTCCTGTCCTGCCCATGGCTTAATTTGTAGACAAAAAGGAAGTGGGTGGAGCCCTGAGAGGGGGTGGATGGGCAAGGGGCAACAAGAGAAGAGGATTGGATTAGGGGAGGTTCAAATGAGTGTTCTTTGCTCTGCTCCAGGCTCACCTCCTCCACTCCAGTGGCATAGACAGAGGTGGGCCTGGGTGGGCCAGGGCCCACCCTCTTAGGGCTCAGGCCCACCCAACAGTAACACACGTTTAGCGGTAGCTAGTGGGGATTCCAAGCTCCACCAGCTGAAGAGTGCCCCCTGATGGTAAAGAAAATGCTACTGTCCACGATACTGGCACCTGCACATTCTCAGTTTTCAGTGCATGCCTGCTGCAGACTGCCATGGTGCAAAGAACTGTTTTCCCGCCAGCTGAGATATTTTTTTGGTGGTGGTGGTAGTGGGGTGGGGTGGGGGGGAGAACACTTGGTGCCCACCCACTTCTTGCCTAGGCCCACCCAAAATCTGTTGTTTGGCTACACCCCTGCTCCACTGGTTGCCAAATGGGTGGATTTCCCACCCAATTGGGCTCTTTTTTAAGCCAGGATGCGGGAAATTTTTGAAGGCTGCGGGCCGCGGGAAATTGGGCTTCTTTCTCACTGCAGCTCTGTGGGGTTTGGGCTCTTTTCCGGGGGTTCTATTGGTCCAATTTGGTCCAATAGAAGCTTTTCCGGGGCTTCTATTGGTCCAATTTGGTCCAATAGAAGCTTTTCTGGGGCGGGGTTGACATCGGGGGCGGGGATTATGACATCAGAGGTGACATTGGGGGCGGGGTTAACAACATCAGAGGTGACGTCAGGGGCAGGCCGATGACGTTGGAGGCGGGGTCGATGACGTTGGAGGCGGGGTTTGACGTTGGACTGGTTTTGGGCTGGTTTAGGGCTGATTTTGGGCGGGGAAAATTTTTCCCATCTGGCAACACTCCCTGCCCTGCAGGTTGCTTGGAAGGGGCTGGAGTCTGAAAAGAAGTGGTGAAACTGGACACCAGGCTGTCCCCCCAGAAACAGAGCCTTGCTGCCATTGTGTGACAGGGAACATTTTAAGATTGTATCCATGTTTTAAATGTCTAAGCTTGAACTGTTTTCTAAATGAGGTGAGCAGCCTTCTGTTGTGCAGAGATAGCAGTCAGGGGGGGCATCCTGACCCACAATTGCACTCTGTGTGACACAGGCTTTCCAGTGCCCTCCACAGGGGACGGGGAGTGCTTTTTGTACCTCCCCCATTTCCCTTGTGCCCTGTGCGACCTTGTGGCTTGGTAGCAGGACACCTTTTTTTTGGGTGGGGTGGAGGCAAACAAATCAACCCTTTTCACACCCATTTCCCTAGTTGCTGATGCTGTGTGAACATAAGAATAGCCATTCCCCAGCAAACTCAACAGTTATTCAGAAGAAAGATAAGGTTTGTCATCATAGTTTTTGTTATTTACCCCTTACCCCCCCCCCCAAAAAAAAGCTCCGATTCCCCCACACATTCCACCCCTACTACTACTACTACTATTTAGCATTTTTATAGCACTACAAAGCGTACCTAAATATATTATGATATAACAGTTGTTTATGAATAAATGATACAACTAACTAATCGATTATAACTAGCTTTTCATTGAACAAGAAAAAGAAACCACATCCCACCCCACTACTACCCCCCTCTCTCTCCACAACCCTCGGTGTATTCGTGAGACATCGATGTGGGGGTAAGCAAGCCATTACCCCGGGCCCCAATCATACCAAAACTGTAACATTTAGTGGAGAGGGCCTGCCTTGTACTCCCCACATCATGAACAAGGGTTCCCCCCCCCATGCCTGAAGCAGAAAACAAGGAAAGCAAATTCCCTGCTGTACCAGTCATCCCAAGCAAGACATTCAAATAGGTCTTTATGTAATACAAGTGATCCAAGTATAGGACAATCAAGCCATTGTGACATCACTAATGAAGTTGGCTCTTAGACATTTGTGGACTGAGGCATTATGACATCACAATATCAGCTCTGGTTACCAGGAAGTTATCAATATGGGCTACCGTTAAGATGGTGTTATTTTGCCACTAATGTGTGCTATTGTAGTATAGGTCCCATTTTATGCAGTGAGATCTAGTTACTAGTTAATGGGGTTATCAGTAAAATAATACGTCTTAATGGTAGCCCACGTTAATAACTTTCTCCCTTAGACTGTAAACCCTCTGGGGAAAGGAAAATACAGTAATACCTCGGTTTTCGTTGACTTCAGTTATCGTTGATTTGTTTTCGCGAAAAATTTGGCTCAGATTTCTTCGGCGTGCCCACATGACCTTGCCGCTAATTTTGCGAAAATGCGTTCTCCTGCTCAGTGTGGCGTTGTTTCTCGTTGTGTGAGCATCACCCCGCGCGTCTAGCCAAATGATTCCATTGCTTTCCAGTGTTTTTATTCATATGGAAATAATTGTCTTGTTTTCGTTGGTTTTGGATTTCGCCGATTGTTTTCGGATGGATTATCGACGAAAACGAGGTATCACTGTACCTGCTGTTCTTGAATGTGATTTGTATTTAGCTACAACTAAAAAAAGGCATGAGTTATATCCCAAATCCCTTCTGTTCCCTTCCCTTCTTTCCCTATCTTCCCTAGCACTGTGTAGCCTTCATAGATGGTAGAAAATATCTTAATTTCTGCAGCAATGAAAAATGTTTAAGGGGTCAAATTCTCATGTGCAGCCCTGTGCTTACTGCATCTTGACCTGAGGAAGGAGGAGTTAATCTCCAAAAGCCAGACAAAGATGCATTAAGTTAGACCAATAAAAAAGTATCACTGTATTCTTTCTTTTAACTTTTCTTTCTGTGCATTGATTAGAATTAAAGAAGACTCTCATGACCTACATTTGTCCATTCAGAGAAAGGAGAAACACCTGTAAATAAATTTCAGAATCTTTTTTGGGAAGATCAGTATCATGAGATTCTGTCACTGCCCTAGTACAGAGAATGGGCTGTTATCCACCCCCTTTCTGCAGTGGACCATGGATGGTGTCCTGCTGTCCTTTTCTTTCTGTTCCTAGTCAGCAGGAGCAGTCGAGCATGACAGTTCCACCACCCTGTGTCCCATTACAAAAATAGGTGAATGTCAGGTTGTGGGAGCAACACGATAGCATTTGTATGGATGTGGGACCCTTCCCTACCCCAAACCTGTGTCTAGCATCTCCCTCCCCCCTTCCCAGTCCCCATTGCTGCTGCTCTACCTCTTCTAGAACCAGTGGTGTGCTGGAGCCGGCTCGCACCGGCTCGCAAGAGCCGGTTGTTAAATTTTCTTCCGGCTTGCGAGCCGGTTGTTGAAAATAGCGAGCCAGCTCTGGCTCTCCGCCCTCCCTCCTCCCTCCCTCCTCCCTCCTCCGGATCCGCCTCACCACCCGCTTGTTTTTTAAATTCTTCGCTTCCAGCGCCGAGTCGCCGACTGTCCTGAGTCCTCCCTTGCCGATTTGCGCTTTAAAAATGGCCGCCGAGACTTCCAGAGGCAGCCTTGCTAGACTTCGGCTGAAGTCTCGGCGGCCATTTTGAAGCGCGAATCGGCAAGGGAGGACTCAGGACAGTCGGCAACTCGGCGCTGGAAGCGAAGAATTTAAAAAACAAGCGGGCGGTGAGGGACCGGATCGGGAGGGAGGGAGGAGAAGAAGAATTCACAAAACAACTCAGAAGGGGGTGGCAGGGGGGAAAAGAGAGTCGCTGCTGGGCATGGGTAGATGGAGGTGGTCACTGGACATGGGTGCATGCAGGGCAGGGCAGAGGAGGGTCGCTGGGTATGGGTGCATGCAGGGCAGGGCAGAGGAGGGTCACTGTTGGACATGGGTGCATGCAGGGCAGGGCAGAGGAGGGTCGCTGGGTATGGGTGCATGCAGGGCAAGGGAGAGGAGGGTCACTGCTGGACATGGGTGCATGCAGGGCAGGGGAAAGGAGGGTCACTGCTGGACAAGGGTGCATGCAGGGGAGAGGAGGGTCACTGCTGGACATCTGGGTGCATGCAGGGCAGGGCAGAGGAGGGTCGCTGGGTATGGGTGCATGCAGGGCAGGGGAGAGGAGGGTCACTGCTGGACATGGGTGCATGCAGGGCAGGGGAAAGGAGGGTCACTGCTGGACATGGGTGCATGCAGGGGAGAGGAGGGTCACTGCTAGACATCTGGGTGCATGCAGGGCAGGGCAGAGGAGGGTCGCTGGGTATGGGTGCATGCAGGGCAGGGGAGAGGAGGGTACACTGCTGGACATGGGTGCATGCAGGGCAGGCGAAAGGAGGGTCACTGCTGGACATGGGTGCATGCAGGGGAGAGAAGGGTCACTGCTGGACATCTGGGTGCATGCAGGGCAGGGCAGAGGAGGGTCGCTGGGTATGGGTGCATGCAGGGCAGGGGAGAGGAGGGTCACTGCTGGACATGGGTGCATGCAGGGCAGGGGAGAGGAGGGGAGAGAGAAGAAATGCTGGACATGGATGGAGGGGAGAGAAGAGTGAGGAAGGAAATGAGGGAAAAGGAAGAGAGGAGAAAAACTGCACATGGATGAAGAAAATAGGCAGAAGCTGAGGACCAGAAATGAAGAAGAAAGGAGGAAAGAAATAAATGGAAAGGAAGCCCTGGAAACGGAGTTAAGAGGACAGATAGCAGCAGAATCGGATACTGGGCCAGCATGATCAGAAAAACAGTCACCAGACAAGAAAGGTAGAAAAAAAATCATTTTATTTTCATTATAGTGTTTGGAATATGTTCACTTTGAGAATCAGGTGCTCAACATTAGAAGTTTATATTTATTTACTTATTTATGGCATTTTATCCCACATTAAACATGAATTAGATTGGAACTTGGGATCATTTAATTTTTTTCCCTGGAGAGAGTAATGCATTGCCCCCCTCCCCCGCTATAGCCAGCTCTGCAATTTTGGGGGGGGGGGGGGCCGCAGTGGTGGACCGGGGGGGGGGGGGGGGCGCTGAGGTGGACCGGGGAGAGAGCCTGTTGTTAAAAATTTACCAGCACACCACTGTCTAGAACCCAAGTAGAAGTTAGAAACAGTTTCAATGCTGGCTTGGACCTTTATATACAGGTCTATGTTAAAGAGCTGCTGTGTTTTGCCCTTCTCCCCACAGGCCAGCCTGTGTTTAAAAGCTGCACATTGGCTCTAAATCTGCTTTCAGTTTCTGCATGGGGCCTAAAAAAGGTAGGGCAGCAGCAGGGGATGGGAACTGGGAGGCGGGGGAGATGCTGGACATGGGATAGTGGGGTAGGTAAGGGGAGAGGAGATGCTGAATTGGAAGCATCCAATTTAATTGGATAAAGAGTGATGCTGGCCACTTGTGAGTGAGAGTAGAGAGGGGAAGGAGAGAAGGGAAAGGGGGATGTTGGCCATCTGTTGTGGGGGAGGTAGGGAGGGGAAGTAAAATGTTAGTCTTCAAGGGACTTAGGGGAGGGAAAGGGAGATAGGTAGGGCTGTCCCAGGGAGGGGTTTGCATGGCTAAAGGTTCACCTTGGGTGTCAGATACCCATTGGCCAGCCTTGTATGGATATTTTCCATCCTGTATGGGGATAGAAAATGCTGTTTCTACACATAACTTTGCACTGTGTTTTGAAAGGATAATGTTATGCTTGTGTATCCTTTATACAAAAATAAACCCAAGCTTAGAGCCACCTTGTGCATTTACCAAAATTACGCATTTGAATTCTGAGTGAGTTTTGTGCACGCTTGAAAGTTTTCATGTAGCTCCGTGGTTATGTGAAAATCTAGTCCCAGAACATTTATTCTGTTTCTCTGAATTTAACAAGGTAATATTGTAACAAAGTAGTTGACAGCAACCCATCCATTTACCGGTTCATCTAATCATTAACAACAATTGAGACAGCATGGGCATAATTATACATATATAAGAAATTATATTAAGTGTTAATTCTGTTTAAAAATCTGGTGTTTAAAAGTTTGGTTCAGTTCTGCAAGTGATGGAGGATTGTCATCTGGTTTAGATTATTTAGAAATTTTACGTTTGCCAGGCTAAAGGTTAGAAAGGTCAGAGACAGAAACTTCTTTCACCCTTGTGAGTGATGGATTGCTAATGCTAGCTGGCACATCTGTATACTATTATGAATGAACAAAGCATGAGCCAGACATACTGTAGTTTAAAGCTGGTTAAATAATTTTAGAAGTTCTTGATATGTAGATTTTGTTATAAGGAATACTGATTCTGTGTATTTTAGAATATGTCTTATTTTAGAATATGTTTATTCTGTGTAGTTAATATGTAGAATACCTTTTTAAATCTAATGTTTGTTCAACTCTTTGCCTTACGTTCTGAGTAGGGCTGCAGTGAAAAGGTCAGCATATGGGTTGAGTTTTCTGCAGTCCTGGCTGGTTTAATGTATGGAGCTGATAGGTGAAAAGGGTCAAGAAAAGTCTTGATTAATTATAGGTAAATGTAGGAATGGTCCTGAAAGTAATAACAAACTATAGCTGTATGCCATTAAGTAAGACTGGCCCTTGACCCCTTAATGAATGCCAGAGTTCAGTTAGTAGTTAGTATGAAGTTGACTAGGAATATGAGAATGTCCCTTAGTCCCTAAATGAATTCAGTTTAAGCTATAGCTGAGAAATTAATCATAATGAAAATGTAAGAGACTGGTGCCAAATTGTCTAGCGTGAGAGGCCCCAGGTCATAGGTCAGTTTGAGAAATATCAAACCTATGTAACTGATATTTTTAAAGTAATGATTGGCTGAGGCAAGGTAACCAATTTATTCTTTACCATCTGGAAAGTAAGGGGGGCTAGAGGTTAGGACTGTATTTAAGTGGGAGTAGAAGCAGCTTACGTCAGAAGGAACAGACAGAAGAAGGAGAGCTGAAGGAAGACAGACAGCAGAAGAAGAGAAGGAGCTGAGACAGAAGCCATAACATCCAGAGAGCTGAGAGAGAGAGAAGAGAGCTAGAACTGATGTCCTACTCTGTTTGCTGGCAAATAAAGAAGATTTCTCCCTCATTCTGGTGTGTGCTGTTTGACTCCTGAAGTACCACAGATTCTGCTAACAATAGGGGTAATTCATGCATCAATTCCTGCAACAATTCTTGGTGTCAGAAGTGGGATTCGAACCCACGCCTCCAACTGACTGAGGAACATTCGCCGGGTATGTATTCTGTATTCTGTATTGTAATCCTAGCTAGGAAACTGTAAACCAGCCCCTCACAAATTGAGGGAAGGGGAGTCTGATCAACTCTCAGCGAAGGCCTTAGTAGCTTTTAGTCTAGTGGAGATTAGAAGCGAAACCGCTTGAGCTTATCTGTATCTGAGAAATTTGAAATTGTTGGGTGGGATTTTCTGTATGGAATGTGTGATGCTTGAATGTTAATGAGTGCGGACTTCTTATAGCTGCGTTTCCAATTAACGCGAGTTCAATTGGCCAGCGACAGAAGGAAGCGATTGTTGTCTGTCTACCTAGTGTCTCGAGAGTGTGGACCCCTTACTGCACTCTCAAAAACTCCCTCCCTTTTGTGTGTTGTAACTGTAAGCATTATGGGAGGGAAATCGTCTAGACAAATTGATACTCCCCTAGATTGTATGCTTAAGAATTTCAAGAAAGGATTTTTAATTAATGATTATGGACAGACTTTAAGCTCAAGTACTCTAAGAACCTTGTGTGAAGTTGAGTGGCCATCTATGGGAGTGGGGTGGCCCTCTAGTGGCAGCTTAGATATTGAAGTAATCCGGAAGGTCTACAGCATAATTGTAGGAGAACCAGAATATTCTGAACAACTCCCCTATATAGATTCCTGGGACAGCCTTGTGACTGACCCTCCCTCTTGGTTGAAAACTTATATGGGATCCCCAGTAAAGTTCATGTTGGGCCGCGTTCAAAGAAAGATTAGAAAATCTAAACTGGAAGAGGGAAAAAGCCCTAGGAAGCCTACCACCCAATCGGTGGCTTCCGCCCCTACCCTGTCCGAAAAACCCATACTCTCTGATGACCCCTCAGATCTTGAGCCACCACCTTATGGCCCATTGTTGGGGTTCCGTGCCACCCCCAGAGATCCACGCCGCCCAGCCCAAGCTTCTCCAGCACAGGCTTCTCCGGATAGCTCCTCTTCTGTGCAAACCCCGTCACATCCTAGGGTGGACCTTTCAGCCAGCCTCTACCCTTCTTTGCCACATTTTCCCCTGTTAACCTCCCAAGACCCGCTTTGGGCTGCACCCCCTGACTCCTCAACTCCCGACAGCCCAGCCTCTCCTTCTAGTACCCCTACCCACTCATCAGGGGCCCGGCATCCCTTTCAATGGACTGAATCACCTGTGACCACCTCTCAGTCTATGAGTACCCCTCCCCATCCCTCAGGGGTTCAACACACCTCCACTGAATGGGTTAGACCTGTTGCAATCACCTTTGAGCATGATAGGAGGGTAGCTCCTAGCTCTACCTCAGGTTCCATTCCTACCTCCTCGAGAGTTCTGCCCCTGCGTCAGGTAACCACCACTCGACCGGATCCTAATAATGAGGGTCAGGTTATACAGGCACAGGCCTACCAGTATGTACCCTTCACAACCACCGATCTCCTGAATTGGAAGACGCATTACCCCTCTTATACTGAAAAGCCTCAGGCAGTGGTGGACCTAGTGGCTAGCATTATGGCCACCCATAACCCAACCTGGACTGATTGTCAACAAATTCTCCTGACCCTCTTCACAACTGAGGAGAGGCGGAAGATTTTACAAAATGCTGAGGCCATCACGCGAGCGCGTGCTCCCGAGAGGACACCGGACCTAGAGGAATGGGTTAGAACTCGGTTCCCTCGTGCAGCTCCAGCTTGGGATCCAAATAATGAGCAGCATTATGAACTGTTGTCTGGCTATTGCCGGGACTTGCTGGAAGGTATGAGGAAAGGCATAAAGAGGCCCATTAATCTGGCAAAGGTCTCTGAAATTCTCCAAGGGGCAACTGAATCCCCTGGGGCCTTTTTAGAGCGACTAATTGAAGCCTACAGAACATACACCCCCTTTGACCCTGAAGCACTAGAAAACCAGAGAATGGTGAATAGTGCATTGGTGGCCCAGAGTATGCCAGATATCCGGAAGAAGTTGCAGCGTCAGGAGGGATTCGCAGGAATGAATACCACCCAGCTAATTGAAAACCAAGGTTTTCATTAATAGGGATCAGGAGGTGCGCCGAGAGGCTGACCGGAAGATGCATAAGTACATAAGTACATAAGTAGTGCCATACTGGGAAAGACCAAAGGTCCATCTAGCCCAGCATCCTGTCGCCGACAGTGGCCAATCCAGGTCAAGGGCACCTGGCACGCTCCCCAAACGTAAAAACATTCCAGACAAGTTATACCTAAAAATGCGGAATTTTTCCAAGTCCATTTAATAGCGGTCTATGGACTTGTCCTTTAGGAATCTATCTAACCCCTTTTTAAACTCCGTCAAGCTAACCGCCCGTACCACGTTCTCCGGCAACGAATTCCAGAGTCTAATTACACGTTGGGTGAAGAAAAATTTTCTCCGATTCGTTTTAAATTTACCACACTGTAGCTTCAACTCATGCAGAAGAAGGCCGACCTTTTAGCGGCAGCCATTACTAATTCCACCCTTAACCGAGGTCGACCTCTAGCTAATGGGAAGCCAAAGTGGGACCCCGGACCACCAGCCAGGCCCCGAGATTCCTTCAATCAATCCCGGCCAAGGGGGGAGAATCCCAGACCAAGATTGGAGAGGGACCAGTGTGCCTATTGTAAGGAAAGAGGGCACTGGAAAGATGAATGCCCCCAGAGGCGCCAGGGACTGAGAAGGGGACCAGGAGATCGAGGAAGCCGAGGCCGAGTTCGAGAGGGAAGATATGAGCCTCCTGAATCTGACATCATCGGGATAGCCGAGATGGCAGAATGGGACGAATAGGACAGACCGGGTTCCTACAAACTGGGCTCCCAGGAACCTATGGTCAAGTTAACTATAGGGAGCCGATCAATTCCATTCATGATTGATACAGGAGCTGAACATTCTGTTGTGACGGAGCGATTAGCGCCTGTGTCTGGAAAAACTGTCCGAGTGGTGGGAGCCATGGGGGTGCAGAACCGGAGGCCCTTTCTGACGACCCGTAGATGCCAATTAGGCTCACACACAGTCACTCATGAATTCCTGTATATGCCAGACTGTCCAATCCCTTTGTTAGGTCGAGACCTGCTGTCCAAGCTTAGGGCCCAAATTTCCTTTGACTCTGATGGCCAGACTTCAGTCTCCTTTCGGCCCCCGACATCCAGCCCTAAGGGTATATTGAGTTTCTGCTGCCCCCTTGAAGAAGAATGGCGGCTGCATCAGTCGCATGGCCAAGTTGACCTACCCCTGGTAGACAGCTTTCAGGTCAGTGGGGTATGGGCAGAAGATAATCCCCCAGGGTTGGCCCGAAATATTCCTCCTGTCCATGTAGATTTACTTCCAAGTGCCCGGCCAATCCATCTTCACCAATACCCAATTCCCCGAAAGGCTCTGGAAGGGATTCAAGCACATCTGAATCGTTTGTTATCCCATGGAATTATTCGTCCTTGCCAGTCTCCATGGAATACGCCACTGTTGCCAGTCCAGAAGCCAGGGACTGAGGACTACCGGCCAGTCCAAGACTTACGAGTGGTCAACAAATCCACTATTTCATTACACCCTGTAGTGCCTAATCCATATGTCCTGCTGGGATTGATACCTTCTGGAGCTACCCATTTCACGACACTAGACCTAAAAGATGCCTTCTTTTGTATTCGGGTGGCCCCCGCCAGTCAACTGCTTTTTGCCTTTCAATGGGAAAACCCAGTAACAGGAAGGAAGCTTCAGTATACATGGACCCGCCTGCCACAGGGGTTCAAGAACTCCCCCACCATTTTTGGGACAGCCCTAGGGCAAGACCTTAAGACTTTTAAATCTGAGCCTTCCAGGCGAGTTTTACTCCAGTATGTAGATGACCTCCTGATTGCAGCAGTGACCCAGGAAGAGTGTTTTGAGGCTACCAGAGAATTGCTGGAGCTACTCTTGGATGCAGGCTATAAGGTCTCATGCTCAAAGGCCCAACTTTGTCAGTCAGAAGTGAAGTATCTGGGCTTCTGCATTTCCCAGGGAAGTCGGAGACTGGATGTCAGTAGGAAGCAAGCAGTTGCTGCAATTCCCCAACCCAAGTCCAGAAGGGAAGTTAGGGAATTTCTGGGAGCAGCCGGATTTTGCAGAATTTGGATTCCAAATTTTGCATTGATGGCGAAACCCCTTTACCAGGCTACAAAGGGGGGTGAAAAGGAACCATTTGAATGGGGACCTACTGCTCAACAATCCTTCATTGCTATAAAGAAAGCCCTACTCCAAGCCCCTGCGTTAGGCCTTCCTGATGTGGAGAAACCTTTCTCATTGTATGTCCACGAGCGACAGGGGGTTGCTCTGGGTGTGCTGACCCAGATGATGGGATCCTGGCAGAGGCCTGTTGCATACCTGTCTAAACAGCTGGATGGAGTGGCTAAAGGATGGCCAGCCTGCATGAGGGCCATTGCAGCAACAGCCTTACTGGTCCAGGAAGCTGATAAGCTGACCTTGGGGCAAGAACTGGTTGTTAAAGTCCCCCACGCAGTTCTCACCCTTATGGAGTATAAGGGCAACCACTGGTTTACAAATAACCGCATGGTTAAGTACCAAGCTAGCTTGTGTGAGAATCCACGGATACACCTGGAAACAGTGGCTACATTCAATCCTGCCACTCTTTTGCCAGCATCTGAGGGACCACCGGATCATGACTGTATCCAAACCATGGATGAAGTGTACTCCAGTCGACCAGATCTCAAAGATGTTCCGTGGAGGGACCCAGATGTAATTTATTTCACAGATGGAAGCAGTTACGTGGAGAACTCCAAGCGATTGGCAGGCTATGCTGTGGTGACAGAGGACAAGGTGATAGAAGCAAGAGCCCTGCCCCAAGGAACTTCAGCCCAGAAAGCAGAACTTGTGGCCCTCATACGAGCTCTGGAGCTAGCAGCAGGACTGGTAACCAACATTTATACTGATTCCAAGTATGCCTTCACAACTCTACATGCTCATGGAGCTTTGTATAAGGAAAAGGGACTCATAAATGCCGCAGGCCAACCTGTTAAGTATGGACCTGAAATACTTCAGCTGCTAGAGGCTGTTTGGGCCCCTAAGAAGGTAGCTGTCATTCACTGCAGGGGACATCAAAGGATAGATACTCCAGTGGCCCGAGGGAATCGCCATGCTGATCGGGTGGCCAAGGAAGCTGCTCGAGGACCCTCAGCAAGTACTGTGACCCCCCTGTTCCAAATTCGACTGCAAGAATGGACGCCTATGTACACCCAAATGGAAGAGAAATGGGCTCAAGAGGAAGGTGCAGTAAGGAGACCTGATGGCTGGTTACATCTCCCTGATACCAGAGTTCTGGTGCCACGCCACCTAGCTTGGCCTGTAGTGTCTCAAGCTCATGATCTGTCACACTTAGGGAAAACAGCACTAGCCCGCCTACTCAGTCGAGTAGTGGTGCTGGAAGGATTGGATAGTCTGGTTGCCACTGCCTCTGCCCGATGTACTCTCTGTGCCCAGAATAATGCTCGTCAGGGACCCCGTATTCCACCAGGAGTTCAGTCTAGAGGACTAACACCTTTTGAGTCTCTAGTTATAGACTTCACAGAAATGCCCAGGAGCGGTAGGCTCCGATACCTCTTGGTCATGGTCTGTACCTTTTCTGGGTGGGTGGAAGCATATCCTACAGTCACTGAGAAAGCCACAGAAGTAGCTCGAGCCCTCCTTAGGGATGTCATCCCCAGGTATGGACTGCCCCTTGCCATAGGCTCAGATAATGGTCCCGCCTTTGTTGAAGCTACACTTCAGGCCCTGTCCCGCGCATTGCGCATTACCTGGAAATTGCATTGTGCCTACCGTCCCCAGAGTTCAGGGCAGGTTGAGCGGGCAAACAGAACCTTGAAAAATAGCCTAGCTAAGATTTGTCAGGAAACCCAACTGAAATGGCCACAGGCACTGCCACTAGCCCTCTTCCGCCTCCGATGCACCCCAACTAAAGGAACAGCCCTCTCTCCCTTTGAAATTGTGTATGGGAAGCCCCCAGCCATTTTGCAGGGAATTAAGGGAGACATAGGGATTTTAGGGTCTGCTCAGGTGCAGGAGCAGGTAGCCCTCTTGGGCAGGATAATTTCTGAGCTTCAGTCTTCTGTGAGAGAAATAAACCCTGTCCCCTTCCAGGCTCAGGTACATTCCTTCCTGCCAGGGGATAGAGTTTGGGTGAAAGACTGGAGGCTCCAGCCTTTGGGGCCCCGATGGAAAGGACCTTTTACTGTTTTGCTTTCTACCCCTACAGCTGTGAAGGTCGCAGGGATAACTCCATGGGTCCATTGGTCTCGAATTAAGTCTGCTGACCAGACTGAGCCCAGCACGGATCAGACGGAGCCTAAACAGTGGAGAGCAGAAAGTGATCCAGCGGAGCCATTGAAGTTGCGCTTGACCCGAACCAAAGAATCTACTAGCTGAAAAGAAGGGTCAACTGCATACTGCAGGAGCTGCTGAACTTCGGCTTCACACTGAGACTCTTTCTTGCCAGATTCTGGCTTTCTTGGAATTTGAGAGCTTGATCCTTGTCAGTTGAGGGTCTATCCCAACTGGTATAAGAACTCAAAGACTGAGAACATTATATTAGAGTAATCTGTGATTAGCACAGATTGTTGAAATATTATTGCTTAATTAGTTTGCTGTATTTGTTTTAGATCAGGAAGAAAGAAAATGTTAGTAGTTTGGATGCTTTTGTTGTTTTCTACTCCTTGCCTCCTTTTTCCTAGTACCCCAACTCGCTCCAATCTTTGGTTACACTCTGTCCAGGAACTAATTAGCCAGGCAAAGATTACTTCCCCTTGTATTGTGTGTTCCCGATTTTCTCCTTATACTACAGATGTCCCAGCTGTTCCTGTTCCTGTGCAGCTCCCAGCTCTTATACCTCCCTACTTCTCGAGTTCAGGCCCTTGGAGCCAGGATTATACTTGGTGGTCCTTTTATAATGCTACTTCCCCCTCTGATTCTTCTCTAAGGCCAGTCTTTACGTCTCCCTATCCAGCTTCTGGAGTGTTTTGTTTAACAAGAGACATCTCAACTGTTCTTCCCATTCCCTGTAACTATACTAATGTTCTCCCAGAAAAAGGGGAATCTGTGTGGGTAGTCCCTCCAGGTACTCCTATGTGCCCTACTACCATACCTGCAGATTATGACCAGGGTGATTATCTGGCTCCTAACCGTACTACTGAGAAGACTATAGTGTCCCGGCCTATTTTCTACTTTCATAAGTCCCCGGGGTATGAAAGGGTTGCAACATATGAGCAGTCTGTCACAATTGGGGATTGGCACCTATGGTGTACAAAGTCTCCATTTCTTCTTAGTTCCCCCTGGGATAGGGGCTCGCATTATGGGCATCCTAATGTCCATCCTGTGCCAACATTTATTGGGAACTTTCCTCGCCCTCTCCTTGGTCATTACTGGCTCTGTGATAATGTCCTCCACATGATTCTTCCCCCCACATATGATCTTTGTGTATTGGTAACCTTGAATTATTTTCCTAAAGTTATTCCTCTCCTCAGGCCACCATCCCCGCACCGCTCTAAGCGAGAGGCCTTGTCCTTACCTTCCTCCGTTGCCACAGAGGATGAGGCGATTGAATTAGCCCTCCAGTATATTAACTCTACTTATCCTCTGACTAAAAAGAGACTTGTAGCCCTTTCTGCTACGGCCTGGATTCCAATTGGGGGTCCGGTAGCGGGTATTACTGAACTGGGCATGGCTACCCGGAGACTTCAGTCTCTACTCCATGTTTTAGTTCATGAGCTGAACGTGGTAGTCAATGCATTGCAGGATCAAATTAATGAATTAAGTATAGTTTCTCGGTATAACCGTATGGGCCTTGACTACCTCTTTGCAGCCCAGGGTGGCCTCTGCACAGTGCTAAATTCTTCAGAATGCTGTACTATTGTCATAAATAGGATGCATGTAGTTAGGCATGCTATGGATAAAGTCCTACAGTTGGCCAGCCTTAATGTGGAGGATTACCGAGGAGGATTAGACCTTACCTCCTGGTGGTGGTCATTGACCTCCTGGATACGTCCTTTGTTTATTTCCCTAATAGTCTTAGTTTTAGCAGGGTTGTTGTTTTGTTTCCTGGCCTCATGTGCTTCGGCAGTATGCCGTCGAACCTTAACAAGTAGGGTAATGGTGATTCACAAGCCTATTCTTAGTTAGGATCACTATAATCTTCAGAGTTTGAGTTGTGAGACTTATCTCTGCATAAGCTGATTTTAGTCTCAAAGGGGGGAATGAGACAGCATGGGCATAATTATACATATATAAGAAATTATATTAAGTGTTAATTCTGTTTAAAAATCTGGTGTTTAAAAGTTTGGTTCAGTTCTGCAAGTGATGGAGGAATGTCATCTGGTTTAGATTATTTAGAAATTTTACGTTTGCCAGGCTAAAGGTTAGAAAGGTCAGAGACAGAAACTTCTTTCACCCTTGTGAGTGATGGATTGCTAATGCTAGCTGGCACATCTGTATACTATTATGAATGAACAAAGCATGAGCCAGACATACTGTAGTTTAAAGCTGGTTAAATAATTTTAGAAGTTCTTGATATGTAGATTTTGTTATAAGGAATACTGATTCTGTGTATTTTAGAATATGTCTTATTTTAGAATATGTTTATTCTGTGTAGTTAATATGTAGAATACCTTTTTAAATCTAATGTTTGTTCAACTCTTTGCCTTACGTTCTGAGTAGGGCTGCAGTGAAAAGGTCAGCATATGGGTTGAGTTTTCTGCAGTCCTGGCTGGTTTAATGTATGGAGCTGATAGGTGAAAAGGGTCAAGAAAAGTCTTGATTAATTATAGGTAAATGTAGGAATGGTCCTGAAAGTAATAACAAACTATAGCTGTATGCCATTAAGTAAGACTGGCCCTTGACCCCTTAATGAATGCCAGAGTTCAGTTAGTAGTTAGTATGAAGTTGACTAGGAATATGAGAATGTCCCTTAGTCCCTAAATGAATTCAGTTTAAGCTATAGCTGAGAAATTAATCATAATGAAAATGTAAGAGACTGGTGCCAAATTGTCTAGCGTGAGAGGCCCCAGGTCATAGGTCAGTTTGAGAAATATCAAACCTATGTAACTGATATTTTTAAAGTAATGATTGGCTGAGGCAAGGTAACCAATCTATTCTTTACCATCTGGAAAGTAAGGGGGGCTAGAGGTTAGGACTGTATTTAAGTGGGAGTAGAAGCAGCTTACGTCAGAAGGAACAGACAGAAGAAGGAGAGCTGAAGGAAGACAGACAGCAGAAGAAGAGAAGGAGCTGAGACAGAAG
Organism: Microcaecilia unicolor; assembly: GCF_901765095.1. Taxonomy (NCBI): domain Eukaryota; kingdom Metazoa; phylum Chordata; class Amphibia; order Gymnophiona; family Siphonopidae; genus Microcaecilia; species Microcaecilia unicolor. The sequence goes on from NC_044036.1 coordinate 140,194,047, forward strand.
CCATAACATCCAGAGAGCTGAGAGAGAGAGAAGAGAGCTAGAACTGATGTCCTACTCTGTTTGCTGGCAAATAAAGAAGATTTCTCCCTCATTCTGGTGTGTGCTGTTTGACTCCTGAAGTACCACAGATTCTGCTAACAATAGGGGTAATTCATGCATCAATTCCTGCAACACAATGACTCAGGAATTACCTCCTACCAACCTTCTTATCCTCCGTGGATTTACTCCATGCTCTTCCCCTACCTGTTCTTTATCGCTCCACTTCCTTACCTATCCCTATCCTGTCTCTCATACCTCTTTTATCCCATTTACTCCTTGTTCATTTGTCCTACCATATACCTCCTGTGTTGATTTTGATACTACATATTGTATTCTCTTGTTACTATGTAAGCCGCATTGAGCCTGCGATGAGCGGGAAAGCGCGGGATACAAATGTAATAAATAAATAAATAATCAAAGTGGCCTATCCAGTCTGCCCAGTAATGTGCTTATGATTGTAACTGTAATGCAGGTTATCCCCTGTCGTAGAAATTAACAAAACTGTCTTTTGACTCATGAGGAGCCCGATGCTTGATTTCCATCTTCTCGCCATGAAGGCATCGTCTGTTTATTTTAATTTTTTGTCTTCATCATCTCCTTTGGGAGGGTATGTCAGGCATTCAGCACATTTTTCTGTGAAAAAATATTTCACAATGTTGTGCAATGTGGAGCAGCCGTTGAGAACCTGGGGATCTGGGTTCAGTTCCCACTGCAGTTTCTTGTGAATCAGGGCAAGTCACTTAACCTTCTATTGCCCCAGGTACAAAAAAATAGGGGTCCTTTTACAAAGGCGCGCTGAAAAATGGCTTTTGGTAGTGTAAACACGGGTTATGGGCACGCACCGATCCATTTTTTAGCACGCCTGTAAAAAAAGGCCTTTTAAAATCCAAATAAATAAATTTTTAATGCCGAAAATGGACATGCGGCAAAATCAAAATTGCAGCGTGTCCATTTTGGGTCTGAGACCTTACTGCCAGCCATTGACCTAGCAGTAATGACCTATATGCATCAATTGCAACTTGGCGCGCATCCGTTACGCGTGCCAGAAAATAAAAAAATATTTTTCAGACGCGCGTAGTGGACTTGCACCAAAATGTAAATTACCACAAGGGCCACGCGGTAACTGTGTGGTAACTCCAATTTGACGCACGTTCAGCACGCATAGGTTCCTATGCGGCTTGGTTAAAGGGCCTCTTAGACTATGAGCCTACTAGGGGCAGAAAAAGAGCCTGTATATAATATGTAAACAACTTTGGTTTTACCACAGAAACGCAATATATCAAATCAGGGGCGTAGCTGCTATGGGGCCACGGGGGCCTGGGCCCCCGTAGATTTGGCCCTGGACCCCCCTGCCGGCGACCCTCTCAACCCCCCTCCTGCCGCCAACCTGCCGCCTGCTACCTTTGCTGGCGGGGACCCCAACCCCCGCCAGCCAAAGTCTTCTTCCTTCATTTGGTTTCTGACTGAGTCTGATGTCCTGCACATACGTCAGACTCAGTCAGAAACCAAATGAAGGAAGAAGTCTTTGGCTGGTGGGGGTTGGGGGTCCCTCGCCAGCAAAGGAGGTAGGCGACGGCGGGCGGGGGGTCGAGAGGGTCATCGGCGGGGGGGGTCAAAGTTGTTGGAGGTGTCATTAATGGCGGAGGGTGGGAGTTGGCAGCGCTGGGGGGGGGCTAAAATGTGCCCCCTCACCTCGGCTCTGGACCCCCTTACCGTTGAAGTCTGGCTACGCCCTTGCACTATCCTTTATATGTCTCAGCCTTCTGACTCAAAAACCAGTGGATAGTAGATATAGCTGGCCAAGACACCGAGATAAGGAGAATTTAGGCTCCTGTTTTAACAGGGCAATCTATCTGCTCCTCTGAAACACCTAGCAGGTTATTTCACATTATCCCAATCAAATTAAATCACTATGCAGAGGTTTGGCAGGAAATGTGGATAAACTCCAGAATGACTGCTTTCTCTGTCAGATTCATCGCTTGTCTAAAAGAGGGACTTAGGAGTTGGCAACAACTCGTTACTGCTGTCATTCTAACAGCCCTACTGAGTTATCAGGCAGTCACAAGGGTACAAGGATAGCAAATGATAAAGGGGATGGGATGACTTCCCGAAAGGCTAAAGCGGCTGGGGCTCTTCAGCTTGGAGAAAAGATGGCTGAAGGGAGATATGATAGAGGTCTATAAAATAATGAGTGGAGTGGAACGGGTAGACGTGAAGCGTCTGTTTACGCTTTCCAAAAATACTAGGACTAGGGGGCATACGATAAAGATACCAAGTAGTAAATTTAAAACGAATCAGAGAAAATATTTCTTCACTCAACATGTAATTAAACTCTGGAATTCATTGCCAAAGAATGTGGTAAAGGTGGTTAGCTTAGGGGGGTTTAAAAAAGGGTTGGATGGCTTCCTAAAGGAAAAGTCTATAGACCGTTATTAAAATGGGGAAAATCCACTGCTTATTTCTGGGATAAGCAGTATAAAATGTTTTTACTTATTTTGGGATCTTGGCAGGTATTTATGACCTGGATTGGCCACTGTTGGAAATAAGATACTGGGCTTGATGGACCTTTGGTCTGTCCTAGGGTTACCATATTTTGTCCCCCAAAAAGGAGGACACATGCCCCGCCCCACCACACACAGCCACCCTGCCCCCTTTCACACCCGCCCACCCCTTTCACGCCCTCGCTCCGCCCCCTGTCACATTTTCCCCTCCCCCATCACACATCCCGTCACGCCCTCCCCTTACCTTACTACTGCCCTGGTGGTCTAGTGACTTCTTCGGGGCAGGAAATAGCCCCCGCTTTCCTGCCCAGAGCGCTGCCCTGCATGCATCCTTCCTGTTGTTGATCTCGGCGCTGATTCGAAATGGCCTCCAAGGTCACTTCTTGCGAGGTCACTTCAACTCTCAGCGGCCATTTTAAATCGGCGCCGAGATCAGCTACAGGAAGGATGCATGCAGGGCAGCTCTCCGGGCAGGAAAGAGGGGGCTCTTTCCTGCCCTGAAGATGGAAGAGGTCACTAGACCACCAGGGCAGTAGTAAGTAAGGGGAGGGGAGGCTAGCAATCTGCCCATTTGTCCGGATTTCTGGACAAACGGGCAGATTGGCAAAACCCACCCAGTTGCCCGGACATGTCCTCAAAAAGTGGACATTTCCGGGTAAAACCGGACATATGGTAACCCTAGTCTGTCCCAGTATGGCAACACTTATGTACTTACGTACTAATTGGGGTTGATAAGCTTTGATGGTATTAAAACGTACTTGACTGCACACACACATGTATGTGAGAGTACGTGTGTGTGTATCTGTATCAGGAGTTCTCAATCTAGTCCTCAAGAAACACCAAACCAGTCAGGTTTTCAAGATACCCACAATGAATATGCATGAGATAAATTTGCATGCGCTGCCTCGATTGTATGCAAATCTAACTCGTACATATTAATTGTGGGTATCCTGAAAGCCTGACTGACTAGGTTGTGTCCTGAGTTCTGGGTTGAGATCCCCTGATCTATATGTATATAGTCTGACTTTGGATGTTTTGCTGAAAACATTCAGAATCCGAATAGTGAATATAGCGATTTTTGAAACATCAAAACACCTTTTTTTTTCTTTTTCTTTTTAATGCCCATGTGCTAGATGTTTTCATGCTCTGTGTGTTTATTTTTTTGGTCCATTAAAAAAAAATGTCCAAGTGAAAAACACAAAAATATCAACCCATTAGCATGTAAGAAGAGCCAGGCTTTCTTAGTAGACTGGCCACACAGTCATCCCAGCAGAGCAGTGGGGCACCCTAGGGGGCACTGCAGTGGATATCACGTAACAGCTCCCAGGTACACATCTCACAGTTACCCCTTTATATTTTATGGGAGCCATCCAAACCCCATCAAAAGCCTACTGTACCCAACTACTGTATACAGAACTACAATAGCCCTTATGGCTGCAGGTGTCACCTATATGTGGGTACAGCAGGTTTCTGTTGGGTTTTGGGGGGCTGACAGTTTCCAGCACAACTGTAACAGTTAGAGTGGATTATGGGCCTGGGTCTCCTTCTCCACAGTGCACTGCAGCAACCACTAGGCTACTCTAGGGACCTGCTTGCAATAGGACTGGCCATAACATCTGAAGCTGTCATAGAGGCTGGTATGTGCTATTTCTTTCACATCTTTGCGGGGGGGGGGGGGGGGTGGAAGGGGGTCAGTGACCACTAGGGGAGTAAGGGTGGGTCATTCTTTTATTCCTCCAGTGGTCATGGTAGTCATTTAAGGCACTTTATTGTGGCTGTCATTATTAAAACAGGTCTAGCCCAAAACGTCTTAGTTTTAGACCTGGACATTTTTGTGTTTTTTTTTCCACAATTCTAGAAAAACTTGTGTTTTTGTTTCCACAATTCTAGAAAAACGTCCCAAGTGTTAGTACCATCCTAAATACCCTAATTATGCTCCCAATACACCCCCTTGTGATTTGGAAGCACTGCAGACAAAATACATAGATAAATGTCTGTAAATAGGTTTTGAAAATAGCGATTTGAACATCTTGTCAAGCAAAATGTCCAAATGCTGCTTTATGACACTTTTTAAACATTTTTTGAAAATGAGCCCAAGAGAGAGAGAGAGATCCACACACAAACACACACACACACATATACATACACAAACACACTGTCACTCATTCACTACTCACTCATACATACATGTGTGCATGCATTCGAACATTTCACTGTCATCATGGTATTGAAGCTCTGTGGTATGTGTATGCATGTAAATAACATGTGTGCGTGGAAGCAGCATTGCTGGTTTTGTTACTGTCATAGCTTCGCTGCTGGATGCCATATCTGCTCAAATTAAAAGGCACACGCAGAAACGCCCCATCATGAAGGGGCTGGGGGTTAGCATGTGGGGATAGCACAAATGTTTTGGTTTGTAAGGGAACACCGTTGGGTTATTCTTAGGAAGTGTCAGCAAAAGACCTGACAAGGGTGGGGGCAGGGCTTCACTCCCAGAGACACATGGTGCTTCTGGGGCACAGCTGAACAGGGCAGAACAGGTGGACCTGGGCACCCTGCCAAAAACACATGAGGCAACCGGAGGGGGAGGGGGACAAGGAAGAGCAACCTCAGGGTTTTTACAGGATTCTGGTCTTGAGCTGGTGTCATATTTAAACCCCAAGGCCATACTCTTCATAGATTGGTTTTTACATTTGACTTTTTTGTCATTAGCAAGCAGAGGTAATGGGATGGGGTTGGGGGGATTTGGTCACCTACTGAAGAATCACAGTATGTCTGTCTTAACAGTTATGGGGGTTCATGGGGTTTTCTTTGTAGTATATGGTTTTGTTCTGTACAAATAAATTTAAATAACAAGAAAAAAAAAGTTTGGTACTGGCCGATATGTGGAAATCAGTGTTGATTATCTGGCTATGATGCTGACTGTTACCAACATCTGGATCAGGGTGGTATTCAGCACTTTTAAATTTGGATTAAACTGAGAATATTTTAGGACAGCTGTTTTCCTGTTATATTGGCACTGAAAATCACCGGTCTCTGGATAAATGTATTTATTTATTTATCTCATTTGTACCCTACAGTTTCCCAACAGTGTCAGGCTCAATGTGGCTTACAATGCACCACAGAGGCAGATGCCAATGCAGTAAAATGAAGCTAATACAGCAGGAAAACCTACAAGAGATATTGGGGAAGAGTAGGAATGGACGGAAGGATTAGGGAAACCTGGAGGGAAGAGGGAAGGGGAATGTGTCCAAAATGTCTCTAGATCGATGCACTTCCAACAGTGGAGACACATGCAGAGGCAGTGGGATAAGCACTTCCAAATAACATGGTCTTTAGAGATTTCCTGAAAGTTAGATGGTCGGTGATGGTTTTAATGGTCTTTGGCAAAGAATTCCAAAGCTGAGTGCTGATGAAAGAGAAGGAGGTAGCGTATGTCGATTTGTACTTGATGTCGTTGCATTCTGGATAATGAAGGGTAAGATATGAACGGGAGAGTCTAAATGTATTCCGGAGAGGTAGCCCAGGCTCCAGATAGTGCCAGGCAAGGTGTAATGATGTCCCCAGTCAGCGCTGCTGATTCTGGTGCTGCTACCTGGAAACGTTTCTTTGAATATTGGGCTCTCAGATCCTAAGCATGCAGTTGCCACTTGAAATGCATATGTGATAATTGTATCATGCAATGACAGAAGGAGGCGGGGTGGAATTTATTTTAAAAAAAAAAAAAGGGAAAAGTCATCACATTCCCCCCCACCCCGCAACACCAAAAAGTCCCTGGCAGTTTATTGGCCCCAACTCTTTAATAAATTCCTCGATGTCTATTGGTACCCCCTTCCCTGATTCAAAAATAAAAATCCCTGGTGTTTAGTGGGATCCACTGACCCCTCCTCCCCAGCGGGAGCAATGCCCACTTGGTCCTGCCCCAGCACTGCCAGATCCTGTGCATTGCATTTTGGGATGCCCCAGATAGGGTTACTATGCCAAATAAGAACACAATTCCCTTATTTAGCAGACTGACCCCACTCGGTGCATCCGGGGTCAGGCCCCATCATTTTCTATGATACAGCATGGAGGTAGGAGTGTGAGTGTCCATCACTCCTGACTCTTCAAGGTACTGTAGCTGATGGGGAGAGGGATCAGGGTGTGGATAGGCACCAGGGATTTTTATTTTTTTCAGTCAGGGGAAGAGAGGGGGGTGCCACTAGATATCAGGGAATTTATTTTAATTTTGAGTTGATGAAGGACTCAGGGGATCATGCCAGGGAAGGGGGTACTGCTAGACAGCAGGGAATTTATTTTTGAGTTGGGGGTTGGGATGGGGGAAGGGAAAGGGGACCACTAGACTACCAGGAATGTTTGAGGCTGTCAGAAATTATATCAGGGACAGGGGGTTTGGGCTGGGGGGAGGAGTGTCTCCCTACCCTTCTATGTCACCTCAGACCTGGCTGGCAGCATATTTCTCACCTGGTAAACACCAGCAATACAGCTTTAAAATGTCTCTGTATTGCTGTGGATTAGCTTATGGACTCCATAACATACATTTTAATATGCTGTGTGCTGACGTCTACTATTGAGTTAACTAAAGCTTTCTGCATTGTATCTTGTACATAGATTGCTTATTAATTGTGCCCCTCTGTCTGCTATAGCTTTCTGCGTCGCCCCCTCCATTTGCCCCCCCAGGGACAAGGAAATGCCCAGTGTACCTGAATGTAACTCACCTTCAAATAGTGAGCGAAATCCAAAATAATACACATGAAACCTGACTTATCCAGCACCTTCCATCAACCCTTCATCCCTCCCTTGGCTTTGCTGAAATGTGTTAATTAGAAACACCAGATCATAACAGGCCTCTTGTTTTCCGCTGAGTCCTGGAAGACAGCTGGGCCACATGCAAGAGGTTTCAAAGCAAAACAGTGGAAGAATTCCAGCATTAGCCAGACAAAACATCAACTTGTTTAATATTCAAATAATCGTTGTGTGCACATCTGAAGATCGTCAGAGTTCTATGCTGACGAAGGATATAACGTAATTGCGCAACAGTGTTTAGACTGTTCGTTCAGACCAGCATCCTCTGGACAGTACGTGAAGACACGGTCTGAGAAAGTCAGGCAGGCTATGGCTTAGATGTACTGTGTTTATACTTATCTGCTGCTAATACAGGGAAATTAGCTTTCCATTGTTTGTACTGTATTTTTGATATTCATGCAGAATTGGCTAATTTCAGCTTGTAGTAGGCAGCATGTTTATTACCGTTCATGGCAGATGTTGCGATATCTCATTACTTGTTTTTGTACATTGTTTAAAAATTCAATAAGTATAGCGTAGGAAGTGACATCACAGCTCTGATCCCTGAGCTCCCACTTTTCCACTAACTAAACTTGCTTGGGGGGGGGGGGTCTTTTACCTTCCCTCTGTCCTAACTCCACCTCCGTCATCTGACCATATAGAAAGACACTGCTCAAAGGGAACAAGTAGACAGTGATGACGAGTCAACTGATGTATTTGTATTTTCTGAAGGCATTTGACAAAGTCCTTCATGAGACCCTCTTTCAGAAATGAGATGAGACGGAAGCAGGCATGTAGCCAGATCTCAGTTTTTTGTTGTTGTTTGGGGGGGGGGGTCTGAGCCCAAAGGTGGGCAGGGGGAGTCAAAATTTTGTCCTACCTCCCCGCCGCTGACCACCCCCACCACAACCCCACATACCAGGGTGACCCCCAGTGGAAGCCCTCCTCCAGCTGATGCTTGTTTTCCTGAGCTGCCGCCCTGCCTGCCCTGCTTCCCCCCCCCCCCGCACATGCTTAGTTTTAGTGAAATTGAGCATGTGCAAGGGAGGCTTACCCCCTGCAACATGCTCAGTTTTCACTAAAATCAAGCATGTGCGGGGGGGGGGGGGGGGGGAGAGGGGGAGAAGCAGGGCAGGCAGTGCGGCAGCTCAGGGAAATAAGCATTGTCTGGAGGAGAGCTTCTGCTGGAGGAGCTTGAGGACCCCCACTAGCCAAACTAGCAGACAGCACATAATTTTTTTTTGTTTGGGGGGGGGAAGCCCAGTCAGTGCCCTTTCTGTGGATTGCAAACTGGCTGAGAGACAGGAAACAGAAAATAGGAGAAAAAGAGTCAGTAGTGTAGTATTTAAAGGGTCTCTTTTGTGATTATGGTGTTGAACATATTCATGAATGATCTAGACATCGGAATGACAAGTGAGGTGATCAAATTTGAAAATGATTATAAGTCATTATTGGGTCCTTCTACTTAGCTGTGGTAAGAATTGTCCCTTCTTGGGTACTAAGCAGAGCCGGTCAAACCCGGTGAGCGGGGTAAGCACCGCAGGGGGGCGCCTGCCTTCAAGGGCGCCGCTGTGGCACTGCGCTGCCATACCGCGCCGCCCTCGGGGCTTTGAATCTTTAATTTACCTCTGTCCCAGCAGCCGCGTCATTTGAAAGCCCTGCCCCATCTCTAGCCTTCCCTCCCTTCCTAGCCTTCTGACATCATTTCCTTGAGGGCGGGACTCAGAGGGAACGAACTCACGAAGGGAGGGAAAGCTAGAGACGGGGCAGGGTTTTCAAATGACGGGGCTGCTGGGACGGAGGTAAATTAAAAAAGACTTAAACCACGCAGGGAAGAAAAAGGGGGATGTTGGGGGGGGGGGGGGAGAAGAGGGCGGGCAGGTGGCCATAAATGGGAGGGAGATGGGGGCGAAGGAGAATCGCTGGACAGGGGCAGGGTGGGAGAAGAGAGAAAGGAGATGGGGGGGGGGCACACGCATGCGCCAACTCAAAGTCTGCAGGGGGGCGCCACGGACCCTAGGACTGGCCCTGGTACTAAGGCCATTTTTACTACAGTTGTAAAAAGACTTTTGATCCTATTATTTTCATTAATGGCCTTACACTAATGTTACCATTAGCGCATGACCATTGCAAAAAAATACTGAAGGAACACTCACCGCCAACTATTTAGGAGGCAGGAAGGGCTAAGGTTACCATAGGTCCTCTTTTAAGAAGAAATGTCCTCTTTTTGGACGTCTTCAGATATGTCTTCCGGGATTTTTAATTTTTAGGGAGATGTCCTCTTTTTCTTTTATGTGCCTACGACCAACACACCTACCCACATAATGAGAGAAACCGTCTCTAGCCTATTAGTCAAAGGGGCTGCCAAAGAGAGAGAAAGGCATTGCTCATCCCCTCTCTGCTCCCCTGCTGGCTGAATCTGTCAAAGGAATTTTGTTTGTGCAGCACAACTTTAAGCATATGTCATGCAAAGACTTTCACACGTATCTCAGAAGCCAGACATACTTGTTGAGGGATATTCACTCTTCTGATAAGTACGCTTGGGCTCAGACTCAGTCAAACTCAAATCCAGAAGTTCTTAAAAAGTAGATTAAGGGCCACCGAGGGAAGGGGTTCGGGGGGGGGGGGGCAAAATTCTCGGGCCTCCAAGGGGGGCCTGGCGCCAGGGTCTCTCTCCCTCCTGCTCCTGACGGGACCCGGGTGATTGTGTCCCAACAGGAGCAGGAGGGAGAAAACTCTGGCGCCGGGCCCCCTGTGGAGGATAGGGAGGACCTTCAGGAACAGACACAGCAGACTGCTCTTCTTCACAGTCTGCTCCATTGCCTTCCCCTGCGGCTGCTTTTCCCCTCAGGCCATGCATGCACGACCTGCGAGAAAAAGCAGCCGCAGGGGAAGGCTACAAGGCAGCGCTGGAGGACGAACTGTTCTGCCTGGGTCCATGGGATCCCTGCCAGCCAAGGTACTTATGGTGGGCGGGCGGCAGCAGAGATCAGGGAGGGTGGGGTGATGGCAGCAGCGATTGGGGGGGGGCAGGTCAGTGACAGGAGGCGCGACAACAATCCTGGGGGAGCCTGGCAGCAGCAACAATCATGGGGGGGGGCCCGGCGGCGGCAGCGACGATCCTGGGGGGGGGGCCCGGTGACGACCTTGCTCCGGGCCCAGTTCAGTCTCTCGGCAGCCCTCAGTAGATTGTCTACTGCTATACTGTAAGTAAGTTGATGTGAGTTCATTAAGTAAAGGCTATGATTAAATATTTCTTTAGCAAAGTTAGCAACCGTTTTTATTTTTTCTGTCCCCTTTTTTTGTCTCCGCAAATGCGATAACCCTAGGAAGGGCTCCCATGTTAACTGTACACTAACCAGTTAGCGTGTAGCTAGCATGCTCTTCTACTCATTCAAGTCGCTTTTAAAATTATCCCCAACTTGGCTTTCTGAAAATGGCATTCCCCAATGGAGTGAAACGTACATTGCTCTCATGCATATTTTCAGTTGCATTAAGAGATAGTGTTGCTATGAGAGGAAAATAAATGCTTGTAGATTGCTTTTTTTTTTTTTTTTTTACTCTACTTATGCTGTTTTCCATGAAAACCAGAGGCAAATGTCTCTACAACAGGTTTCAAAGCCAAGTCCCTTCTCTTTGAAAACAGGTGCAAAGCTCTCAGGTAAGAACTAACTGCAGTCTTTCTCCCAATGCTGATTGTTTGAAAATGTGTCCCTTCCTAATCAGCCAACCTCAAACTGACACCTGCACTTTGCAACTATTTCCTCCCGGTACCAAGTTCAGTCACTTCACTGATGCCAGCAAGTTCGGTCTTCCCAGACATCTGACTCTCTGAATCCCAAATCCAGCACCTAATACTAACCTAAGATGTAAAACTTTCACACTGCTCGTCACTTATTCTCTGAACCTGAACATATGATCCTGATCTTTCACCTGCAGCTTCTGCACGTGGTTTGCACAAGACGTTTGTGCAAGAGATTTTAATCAATGCTCCTGCAGTTTTCCGATTTTTTCCCTTGCCCTCCACCCTACAAAGCTGCCTCAAACAAGTTAAGGAATGAGGACCTTTGTCGGCAAAGCATAAGGTCGTGACCCTCAAACCACACATCACATTCCAGTCACTACCTGCTCTCAACTCCCTTTTTTATCTTCTCTGTACCCCAGTATTACTCCACCACCTCCTCCCCAGCCCCTCATTGATGGCAGATAAAGACCAAAATGGTCCGTCCAGTCTGGCCAGTTTATCCGATTCAGTACATCTTTAGGAGACCTGGAGAGTGGAGAAAGGAGATGTTTTTTTTTTTGGTCTAATTACGTTCTACGTTTTTATTGATGACTACGCAGAGGAAACATATTTGAACAATAAAGGTGAGCAGAAATTCAAAGATCAAAGCGTACAAAGGAAAAACAACATGATACAGTCCATCGTCAAACTTTTAACATATTTATCCCTTCACCCCCAACCAAAACCCCATCCCTAATCTCTCCAATGGCTAGAAAATAAAAAACTAGAAATAAACCAATCTCCCTATAGCCAATACAATGAAATCCCAAGAGAATTTATTTCTTATGTTCTCCTGGACACTATATAAGCCAATAGATGCCCTCCACGGAACCCCCCCTTGTACCCACACAACAGCCAGCAGAAACCCCCAACCTAATTCTCAAGCCCCTCCCGCTTCTGTTACTTTATATCTCATTTTGTTCAATACAAGGCTATGGCCTGAAGGAGATCAAATCTGAATACAAGAATTCCAACTGGTGAAGAACTGCTGAATACAGATGTGAGAAATTGAGGCATTGCTCACTTCCCAAATGGACAAAATTTGAATCTGATTCTGCCAATAGGAAAGGGGATTAGCCAAGACCCAGGCCTGCATAATACATTTAAGAACTATAAGCCGCAATTTCCGAAACAGAAAAGACTCCCCCCCTTCCCCCATAGTCACTAGGTCTCACCCTACCCAGCAAGAGCACCATGGGTGTCATAGAAACCGGTATGTCAAAGACTGATTGAAAAAAAGCCCCAAGGCTGTCCAAAAAGATTGAACCATGGAAGAAAGAGTTCTCCGCAACCTGACATTTAATACATTGAGCAGAGGGTGGCACCCAAGCGTGAAAAAGTTGCAGTTAGGAAACATAAGCCCTATGCAAGATTCGAAAGTGGGTTTCCTGCAGCCGCCTTGGGAATACCCTTTAAAGCCAATGTCATGTCCCAGTCTGGCAGTGGATGCCCCAAATCCTGTTCCCACCATCCTCGCACCACCTCCAGATTTTTCCTTGCCACCTTTGCACTAAGTGCTTTATAAGTACATAAGTATTGCCAAACTGGGACAGACCAAAGGTCCATCAAGTCCAGCATCCTGTTTCCAACAGTGGCCAATCCAGCTCAGAAATACCTGGCAAGATCCCGAAAAAAGTTCAATACATTTTATACTGCTTATCCCAGAAATAAGCAGTGGATTTTCCCCAAGTCAATTTAATAATGGCCTATATGGACTTTTCCTTTAGGAAGCCGTCCAGACCTTTTTTAAACCCCGCTAAGCTAACCACCTTTACCACATTCTCTGGCAACGAATTCCAGAGTTTAATTTGGGCTTTGCTTTGGGCCTTATTATATAAATGTTATGCTCCTGAATTTACGCTCCTACAATTTATGCTCCTAAATTAGGAGCATGCTCTATGATTATGCTCGTAATTTAAGAGCATAAACGTAGGAGCATAACCTTTATAGAATAAGGCCCTTTATGGATACCTGATATGGACAATTTCTCATCTGGAACAGAGGCAAAGAAAACCCTCAAGCGTTCCCCAACCTGAAGCCCCAGTGCCTCCCTGCTCATACTTTGAACATTGTGTTTAAACTGACAGTAGGCAATCCCATCTCCCTATTCCCTAGTCTCCAAGCCAATGAGCTCACCAAAGGATTTCAGAGCCCCAGTCTCTGTAAGCACATGCTCCAATAAGATAAAGCCCCAGGCCTCCCATCTGATTAAGGCCCTATTTCCCAGCCCCGGCATGAATGCTAAGTTCCCTGAATGGGCAATTTGATCAGTGACCAATGGATCACCCCCTTTTTTGTCTAATGTGTGAGAGATGTCTACAAGTATACAATGTTTCCATTTTTTATGGCAAGCGGATTCACACAAAGTTTTACTGTGCTGGATGCATGGACTGGTGGTCCTGCCTTACTTCAAAAAATCCACTGCACAGTAAAATCAGGGCTGGATCTCTCTGATAGTAACAAAAATGGAAACAGTGGATACCCCTATCTACTGTTACCATATTTTGTCCTCCCAAAAGGAGGACACATGCCCTGCCCCCTTTCACGCCCACCCCACCCCTTTCACTCCCACCCCCTTTCACACCCCGCCTGCCCCCTTTCACGCCCTCGCTCTGCCCCTGTCACATTTTCCCCCGTCACACACCCCGTCACTCCCCCTCCCCGTCACCCCCCTCCCCATCACCCCCCTCCCCTTACCTTACTACTGCCCTGGTGGTCTGGTGACCTCTTCGGGGCAGGAAAGAGCCCCCTCTTTTCTGCCCACAGCATTGCCCTGCATGCATCCTTCCTGTTCGTGATCTCGGCGCCGATTCAAAATGGCCACCGAGAGTTGCAGTCGCGCGAGGTCACTTCAATTCTCGGTGGCCATTTTGAATCGGCGCCGAGATCACGAACAGGAAGGATGCATGCAGGGCAGCGCTCCGGGCAGGAAAGAGGGGGCTCTTTCTTGCCCCTAAGGTGGAAGAGGTCACTAGACCACCAGGGCAGTAGTAAGTAAGGGGAGGGGAGGCTAGCAATCTGCCCGTTTGTCCGGATTTCTGGACGAATGGGCAGGCTGGTGGGCGGGCCCATTTGTCCAGAAATCCGGACAAACAGGCAGATTGGCAAAACCCGCCCGGTTGCCCGGACATGTCCTCAAAAAGAGGACATGTCCGGGTAAATCCGGACATATGGTAACCCTACCCCTATCAGCAGCCTTGGTGGTGGAAGCAGAGGATTTCCACAGTTCGCAAAAGTTCTGGGTTGGCCAGCTAGAGGTAAGGGAGGGATAAGGGTGCTATGATACAGACATTTAAATATTTATTAATATGCAAACAAACCTTTTCCAGGAAAGGGAAAGTACTAGAACTAGAGAACATGAATTGAGATTGTGGGAGGGAGGTGAATTAAAATAGGGTTACCATATTTGCGGAGACAAAAAAAAAAAGGACACAAAAAAATGAAATGTTGCCCTGCCCCAGCCCGCCCCTCGCCCCACTCTGCCCTTTTAGTGTCTGTTGCGGTGGGTTTCATGAGCTTTTTGATCATTTTCTGAATCTTTTAATTCAGTTCCTGCTGGAAGGGCAAAATTCCACAGGAAAAGAAAATAATGGACAAAAAAAAATCTGCACACAAAAAGTATTGTGGATAATGTGATGGTAAACAGGAGAGAAATTCATTCCTAAAGATCCCAACAGCTCAAAGAATTTACATGGTATCCCCACTTGCTGCAAGACTACCAGAAACCGAAGGGGGTTAGGGATAGCAGGTGCGGCTCCGAGGAGGTGCTGGGTCCCTGTTTCCTGGAACACTGGCAGGACTGGGTCCCTCCCATCCCCTTCCCACTCAGACACCTGTTGACACATTTTGATTTCTCTACTTGCTCCCATTAAGAAACTCTGTCTCTATCTGAACAATCCTGGCTTTGGTTTTGTTTTCCTTTATTTGTTCTTAAGTTTCAGTTTATGATAAGCGAAAGCAAATGCAGTACTCCTTCCCTTCCCTTATCACAAGTCTCAGCCACCTGCAGTCCTTTCTCACTTCTTCATGTGGATCCCGGGGTTCCTCTTATGTGCAAATGAAACTCAGCGAGGTGTAAGAAGTTGGTGGTGTGGGGGGGTGGTCTAGCTTCATTTTTTATGGTGCTTTGTAGTCTTCTGGATCACTTTTGGGAACGCACGCTGTTGTAAGCACTAGCATGTGTTTACTGCAGCTTAAAAGGACTTACCGCGGCGCGTGCTCAGGCGTTCGGTGGTACATTCCGGGTTAGCACGTGCACACTACTGAGGAGGGCGCTGTGTCTGGGTCAGAGAGTGATAGTGTCACTGGTAATCAGTTAGCGCAGCAGTATTGCTGTGTGCCTACAAAATAGGTTGCGGCAGTGGTGTTCCTTGGTCGGCTGCCACTGCGCATCCCCCCGGGTGCAGCGTGCATTCCATGGTGCATTGCATTGCCTCCCCACCTCCCCCCCAGTGCATTGCATCGCATAGCCTTGCCTCCCCCCCCAGCGTATCACATCTAACCCCCCTCCCCCTCCCCCCCCCCCGGTGCATTGCTGTTACCCCCTGGTGGTGCTGGTGGCTGTTGGCTCTGCCGGTTCCCTGCCCCAGAACAGGAAGTATCATCAGGGGGAGCAGGGAACTGGTGGAGCCACAAATGCGCGGCTGCTTCCTTCACCCCCCTGCAGCATGCATCTGTGGCAGACCGCCTGCACCTCCCCGCCCTTGATATACCACTGGGTGGCGGTAAGTTGGTTTCTTTGGTATCACACCCTTCACTCTTTGATTCATTACTGCACGCTTTTTCTTCCAGTTGCTTTAAAAGTGTATCTGTTACCAATATATCTCCTCATATGCACTGGTTTGTACGCAACTTTATCAACCATTCAAGAGTACGGTAAATGCTGGACACACAGCATTATACTATTATATATATATATTTTATCGTTATCTGGCATATAAAAATCACTCACACCGCAGTCCCCATAGTTTTGTTGGTTGTTTAAATCATTTTCTTTTGTTTTGTTTCTATTTGTTTAACATTCATCTTTTAACTGAAATTTGACTCTCTATATTTCTCTTGGTTCATTACTCAGCGACAACATAAGAGGTACATTTACTTTGCTTGTATATATCCATCATTTGAAAATAATTATGATATTTTTTTCAGAACAGACATCAATACATATACACAGCTTTTATTTATTTATTTATTTTTAAATTCCTTTTAATTTTTTTTATTTCTCATTGACATCATTTATTGTTTTATCATTATTTTTCAAAAAATTTTAACTTCCACTCAATATTACTACATTAAGTTGTTAAACCGCAATTCACATACATGCTTCTATCATATACATCATTTTATAGATGTTAATATTTCATACATATACATATCTTTCTATTTGATCTTTTATTATATATTTAGTTTATGTAATCATCCATACCACCCCTTTAAAAACATTTTTTAAACATTTTTTAAAACTCTTCTATATATGTCACTATGTTTTTATATGTCATGATTTTATATTATATTTTACTTTAATTTTTACATCTATAATACATTTTGATTTCTGTGTAGATTTGTTTGACCCCTGATGCAGGCTTTGATGCCGAAACACGGCCATGTCGGGTCATTATTTAGCTATCAATAAAGACTTCCTGATTTCCTCTTCAACTCATCCTCGCTCTTTGTGTGCATGGCGGTAAGGTCTCACATGCTAATCTTTTTTTAATAGCCATATGCTAATAGCCATGTCATAGAGTAGGGGGTGAACCATTGTATCTGGATGGGTAGAATGCAAATCTTTACTAGGCACTACTTGTACACAAGACCCGACATGGAGCCATGTTTTGACGTGAAACACCCGTCTGCTTCAGAGTTTGTACACTGAAAAAAAGGATTTTATATGAGTCGGTGCTAGAATGCTGAAACTACTAAACTCTGCAGCAGGGGCGTAGCCAGACCTCATGGTGGGAGGGGGCCAGAGCCCGAGGTTGGAGGCACATTTTGAGTGCCATCCCGCCGCCCCCCCCCCACTGCCACACCTCGCCCCCCCAACGCCTCGCCTTGCCTCCTCACCCCCCCCCACCGCCTCGCTTCACCCCCTCACAAACAAATACCTTTGCTGGCGGGGGTCCCCAACCCCCGCCAGCCGAAGCCTTCTTCAACACAGTCTCTGGCGCAGCATCAGCATGCACCAGAGGAGCAAGAAGAAAGAAGAGCAGGGGCAGACTGCGAATGTGACTGCACCTGAGACTGCGCTGACTTCGGCTGGCGGGGGTTGGGGACCCCCCACCAGTCAAACCAGGGACCCAGATGAAATTTGTGGGGGCCCAGGCCCCCCATAATTACACCCCTGCTCTGCAGTCTGTGATAAGACGCCAACAGAACCACCAAAGTTTTCCCGTTGAAACACAGCCCCGTGTCGGTTCTTGTGTACCAGTGATGCCTAATAAAGATTTGCATTCTAGCCATCTGCTACAGGCATCTATTTAGTTCACCCCTACTCTATGATCTGGTTGTTTTACATGTAGGGGTTCCTATTCCTCTTTTGGTTTTGCATATGCTAATCGCAACATTGGTGCATGGCTATTAACAGGGCCGCCGAGAGCCAGAGCCAGGCCCGGGACAAGGCCGCCCCCGGGCCCCCCCACCCACCCCACCCAAGGTCATCGTCGCCGCTGGGTCCCCCCCACCCAAGGTCGCCGGGCCCCCTCCACCCACTACCGGGCCCTGAACTAACCTGAAACGCCTCCTTCCTTTCCTTTCACCACCTTCGCGGCAAGCAGCAGCAGGGCAGACCTCTCCTTCCTTCCGTGCTCCGCCCTCGTGCACGTTACGTCAGGCGAGGGCGGGACACGGAAGGAAAGAGCGGCCTGCCCTGCTGCTGCTTGCCGCGAAGGTGGTGAAAGGAAAGGAAGGAGGCGTTTAAGGTTAGTTAGTTCGGGAGCGATGGCGGGCGGGCCTGACTGCAGTGGCGCTGGGCCCCCTCCGGAGGCCCGGGCCCAGGGACTTTTGTCTCCCCTGTCCCCCCCTCTTGGCGGCCCTGGCTATTAATACAAGATTCCAAGACATTTTACTGCTGAGCTAAAAACAGACTTAGCTTGTGGGAAAGTCCACTTTTTAGCGCTGCCCCCTAGGAACCTCATTCCTTTTGAGATATCACCAGACCCTACTCTAGGAAAGAAAAGGCAAATCTGTTCGCCGTACTGTAGCTGGAGGCTGTGTGGCTAACAGGGGTGCACAGGTCAACTAATGTTCATTTTAACTTTGTTTAGATTCCTGTATTGTTTACTGGATTTTAAATTTTATTCTTTTTTTTTTATTTTTTGTACTTTGTGGGCAATGCCATTAATAGTGCACCCTTTTCTTTAATAATTTACACAGTAACATAGTAATATAGTAGATGACAGCAGAGAAAGACCTGTACGGTCCATCCAGTCTGCCCAACAAGATAAACTCATATGTGCTACTTTATGTGTATACCTGACCTTGATTTGTATCTGCCATTTTCAGGGCACAGACCGTAGAAGTCTGCCCAGCACTAACCCCGCCTCCCAACCACTAGCCCTGCCTCCCACCACCGGTGCTGCCACCCAATCTCCGCTAAGTTTCTGAGGATCCATTCCTTCTGAACAGGATTCCTTTATGTTTATCCCACACATTTTTGAATTCCATTACCGTTTTCATCTCCACCACCTCCCGTGGGAGAGCATTCTAAGTATCCACCACTCTCCCCATGAAAAAATACTTCCTGACATTTTTCTTGAGTCTGCCCCCCTTCAACCTCATTTCATGTCCTCTAGTTCTACCACCTTCCCATCTCCGGAAAAGGTTCGTTTCCGGATTAGTATCTTTCAAATATTTGAACCAGGGGACACAAGATGAAATTAGAATGTGGTAGGTTTAAAACGAATTGGAGAAAGTTTTTCTTTACTCAGCGCGTAGTTAGACTCTGGAACTCATTGCCGGAGAACAGTGGCGTACCAAGGGGGTGGCGGTGGGGGCGGTCCGCCCCGGTTGCACGCCACTGGGGGGGTGCCGCGGCGCACGCCTGTCGGCTCTGAGTTCACTAACTTTGCTCGTTCGCTGCAGCTCCCTCTGCCCCAGAACAGGTTACTTCCTGTTCCGGGGCAGAGGGAGCTGCAGCGAATGAGCGAAGTTAGTGAACTCGGAGCCAACAGGCGCACGCCGCAGCACCCCCCCCCCAGCGGCGTGCATCAGTGGGGGGTGTCATTTCGCAGGGGGGGCGCGCTGCACCCGGGGGGGGGCGCATCGGTGATCCGCCCCGGGTGCCATCCAGGCTAGGAATGCCACTGCCGGAGAAAGTAGTGACGGCAGCTGGCCTTGCTGAGTTTAAAGGGGGTCTGGATAGATTCCTGAAGGAAAAGTCCATTGATCGTTATTAAATTTTGGGTTTTTGCCAGGTTCTTGGGGCCTGGATTGGCCGCTGTTGGAGATGCTGGGCTTGATGGACCTTGGGTCTTTTCCCAGCGTGGCGGTGCTTATGTGCTTATGTATCATATCACCCCTGTTTCTCCTTTCCTCCAGGGTATACATGTTCAGATCATCATAGAGGAAGATGGCTCTTGCCCTAGAACAGGGGTGGACAACCTCAGTCCTTGAGGGCCGCAACCCAGTCAGGTTTTCAAGATTCCCCCAATGATTAAGCATGAGATCTGTTTGCATGCATTGCCTCCATCGTATGCAAATAGATCTCATGAATATTCATTGGGGAAATTCTGAAACCCGACTGGTTTGCGGCCCTCAAGGACTGCCCTAGAAGAATGACCTTTGCCAAGTATAGAACCAGTATTTCATCAAAAGTGTTGCAAAGTTCAGCAGTCAATCCACAAGGGCCCTGGTGGCTTATTCGTCTTCACTCTTTCAATAACATTTGCTATTTTGAGGTCAGAAATCTCCTTCCCCTGGTTTTCAAATCTTGCCAGCTTAATCACTGGTAACTCAATGGACTCCAAACAGGCGTCGGTGTCACCACTGTTAATAGTTCTGTCTTTTGTGTATTAATCAGACAAATAATTAACAAGCCTTCTTCTCATGTCTTTGGACTCTAAACTTGGTTGGCCTTTGTTACCTTTAATTCTGTCAATGTTTCTTGCCAACCTAATTTTATGCAATTTCCTGTTGTGCTCTTTCCTTTTTCATAGTAGAGGTCTTTTTTTTTTCTCCTCCTTTTACAAAACCGCGCTATTGGCTGCCCGTGTGGTAATTCCAGCCACTAGGGTGGCTTTGTAAAAGTGGTGGAGGTGGGGTTTGCTTGTCTGAAATTAAAATTTATCCCATCCATTTATGAAGCCACTTCACCAAGTTTTGTTGGTGATCCAGAATTCTTGTACACTTTAACTACCTCTTTAATGGTGGCAATGGAGGGTTTAAGTGACTTACTCAAGGTCACAAGGAGCAGCAGTGGGATTTGAACTTGGTTCCCCTGGTTAGCAGTCTGGTGTTCTAACCATTAGACTACTTCTCCACCATTTTCTGTTTAATTTCACTGCCATCACCTCTATCGAAAATTCATTTCAGTGCCCTTAATTTATGCAGTGTATTTTGGGATAATGTTATACGTCCACATTGGTGAAACTTGCATGTGTTTATTGCTCAGGCGTTTTGGGATTGGTGCGCTCTACCCATGCGCTAAAAAATATGATTTATTTTTTAATGCTGGGGATGTGTCTGAGGTGGAGCATGGGTATGTTTTGCGCTAATTGCCATGCAGCTTAATTGCCATGCGCTAACCAATTAGCACAGGATTAGCGCGTGAGCCCTTACCACCTAGAAAATAGGTTTTGGTAAATGCTCACACACTAATGGCCACATGCTAATGGCCATTAAAGGGAAATGGAGCCACTTTATCACCACACTAAAAATGGCCATGGGAAAGATTCACGCTGGGAATAGTGCAGCTTAGTAAACGGACCCCTAAATCTTGATACAATTGAACATTATTACAACTACTTGATCCAAAAGATATATCCAATTCAATATAAATGTTTACATAAGAACATAAGAGTAGCCATACTGGGTCAGACCAATGGTCCATCTAGCCCAGTATCCTGTTTTCCAAACAGTGGCCAAGCCAGGTCACAAGTATCTGGCAGAAACCCAAATTGTGGCAACATTCCATGTAGAACCCCAAAGAATAGCAAGATTCTGGAATCCAAAAGAGTGTCAAGATTCCATGCAGAATCTCAAAGAGTAGCAACATTCCATGTAGAACCCCAAAGAATAGCAAGATTCCGGAATCCTAAAGAGTGACAAGATTCCATGCAGAATCTCAGAGTAGCAACATTCCACGTAGAATCCCAAAGAATAGCAAGATTCTGGAATCCTAAAGAGTAACAAGATTCCATGCAGAATCTCAAAGAGTAGCAACATTCCATGTAGAACCCCACACAAGTGGCCTGAAACGTGGCACCCAGTTATAGAATTATCTCCAAAACCAATGACTGAAGCTGAATCAAAACGGGTCATACAGTGCCAACTGCAGGGATTAAATGCTGTCACTTGCCCAGTTTGACTCAAGTTTTGCCAATAAACAACTGCTTCAAGGGCTTAATTTGCTTCAGCATCTTAGATTGTGGTCGTGGAGATTGAGCGAACTATGACACAAATAAAGCTGACAACATTGCAGCAAGTTAAGCTGAGGATTTCTCCTTGATTTATGTGGTCTCTTAGTAGTGTAATGGTTAAGTGCACAGGAATGACTTATTTATGCATTTATCACAGGAAAGGTGCATCACTTGGTACACTGTGAATTGCAGTGGCGTATTTGCTCGTCGTTGATCCCTGATGCAGTCCACAAGCAAAACATGGCCATGTTTAACAAACCAACAGGTTAGTGGTGGTTTGTTAAACGTATTCACCCAGGAAAGGAGGCGCAAACGTTTCCAAAGGAATTTCCTCACCACATCCATGGAAGAGCCCCGGGTGGTAGGGGAATATCGGTCCTGAAAAATAAAGATTGCTGCATTAGATGATGTTAATATGAGTTTTCCAATGGTGAAAAGACTCTTGATGCAGGCCTGACAGGCCGAAACACAGATGTGTTGAGTCTCACTCACCTACCTTCTTATTGCAATTTTTAACCTTTTTTGTTTTTAATTATTTTTTGTTTTACGACCAATAAATTAGTTTTTACTGTATTTACATTTGAAGTGTCGTACTTTCAAATTTTTTGAGTCATCTTTGCTGTTTTGTTGTAATTTGATTTTTGCGAAGACTGGTTTCTTCTGGGTTTTTTTGCATAGGTTTTATGTGATCACATTTTATTATAAAACTAACATTTATTTTTCTTGTTTTATTGCTTGTCATGTATGCTCACTAAGGGGTCAATAATGAAAGCAATTTAAGTGGGCAGGAGAGTCTCCTCCTGCTTAAATCACATTCAGCGGGCTGGCTGCTGGTATTCAGAGGCACTTAACCAGGTAGTATCACTGAATATTGGCACTAACTGGCCGTCTTAAGTCTGGACAGAAGAAGGGCATTACAGGGGCGGAGTTGGGGAGGAGACAGGAGTTATGCAAGTGCCGATAATACTCAGTGCTGCTGCTTGCAAAATGAAGTGACCAGATAGGACTGCACAAGGCCACGGTCCTAACTTTGGCTGCACCTGCATAGCTTCCAGGTAGTGGTCTGCATCTCTCACCCCTGCTTCCCTTCCTTCTGACTCTCCCAAACAAGTTCTGATTCTCCTCCTAGACCCCCAACATGACAACTCCTCACCATATGTCCCAGTAGCTCCCTTTGGGCCTACCTGACTATCCTTAGTGGTCAAGTGGGTCTTTGGGGCAGCAGTGAACCCCACTTGCTCCTGCCCCTGGCTGCTGCAGGTTATGACCTCTAGTGCTAGTCTCATGGTACTACCACCAGGGCCAGCTCCTAGCAGTCAGTCAGTCTTCTGTCTGTTTGTCAGTCTGTCTATATATTATCTATCTATCCAACCCAAGGTCCCCAGTGTGGCTGTGCCACATGAACTTTATCTTACCCAGGGCTTTTTTTTGAGGGAGTACTTGGGAGTACTGAGTACCGGCACCTTTTCCACTGTCTACTAAAATTGACCCATGGACCCCAAGTTTTAATGAAAGAGCTCAGGCTCTACACACCAATTTTGCCTTGCCATAGATTCTGTGACTGGTTGCAGGGGGGCCTGGCTATTGTGGGTTGGGTCCCTCAATAATCACCTCACCCCCTGAAGAGTGACCTAGCATTTGAGTACCGGCAGCTTTTTTGCTAGAAAAAACGCACTGATCTTACCACAACATCACTTTGTATTTGTTTACACCGGAGTCTGTAACGCCTCTCCAGTACTATGTAAGCCACATTGAGCCTACAAATAGGTGGGAAAATGTAGGATATAAATGTAATAAATCTATCTATCTATCTCTATCTATCTATCTATCTATCTACACAAGTGTACTCACTTTTTTAGTACATCACGCCATCAACAAGTGTATGTCCTTACACTGAGGTCTCACTTAATATCTTAACTGCAAAGTCTACATTGGAGTGGAATAACATTCTTACTCCTTTCTTCTTCTGATCCAATTTGTTTTATACCAGGTGTATTTGCTAAAAGCTGTCAGCAAAAGCCCCTTGTCCCTTTTTCTAAAGTGAGTTTCTGGAATCAGCTTTCAGTAGCAATTGTTGATTCTTTGAGTCCCTTGGCATCACAAATCCTTAAGATATACACCATGATTTTGTGTTAAAACAAATGTAATTTAAGTTCAGTACTGGGTGATCAATCTGGTTTGTTCAACATTTGGTGTATGAAGAACTAAACTTAAAGTACTTAATAAGTGAAAACATTTTATTGAACTAGCTGGGCTTCTTCATGCTTAGTTACTGTGTGTTGACCTGATGAAGAGACCTTTGCTTGTCAAAGCTACCGGCAAATGTATTAAGTCATTCCAGTGAGTTGCTTGTTGACCTGTTGCATTTCATTTATGAATGAACTGGCACTACATTAATTCACGAGATATGTCTTGAAACTTAATTACAAATGATAAGGAAAAGTGAGTCATCACTAAAGACAGAAGCCGTAGACCACAAGTCAACTGGAAAACTGAAATAGAGGTGACACAACATTATTCTCCGAATTCTGTGTTCTTAATAGCAAGGGGTGGAGGGGAGGAGGTCAGATAAAAATAAATTGTTGTGCAAATAGTTTCTGAGAAATTACTACTTCAGTGGCAGAGACCATGTGACCTTTTCCTAGCCACAGTCTGAATTGAGTTCACAATATTGTACAGGGAAATGACGATGCAAGACCCAGCAGTGGGGTCAATTTAATAACGGGCTGTAAAACTTAGGTGCCTAAAATTTGGGTGCTCAGCTAGTATTCTATAATGCATGATTGCGTGCCAGATCTGTTAAAGAATACTAGCGTAAATACATAGTCACACACCTAACTTTAGATGTGACCCTTATGCCATGTCTGTGGTAGGTGTAAATGAACATAACTAAATGCTGCATTTGTGCATATACATGTCAGTGTTCTATAAAGCACACACAAAATACAACAAACCATGATCCACCCATGCCCTTCTCATGCCCAACCCATGATCCATCCATGCCCCTCCTATACCCAGCCCAAGATCCACCTATGCCCCTCCCAGGCCCAACCCATGATCCATCCATGCACCTCCTGTACCCAGCCCATGATCCACCTATGCCCCTCCTTGTGTCCCGCCTCGCGGAAGTTACGTCAGACGAGGGCGGGACATGGAGGGAAGGAGGCCCGAAGGGAGGCGATCTGCTGCCCTGCTGCCTGCAGCGCTTTCTCACAGAGGTGAGAGGCATTGTAATTTCAATGCAGGGGGCCCAGTGGTGGATGGAGGGGGGAGAGGCGGTGACCTTGGGGGGGGGGGGGGAGCGGCGGCGGCGACCTCGGGGGGTGGCAGGGCCCTGGGGGCGGCCTTGCCCCAGGCCCGGCCTAGTCTCTCGGTGGCCCTGCAGAAAGCAACAGGGCAAAAGATTTGCAATCTCTAAAACATGTCTTTGTTGATCTTTGTGGATCAAATAAATACAGACTGACTTTTTTTCATAGTGTCTGCTTTTTATTTTTATTTTTGTATTTGGCAGAGAGCACCCGATAGGAACCTTTTTTTTTTTTCAGAGTTTCAATCTATCTGTTTGTTTATGTGAAATTATTTTTATTGATAGATTCAAAACAATAGGTATTCTGTATTTATCAAAGTACAAAGTCTCTACTCACAGTAATGCATAAAAGAACAGAATATCATTTAGTCCAAACAAATTATCATCAAACTTTTTATCCCACCCCCCCTCCACAAGTTCCCTAGTTACGACAAGGCTATATGACTATCCAGCCCTCCCTTGTCCCCCCTGATAGGAGCCTTTTCAAAATACTAACACAAGTTCCAAACTACATACCTATAAGTTAGGTGTGAACACTTATGCCTACCATAGAGTTGGTGGTTCAAAAGTGCTAGAGATATGCACCTAACTCATAATAGTCTATGGGGCTGATTTTTGAAAGAGAAAAATGTCCAAAAAGCGTCATGAAGCACCATCTGGATGGGTTTCTTCTCAAAATGTCCAAATTGGTATTTTCAAAACCTATTTTGCACACGTTTATCTATGCAGTTTGTCTGCAATGCGTTCAAATCACAAGGGGGCATGTCGGGGGTCTTTTGAAGGCGGATTAGGGTGGGCTTAGGCTATTCCTAACACTTGGACATTTTTATAGCCCTAATGTAACAAAATTAAAACATTTCGGGTGACAACTTCAACGTTTTGGTGTAGACCTGTTTTTATAATAAATAAGCCACAAAAAGGTGCCTTAAATGATCAGATGACCACTGGAGGGAATCAGGGATGACCCTCCCCCCTTACTCACCCAGATATGTGAATAAAACTAATACCAGCCTTTACGCCAGCCTCAGACATGATAGCCAGGTCCATTAGAGCAGCATGCAGGTCCATGGAGTAGTCTAGTAGTGGGTACAGAGTGCACTGTGGTCAGGGGGACCCAGGCCCATACCTCCCCCTACCTGCTACACTTGTGGTGGAAACTGTGAGCCCTCCAAAACTCACCAGAAACCCACTGTACCCACATACAGGTGCCCCCTTCATTCATAAGGACTAGGGCAGTGGTGTACAGTTGGGGAAAGTATAGTTTTGCAGGGCTCAGCAGATAAGAAAAGGGAGCTATGGTGAGCTGTGTACCTGGGTGCCCCATTACTCCCAAAATTCTTTAAAAAACGAACAAACTGCTTTCGCAAGCCGGTGCAAGCTGGCTCCAGTACACCACTGCCCATAGCTCCTAATTACTGTCAATTAGGTGGTTAATGCTAATTATTGATTGTTAGCGCCTAATTAGTGAATTAGTTTATGAATGGATCTACCCAAAGTACAGAAACTTGGGCGACCTATACAGAATCCAGCGGATAGCGCATATGTAATTGCAGGTGGTGGGTTTAAAATATTGCCTTTACTTCATCTATTGCTATGGAATTGTGATTTTATTTTTGTTAGTTTCCTTGCACACGGCCTTGAGCATTTATAGAGAGGTGGTTAATAAATTCCTATAAGTAAGTAAATAAAATCTGGAGTGATCAAGGCACTATAACTGAACTGCTCCTCTCGTGCATGAACTCTGACCTGTTGCTGCTGTTCCTCTTGGCTGGAGACCAAGAGAGACCCAGCCCTCCTCTTACTGGAAACAGTCAATCTGAAGTGCAGGACCAGGAGCAGGGTTTCCGTGTCCTTTTCTTCTGAAATACATAAAACCCCAAAGTTTGAATAAGTAAGCAAAGCTTGTGTCCCTGCTTATAACTTAACCCTCAAACGTACTCAGAATAGTTCACATAAAGATCCTATGCCTGACCCAGCCTGCAGTCTGCACTTGGTTGGCTGCTGGAATCTGTTTTTTTTGACTGATCCATGGTTTTCAGATGCTGACCCATCTGGTACCTGGATACTGGGGTAACAAGATTGAATGTTTGTTTATTTTGGGTCTCAGCTGGTTCCTCAGTTAACACTTTAGACATTGATCTTAGTTCTTCTTAGGTCTGAACTTGCTTAACTTTGTTCCGTGTGTTCTGATACTAGAGGAACAGTATTCATGTTAAGCTCAAGTTTAACAGAGGTAAAGCCAAGGGTACATGTTGGGTTCACGGTGGAGAGCAGAGTTTAGTGATGCTGTGGAACCTCAATGGCCAGGATGGTATGGTTGAAATATTTGATACACACTGAAGACGAGGGTGAGATTTCTAAGATATGCCATCAAGCCCAGTGTCCGGTCTCTGACGGTAGCTACTCTGGGTCACCAGGAATTACCTGGAAGACCCAAAGAATAGATCCATTTCTTGCTGTTTCCTCCCAGATACGAGTGGTAACTTTTCCAGGTCTATTTGTCTAATAATTGTTTATGGCCGTCTTCAGGAATTTATCCTTACTGTTCTTCCTGACCAGTGGGCCGATGATCAGAAGCAAACGCAGGTGCTAGAGGCTATTAGATCCATACTAGCTGCCTGCGTTTTCTACCGCCCCCATGATCAGAGCCTCTGAGCATGTGAAGCAATGCAGCAGCCCCCCTGCAGGAACCTCCGGTCCCCCCAACCCCCCTAACACAGGTTCAGGGAGGGCTGGAGATCCGGTGGGTCTACCCTATGATCAGAGAGAATAGTGTACTTAAATTTGCATGCAGTTATCTCTGATCATAGGGGTGGTAAAGCTCCGTGCTGTTCCAGCGCTATTTTTAGAGCGCTGTTTGGAACAGCATGGGGCTTTTGATCATCTGCCCACAGGTATCTTTACTTGAACAGACAGCTGCTCTCAATATGAGGATGACTGAGATACAACAGTCCTTACAGAGGTAAATATTACCGTATTTTTCGGACTATAAGACGCACTTTTTTCCCCTCAAATTTGGGAGGAAAATGGGGGGTGCGTCTTATAGTCCGAACGTAGAGAAATTAGACTTCCGGGATCCCCAGCCCGCCCTCCCTCCGAGTTCCGAGATCACCTGCCCTCCCTCTCTCTGAGATCCCCTTCCCTCCCTCGGAACTCGGGAGGGCGGGCGGGAGGGAGGGAAGGGGTTCTCGGAACTCAGGCAGGCGGGAGGGAAGGGGTTCTCGGAACTCACGCGGGCGGGAGGGAAGGGGATCTCGGAACTCGGGAGGGCGGGCAGGAGGGAAGGAGATCTTGGAGAGAGGGCGGGCAATCTCGGAGGGAGGGCGGGCTGGGGATCCCAGAACTCAGGAGGGAGGGAGGGAGACGGACGGACGGACGGACCCTGGAAACGGGAGACATTCGGACAAGACGCAACGGAGCACCTAGGTTGTAGAGGAGGAAAAAGGTGCGTCTTATAGTCCAAAATATTTTTTTTCCTATTTCCCTCCTCTAAAACCTAGGTGCGTCTTATGGTCCGGTGCGTCTTATAGTCCAAAAAATACGGTACCTAGAACGTCACCTTAGCAGAAGACCAGATCACTCCTGTAGAAACTATTCACTGATGGATACTCTGTTTCCTTTCGGCTCCCGCATCTTTCTTTCTATAAATGAACAATGCCTTGGAAAAGTCACTTTCACCCTTGAATGTTTTTTACATTCTTCTGTCAGTTTTTTTTTTTTTTAATGCAAGGACTTTAACACAAGGTCTGAGGAGTAAAAGTTTAGCTTGTTCTTCAGCAGTTAATGTTAGCGAGTATTTCATACCCTTCTTTACTGTGAGCATTCAGGATCTGCAGTTTTCTTTTCTGGCTTTCTTGAAGGAGATCAGTAAAAAGCCAACCAACCAAAAAAAAACAAAAAAAAAAAAAACCAGGCAGGAGTGAGGAACTGAGGGCGAGGTGTGCTGGAACAGAGTAAAACGCTGGACTGTTGGATAGTACACTGAATAATATTAATGTTTATGGGCCCTGTTTACTAAGCCATGTTATAGGCGTGTTAACCATGTACGTGTGTTAACTGTGTACGCACGTACATGGTTAATGCGCATGCTAATTGTAGGCGCATTAAAAACACTAACACGCCTTGGTAAACAGGGTCCTATGTGTGTAATAGCACAATTAACCTATTCTGCAGCTCAGATAAGTAACGCTTATCAGCTGATAAGCTTAAACTGTGCTTGTTAAAAAGTTTATAACCGTTGATCATTTCACATATTTCGACTGAGAACAAGAGAAAAGATGAAGAAATATTTCAGATTGATGAAGAGATAAGGTGAAATACCTACTTCCATTATTTCCAAAGTCGATGGCTTAAGTGGAAGGTTACCTTTGAGGATCCGTTTCATGTATCTGTTTGTAATTGTTTGTTTACAACAGCAAGTATTACATAGTATTTCAACATTGTAATGGCGTTCCAGCACATGCAACTCCAAATGTCGCAACAATTGTATCGGCTCTGGAGCTGCATTCACATCCGCCTGAATGGTGTTCTCTGGTGTTGCAAAACTTATCTGCACAGAATAACACGTAGAAACAAAGAGCAGTTCCCAAATAGGGGTGAAGCAGTGACATTTACATTTATTACATTTGTATCCCACATTTTCCCACTTATTTGCAGGCTCAATGTGGCTTACATAGTACCGTAACGGTGTTTGCCAGTTCCGGTATGAACAAATACAAGGTGATATTATGGTAGAATAAGGTTCAGGTATGATGAATACTTGGGGGGAGTTTAGGGGGGGAAGAGGAAGAGTTTGGATATGTCCATTACAGTCGTTGGTTTCGTTATGTCACAGATATCCAGGTTTTTTATGTTGGTTCGGTGGGGTATGCCTTTCTGAACAGGTTTGTTTTTAGGGCCTTTCGGAAATTTAAGTGGTCGAGCGTGGTTTTTACTGCTTTTGGCAGTGCTTTCCATAATAGTGCGCTTAAATAGGAAAAGCTGAATGCATAAGTTGATTTGTATTTGAGTCCTTTGCTGCTTGGGTAGCGGAGATTTAGGTATGAACGTGATGATCTTGTAGTGTTTCTAGTTGGCAGGTCAATGAGGTCTGTCATATATCCTGGGGCTTCACAATAAATAATTTTGTGAACTATTGTGCAGATTTTGAAAGCCAGTGCAGTTTTGTCGGAGGGGTTTGGCGCTTTCAAAACGCACCACCCCTGGTGCAACACGACCCCCCCAACGCATCAACCCCCCCCCCCCGGGTGCATTCTTGGCTGCTGGGAGCAGCCGTGCGGCTCTCGGCTCCGCTGGCTCCCTCTGCCCCGGAACAGGAAGTAACCTGTTCCGGGGCAGAGGGAGCAGGGAACCAGTGGAGCCGACAGGCGCGCGGTTGCTCTCTGCACCCCTCCAGCGGCGTGCACCCAGGGCGAACCTCCTCCACCGCCCCCGCCTTTGGTATGCCGCTGGGGTGAAGATACAACTTTTTAGTGAAATGTTTTGAAGGACTGGATTTTTGATAAAGAGTTGTATCATCATCCTTATTTGGGATCTGCTCTTTGTTTCTACATTTGTGGTGATCTTTGAGGGGTCCTTTTACTAAGCCGCGTTAAGCCCAACGCGTGCCAAAATGGAGCTACCGCACGACTACCGTGGCTCATGCGGTAATTTCATTTTTGGAACGTCCAACAACGCGCGTCTGAAAAATATTTTTTTATTTTTGGGGCGTGCCACACGGACGAGCACCAAGCGGCATCTGGCGCGCGTAGGTCATTACCGCCTGGTTACCGTTTGAGTCTTTTCTGCTAGGTCAATGGCTGGCGGTAAGGTCTCAGACCCAAAATGGATGCGCGGCAATTTTCATTTTGCCGCATGTCCATTTTCGGCAGAAATTTTTTAAAAAGCCCTTTTTTACAGGCGTGCTAAAAAAATGGATCTGCGCATGCCCCAAACCCACGCCTACACTGCCACAAGCCATTTATCAGCGTGCCTTTGTAAAAGGACCCCTGAGGCCTCTGATTGGACTCCTTGCACAGAATAACATTCCAGCACATGCACAGATGTATCATGGTTTTGTTCTTGAGACATAACTGCCAAACCTGTGTGCGTGCACCCTCGTGCTTTCCCATTTTAAGACACTTTTTTTCCACGTAGCCTATTTTGCATTATATTTGCTTACTGCATTGGCGGGCAAACATTTTTTTTTTTTAATGCTTGCATTAGAAAGTCGTGCACTGAGCTGTAATAATATAAAGTTACTGCAAGGACTCCAGGATGAGGTCCCAGAGAGGCTCAGCTTTTCACCAGATCCTCATCTGGGTTTCCCGGCTGTTTTTAAAGAGGAATCTGTAACGTAACCCAGACAATGTCGTTTTCATACCGGCACAACCGCTGGTGATTATAGAGGGAATTGTGTGTAAGTCCTTTGCTGTTTTCACACCAGCTTTTTATTCAGAAGTGTTGGCATCACATCAGCTCTGGGAAACAAGGATTTCCTCCTTGCTGCTGTACTATCTCAGTCATTCCCATGGCTTTTGGAGAGGAGTGTTTTGCTAACTCTAGCCAGAAACAATATAAAACATTGCCATCATTTCTTCTGTGATCTGCCTAGGGCCTGGATTCTGTTAATGTTTTTTGCTCCTGTTCCAGAGCTTGTTGAACTATCTCTAAAGTTGCAGTTTGACCTTCTTGGTTGAGAGGCTGCTTTGGCACTAGTGCAATGCTGTAAATTCTATCCACATGGCTCTTGCAGTATCGGGGAGTCCGAGGAAGGGGGTGGTGGAAGCTTCCTCATGGCTGCTTCCAAATCTTCTGAAGACGGGGTCCCTCTTGCTCTGGGGGCCCTGGGAATCATTCATTTGAACTGCTGCTGCACTACATAGATATGAGACTAGTAGCCATCTACCCCTAAGACTAAGACCTTTGTCAACCTCCAGAAGGACCTAACTAGTGAGTGATTTACATTGGGCTGTCCAGTCTACCATCTGATCAGCTGATATTACTACTGAACCCAGTAACCCAAGCAGGGATTGGAACCTGCCTGTCAATGAGGCATTGCATATCTTTTTGTTTTAATTTTTTTTGAATCAGAATTGCTCTTCTGCCTGCTATCAACCCAGTCAAAACCAATTGTCTATTATCCTATCTGAAGTTTAATATTTCAGTTGGGTTGGGGATAACCTCTGTATACGTGACATTCTATGATTGGTACACACCAATGGGTGCTGGAGGTGGAATAGCAATATACCCTATAAAGATATGTTGCCCCCTGTTACCGGTGGGATACGCTGTACTGATGAGTTAGACCCTGTGTCCTTGTCAGGAGCCTGTCTCCCAGGAAATATATAATTATATTTCCCCTCCTCCTTCTGAGATTGTAAGTACTGAGAACTATTCCTTTGCAGTTGTAACTTTTCTTTCTTTCTTTCTTTCTTTCTTTCTTCTTTCTTTTCTTTCTTTCTTTCTTTCTTTCTTTTCTTTCTTTCTTTTCTTTCTTTCTTTCTTTCTTTCTTATATTGCTTAGGGACTTTGCATAGTGATCTCTCCATAGTTTGTATGATTACCGTATTTTTCAGACTATAAGACGCACCTAGGTTTTAGAGGAGGAAAATAGGAAATTTTTTTTTTCCTTTTTCCCTCCTCTAAAACCTAGGTGCTCCGGTGCGTCTTGTCCGAATCCCTCCCTCCAAGTTCGGGATCGCCATCAGGGTTACCTCCTCCCCCCCCCCCCAGCCCTGTCACCACTTCTCCCCTTACTCACGCAATCTTCCCTGGTGGTCTAGTGATGTCGGGGCAGGAAAGAGCCCCCTCTTTCCTGCCCAGCACGCTGCTCTCCATCCTCATGCATTGCTGCCTGACGGTCCTCGGCGAGATTCAAATGGCTGCCGAGAATTGAAGTCTCGGCGGCCATTTTGAATCTCACCGAGACCGTCAGGCTGCATACAGGAGGATGGAGAGCAGCGTGCTGGGCAGGAAAGAGGGGGCTCTTTCCTGCCCTGACGTCACTAGACCACCAGGGAAGATTGCGTGAGTAAGGGGAGAAGTGGTGACAGGGCTGGGGGGGGGGGGGGGAGGAGGTAACCCTGACGGCGATCCCGAACTCGGAGGGCGGGCGGCCTGTCAGCCAGCCAGCCAAATCTCTACCTTCGGACTATAAGACGCACCCCCCATTTTCCTCCCAAATTTGGGGAAAAACAGTGCGTCTTATAGTCCAAAAAATACGGTATTTCTTATACAGAACTGAGAATGTTATTTCCTGCTTAGCTACATAATAAAAGAAATATATTTTATTCTTCTCTGATTCTTTTCCTTTCCTGAGAAGAATATATACTCCACACAGTTTATACACCTGAAGGATTCCAGATGATCTCACGAATGCAGCTGAAGAATTCGGAGGCAACCCCGCTGCTTCAGATGTGGGCCCAAGCTTGGGAGAACAACCTTGTTTTAGTAACAAGCTTCTTGGTTCAGGATCCCCAGGCAAAGCTGACTTTTGCTGTACCACTGTAATACAGCTCCTTCTAATTGCCATGACCATACTGCATTTTTTCTTCTAGTGGTTGCATCATGGAACTCACTACCTGCACCTTTAAAGTTGATCTCTAACTCATTTATGGCCTTGCTTTTTCTAACTGGTAACTGGAGTTGGTGGATCTAGTGGTTCCATCGTTGATGTCCTGCTCTTGCTATTCTTACTACTCTTCACCCTTACCATTGCCCTCCTCTACCCCAATGCTTCTGGCTGGTAGGGATCCGTAAGCCCTACCTGTTAAAGGGTCCACTCTTGAGCCCCCTGATCTGTCTCAACCCTGGGGCAATCAGCGGCACATTTACAGCCTCCAACGCCGGCACCCCCCCCCCTCGTATGCTCAATTCAACGAGCATGCTCCCATGCACACATGCGCAAGGGGGGAATGAAAGTTGAACTGAGGCATTGCATGGGTGTGGTGGGGGGGATAGGGTTTGTGTGTTGTGTGCTTTCGTCATGCTCCAGGGTTGAGACAGTGTGAGGGGGCTCTTGAGAGGACTGTTTGGCTGGTGGAGCTGGTGAAATGATGTGCGCTGCCTCTGGGTAGGCCTGAAACAAAACTGAGTGGGTCCCAGCCCACCGAGGCCCACCCTTGGCTACACCACTGTAATCTTTACTATTCATTAGGGAGATTCTTTCCCTTAATGTATTCTTTACTGAAAAACTTGTAAGCTGCTTTGATGTGTTAACCAAAAGGTAAATACCTAACTAACTGACAATTGCAACAGTTTCGGTGCTCTACATTTGAGAGTCCGCCTTCTGGTGATATTTCATATGGGGGCATCATTGATTATTGGACAGGATACTGATTTGTGAAAGGCAGGCCCACGTTGCAGAGGTGACACACATACCACCTGCACGTGCAGAACCCCCCCCCCCCCCCCGATGTGGTGCAGCCTCGGCTTATGCTTCGTGTGTGAGGGGCAACAGCAGGGTCCTGTTTCCCCCCCCCCCCCCGGCAGGCAGCCGTGGACTTGACTGTTCTCTGCTCCCCGCATGCATGAAATCCAGGAGAAAAACAAGTGCCTGATCACCTGCCACATGTTTCTCTCCTCCTGGTGGACGCTGGCCCCAGTCACCTCTGGACAGATAAGATTCATACCACTTGATAGCACTTAGGATGCCACTTAACGCTGTCAGAGAACACATATTTTTCTTGGAATAAGAGCGGCCCGCTCATTAAAGTCACTTCTCCACTCAGAGATTTGGAAAAATATTTGCTTAAGCCCCAGATCTGATGTGTTTTCTCTTCTTTATGCTGTTGCTCCTGAGAGAAAGGTTAGCCAGTTAATGTTGTTTGTATCTGAATGGTCATTTGCAGGCAGTCTCTGCCCAGCTGTGAGGCTGGAGGGATGCGGACATTGTCTGGGAGGGTTATGGGTAGAGAGGTTTTATTTACATCTGCTGCCTTCCTCCAGGGACTCTTCATAGAATTTTTTATTTATTTATTTGTTGCATTTGTATCCACATTATCACCTCTTTGCAGGCTCAATGTGGCTTACATTCAGCATGGATAGTGGAAAAGAGAAAAGAGTAGATATTTGGTGTTACAGAAGGATTTTGGGTTACATGGTAATGGAATTCATGATAGTATATAACAGAAGGCATTATTAACATTTCTGGATATATGTGGGAGTTTCACATGTTTGGTCTTGTCGAAGAGATAGGTCTTAGTAGTTCAGTGTATTGGTGCTAATTTCTGTCCTCTCCGAGATAAACCTTAATGTCAATGGGGTGTTTGGGCTTTTTTTTTTTTTTTTTGCCATCTGAGTAGGACCTGGTTTTTGCAAATTCTGGAGCACAGGCTCTTGATCCATAGCAACTGACTGCTCTTTCCATATCCCCTTCCTTCCCTCCCCTCCAAAGTTACTCTCTCTCTCTTCTTCTCCCTCTGAAAATTTGATCATCAGCACACTCCAGTGGGAAGTTAATATCTTTCCCTCTGTCTTCTTCTCAAAGTTGCTCTCCACTATTAACATATATTCTTCTTGTTATGTGTAGGGTCTCACTGGGATCTCTTTCAAGAATAGGGTGTCCTTGTAGAAAGATCGGGGCCAGCTCTGGTGCCACAGGTGCACTGGGTGGGAATGTAGACAGTTCTATATGTTACCATGACTGTCACATATAAGCAGTTCTATATGTTATCATGACTATCATAGGCAGCTCTATATATTATCATGACTATCACATATAGGCAGTTATATATGCTATCATGACTATCACATATAAGCAGTTCTATATGTTATCATGACTGTCATAAACAGTTCTATATGTTATCATGACTATCATAGACAGTTCTGTATGTTATCGTGACTATCACACATAGGCAGTTATATATGTTATCATGACTATCATAGGCAGCTCTATATATTATCCTGACTATCATAGTTCTATGTTATTGTGACTATCACACACAGACAGTTCTATATATTGTCATGACTATCATAGGCAGTTCTATATATTATCATGACTATCACACATAGGCAGTTATATATGTTATCATGACTGTCATAACAGTTTCTATATGTTTATCCTGACTATCATAGACAGTTCTATATATTATCGTGACTATCACACAGGCAGTTCTATATGTTGCTGCAATATCACACCACCATGCCAGTAGTCTGCAGAGATTTGATTATTATGGCCTCTGCATAGTTACATTAATTATCCATACATGATTATTTATTTATGTATTTATTGGGATTTATTAACTGCCTTTATGAAGAGAATCACCCAAGGCGATGCACAGTATGTTCAGCTTAACATAAACATTATAACAATAGTAAAATATAAAAGTATAAACATAAATACAATGAAAGAGGAAACTTGAAAACAGCAAATTGATACCTAATAATAAGACTACCATGAAACAGGATAAAAAATATACACATTTAACAGCATTGAAATTCAAATAACAGAGATTTAATATGATATCAGCATAATAGTGATGAAATATCTAATAAACACACAATTTGAACATTTAAATAACATAGCTATGAGACTAATGCTTTTCTACAATACAGCTTACCGTATAGCTGATTAAACCAACAATCCAGGAGAGGAGCAAGGAGTGGGAATGGAGTCCGGTGCCTTCAAACAGACCGAAGACACTAGACGTCACATAATAATCTTTAATGGAGAATGACTCAACAAGATACCCTGTTTGGAACGCAGGGTTCCTTCTTCAGGAGTCTTGTTATCTGTTATATGGAAAGGTTAATCCTTGGAATGTAAATCATTTCCATATACAGATAACAAGACTCCTGAAGAAGGAACCCTGCGTTCCGAAACAGGGTATCTTTTTATTTTTTATTTTTTGATTTTGCTCACACCTTTTTCAGTAGTAGCTCAAGGTGAATTACATTCAGGTACTCTGGATATTTCTCTGTCTCAGGAGGGCTTGCGCATAAACTTTGACTTTTGATCATGAGGGCCTAAGTTTGTACCTGAGGCAATGGAGGGTTAAGTGACTTGTCCAAGATCACAAGGAGCAGTAGGCCACTCCTCCACTCCACATCCTGTTGAGTCATCTTCCATTAAAGATTATTGATTGACCTCCTGTGTCTCTGGTCTGTTTCAAAGCACCAGACTCCGTTCCCACTCCTTGCTCCTCTCCTGTGTTTCTCCGTGGGATACCAGTGTTCTTTCCACTTTTGTGGCTTGTGTTGTAAACCAACAAACCAACCATATTGTTAATTAACAACATTTTCTCTCTAATGTCAATGTTAAAAGATGTCTTCCCCTCCCCCATAGAGATACAGAACACTCACAGAGCATATGATATAAATGTGATATAAAATACACATACTTGATCCTGACCTGTCTTTGCCATTTTCGGAACAGTCCGTAGAAGTCTGCCTGGCACTGGCCTTACTTCCCAACTTTTGGTTTAGCTGTTTAAGCACCACTTTTGCCATCATAACACATCAGCCACAAGGCCATTTAAGTTTTGTTTTGATTTCATCCTCTTTCCATGTAGGGATCCTCTGTGTTTATCCCACACATTTTTCAGTTCAGTCACTGTTTTCATTTCACTGGGAGGCTATTCCAGGCATCCAGCACTCTTTCCGTGAAAAAGTATTTCCTGATGTTTCTCCTAAGTCTACCACCCTGCAATCTTAGTTTGTGTCCTCTAGTTCTTCTGCTTCCCCGTCTCTGAAAAAGATTGTTTGTATATTAATATAATTGTCTGTATCAATTCTAGTATCGCATCTATCTGGATAGTAGCCCTGGTCACTGTTTTATCCAGCTATTTGGTGCTGGTCGCAATCAGGCTTATTTTTGAAAGTGAAGGGCGCCCATCTTTCGACACAAATCGGGAGATGGGCATCCTTCTCACAGGGTTGCCCAAATCAGCATAATCGAAAGGCGATTTTGGGCATCCTCAACTGCTTTCTGTCACGGGGATGACCAAAGTTCCCGGGGGTGTGTCGGAAGCATAGTGGTGGGGACTGGAGCGTGCTTAACACATGGGCATCCTCTGCAGATAATGGAAAAAAGAAGGGCGTCCCTGACGAGCACTTGGCCAACTTTACTTGGTCCATTTTTTCTTGCGACCAAGCCTCAAAAAGGTGCCCGAACTGACCAGATGACCACCAAAGGGAATCGGGATGACCTCCCCTTACTCCCCCAGTGGTCACTAACCCCCTTCCACCCTAAGAAAACATCTTTAAAAGTATTTTTTGTCAGCCTCTATGCCAGCCTCAAATGTCATACCCAGCTCCCTGACAGCAGTATGCAGGTCCCTGGAGCAGTTTTAGTGGGTGCAGTGCACTTCAGGCAGGCTGACCCAGGCCAATCCCCTCCATACCTGTTACACTTCTGGTGGTAAATGTGAGCCCTTCAAAACCCACCAGAAACCAACTGTACCCACATGTAGGTGCCCCTTCATCCCTTAGGGCTATGGTAGTGTTGTACAGTTGTGGGGAGTGGGTTTTGGGGGCTCAGCACCGAAGGTAAGGGAGCTATGCACCTGGGAGCAATTTCTGAAGTCCACTGCAGTTCTCCCTAGGGTGCCTGGTTGGTGTCCTGGCATGTGAGGGGGGCCAGTGCACTACGAATGCTGGCTCCTCCCATGACCAAAGGGCTTGCATTTGGTCGTTTCTGAGATGGGCGTCCTTGGTTTCCATTATTGCCGAAAACTGGGGACGACCATCTCTAAGGACGACCATCTCTAAGGTCAACCTAAATGTTGAGATTTGGGCGTCCATGACCGTATTATCGAAACGAAAGATGGACACCCATCTTGTTTCGATAATATGGTTTCCCCGCCCCTTCGTCGGGACGTCCTTCGAGGACGTCCTCAGGAAAACTTGGGCACCCCATTCGATTATGCCCCTCTATGTGGACAGTGGCACTGAATATTCAGATTTGTTTTGGCTGCTGCACTGACTGCAGCTGAATACTGGCCTGTAATATTTATATTTATTTCACACCTTTTCATTGGAAACTCAGTAAATATTTTCCTGTCCCCAGAGGGCTTACAATCTAAGAGCCTGTGTTAATGCATTCATTAAGTTATTGCTACTTAACATACATTAATGTCAATGTGGCTTATATTACTAATAACACTTGTTAAGCTCAATAATGCATAATATCACCTGGTTTAGTCTCCATTGGTTGCCAATCTCTTGGTGGTTTCAGTTTAAAATGGTGAGCATTGGTATATAGATCATTACATAATGATGCTGTCTTGATGATTAAGTTCCTTACTTCACTCATCAGCCTGGCCATTCTTTAGATTCAGCGATAAGTTATTACATGTTCTCTCTTTTCACCAGATTAAGATTCGCAGAACTTATAGAGCAATGATTATAGAGGTTGCTGGAGTGTTTTGTGGAATTGTTTGCCTTTTGAAGTAAAGAATACTCATTATTTACATTTTAGGAAGCAAATTAAGTAGAGGAGTGTGGTAGCCGTGTTAGTCCACTCTTAGGTTATCAATAGAAATCAACAAAATAAACCATGGAAAAGAAAATAAGATGATACCTTTTTTATTGGACATAACTTAATACATTTCTTGATTAGCTTTCGAAGGTTGCCCTTCTTCCTCAGATCGGAAATAAGCAAATGTGCTAGCTGACAGTGTATATAGTGATAACATTCACGCATTACTATGACAGTCCTGACAGGGTGGAGGATGGGGGTGGGTAGGAAGTATGCATGGGGACATCAAAGCATATCATTGATATTCTAACAGGGTGGGTGTGGATTAGGTGAGGGGAGGGTGATCAACAGAGACATACGCTTTATGGTTTATAAGGGCTAGGAACCCCAGATCCTTGTTAATTCCTTTATGTTGGGTGTTTAAAATATTCAATCATTCTGACTTCAAAGGTCTTACGTTCTTGTATGGTTTTTTAAAGTTACCTTTGAGGATTCTCACTGTGAAGTCACTGGTGCAGTGTCCTGGTCCTGTAAACTGTTGCCCAACAGGCGTGGGAACCCTGCTGGCACCAGTATTGTTTATATGATTGTCTATGTAAATTGAATCTTGTCTAAGAATCTGGCCTGTTTCTCCAATATTAGCATCCTGCTTACATTTTTTACACTGAATGTATATACCACATTGGAAGATGAGCAAGTGAAAGATCCCTTTATGTTGAATATCTTTCCTTTGTGGATGACTTTGGGGTCCTGTGAAATATTTGGCATAGTTTGCAACGGATAAATTACAGGGAAGTGTGCCCTTCTGTTCCTTTTCAGTCTGTGAAGGAAGTTTACTTCTGATTAGCTTGTGTTTAAATTGGGGTGGCTGTCGGAAGGCCAGTAATGTGGGGATGGGAATATCTCTTTCAGTAATTCATCCTCCTGGAGTATAGGTTGTAGATCTCTTATGATTTTCCTCAGTTTTTCCAGCTCTGGATTGTATGTCACTACAAGCGGGATTCTGTTGGGATTTTTTTTCTTTTTGTACTGTAGTCAGATTTCTCCCTTGGTGTTTTGAGGGAGGAGGCAATATTCTTGGAGATTATTTTGGGGTTTGTAGCCCTTCTGTTTGAAGGATTCAGTCAGGTTTTTAAGGTGTCTGTCTCTGTCCCCTGGGTCAGAGCAGATACGGTGGTATCTTGTGGCTTGGCTGTAAATGATGGATCTTTTTGTATGTGAAGGATGGAAGCTGGAGTTGTGGAGATAGCTAC
Organism: Microcaecilia unicolor; assembly: GCF_901765095.1. Classification (NCBI taxonomy): domain Eukaryota; kingdom Metazoa; phylum Chordata; class Amphibia; order Gymnophiona; family Siphonopidae; genus Microcaecilia; species Microcaecilia unicolor. Next base: position 140,234,685 of record NC_044036.1, read on the forward strand.
ATCTGTCTGTGGTTTCTTGTATCAGATGTTTGTATACAGCCATCACTGATTGAGACCGTGGTGTCCAAAAAATTGACTTTTTCTGGGGAGTAGTCAATTTTGAATCTGATTGTAGGATGGTATGTATTGAATGCAGAATAAAATTGTTTCGAGTTTCTTCACCCCTCCGTTCCAAATCTAAAATGTCATCGATGTACCGGTAGTATTTTAGAGGTTTGGTCTGGTGTGTATTCAGAATGTCTCTTCCAGCTCAGCCATAAAAAGGTTGGCATATTGGGGCGCTGGTTCCTGGTGCCCTCGCAAGTGCCATTATTTTGCAGATAGATATCATTGTTAAAGTGGAAGTAGTTGTGAGTTAAGATGAATTGATTAATTTTGTAATAGTTTCTGGTGAGTATGATGGTCCAGTGTGGATTTTTTTAGGAGTCTTCCACATGCAGCTATGCCATCCGCATGTGGAATGTTGCTGTATAGTGATTCTACCTCCATTGTGACCAGAAGGGTGTTTGTTTAGGTGGTAGTTGCTTGATATTTTTCAATTTATTCAGAAGTCTGTGGTGTCTTGTATGAAGCTGTTAGTTTTGTGTACGAGAGGTTTCATGAATTCCTCTATGAATCCAGAATTTCTTCCGTGAGTGTGCCCATACCTGATATGATTGGTCTGCCAGGGTTTCCCAGTTTGTGGATCTTGGGTAGCATGTAAAAATGTGCCCACGGAAGGTTGATTTGGTATGAGTTTCTTCAGGTGAGGTTGCGCTTGTGTAGGAATGTTTTGATAAGTCTTCAGCTGTTTTGTGTAATCCTGAAAGAGATATTCCCTCCCCACCAGTACTGGCCTTCTGACAGCCACCCAATTTAAAACACAAGCTAATCAGAAGTAAACTTCCTTCACAGACTGAAAAGGAACAGAAGGGCACACTTCCCTGTAATTTATCCAGTTGCAACTATGCCAAAAATATTTCACAGGACCCCAAAGTCATCCACAAAGGAAAGATATTCAACATAAAGGGATCTTTTCACTTGCTCATTCTTCAATGTGGTATATATCATTCAGTGTAAAAAATGTAATTGAAGGATGCTATATTGGAGAAACAGGCCAGATGCCTTAAGACCAAGATTCAATTTACATAGACATCATATAAACAATACTGGTGCCAGCAGGGTTCCCACGCTTGTTGGGCAACATTTTACAGGACCAGGACACTGCAGCAGTGACTTCACAGTGAGAATCCTCAAAGGTAACTTTAAAACCATACAAGAACGTAAGACCATTTGAAGTCAGGAATGATTGAATATTTTAACACCCAACAGAAAGGACTTAACAAGGATCTGGGGTTCCTAGCCCATTATAAACCATAAAGCTGTATGTCTCTGTTGGATCACCCTCCCCTCACCTATCCACAACCCACCCTGTTAGAATATCAATGATATGCTTTGATGTCCCGATGCATACTTCCTACCCACCCCCATCCTCCCACCCTGTCAGACTGTCATAGTAATGCTTGAATGTTATCACTTATATACACTGTCAGCTAGCACATTGGCTTATTTCCGAATCTGACGAAGAAGGGCAACCTTTGAAAGCTAATCAAGAAATGTATTAAGTTATGTCCAATAAAAAAGGTATCATCTTCTTTTTTTCTTTTCCATGTTTTATTTTGTTTGATTTCTATTGATAACCATAGGAAGCAATTGAAACCCTATGTGTTTGCAAGAGCCTTTGGATGAGTTTGAGCTCTTATGGATTCTGAAGGAGTGGGAGGGAGGGGAGAGTATGATATAATTATGGGGCAAGGGGGAGCCTATTCCGGAAATGATAGGCTCCCACCTTAACCAAGGTGGGACCAGGCTGTTGGCATCAGTACTTCAAAAGGCGATAGAGCAGCTTTTAAACTAGAAAACTGGGGGAAGGCCGACAAAGCAGAGAGATTACATGAATTCTTTGCTTCTGCCTTCGCCGAGGAAGATTTGGGAGAGATACCAGTGCCAGAAAGGTATTCAAAGCTGACAAGTCAGAGAAACTGAAACAAATCTCTGTAAACCTGAAAGATATAATGGCGCAATTTGACAAGTTGAAAAGTAGCAAATGGCCTGGACCGGATGGTATTCATCCCTGAGTACTGATAGAATTGAAAAATTAACTTGCAGAACTATTGTTCGTAATAAAAACAAAGCAAGGTACCAGCCAAAAACTAATCATGCAGTCTCCATTCAGAATAGGGAATGCATGTCTATGTCCAAAAGATGGACATTGGGATCTATGCCTGCTCCCTCAAGAGGTCTAGCTTTCAGAAAAAGGGCTTGTTTCTCATAGTGCTTGCTCCACTGGAGAACATAAGAACATAAGCACATCAGTGTTGCAATACTGGGAGACTGAAGTCCATCAAGCCCAGTATCCTGTTTCCAACAGTGGCCAATCCAGGTGACAAGTATCTGGCAAGATCCTAGAACAGGAAAACAGATTTTATTCTGCTTATCCTAGAAATAAGCAGTGGATTTTCCCAAGTCCATCTTAATAATGGCTTATGGTCTTTTCTTTTAGGACATTATCCAAACCTTTTTAAACCCTGCTAACCTAACTGCTTTTATACATTCTCTGGCAACAAATTCCAGAGTTTAATTATACATTGAGTGAAGAAATATTTTCTCAGGTTTGTTTTAAATTTATTACCTAGTAGCTTCAATTGCTTGCCCCTAGCCCTTGTATTTTTGGAAAGAGTAAACAAATTATTATTTTCTACCCGTTCTACTCTCCTGTATTTCTTGTCCCTTCCAAAAGTAATACCAGCCAAGGATAGTGGGCTCTGTGAAAAACAGAGGTGTGTATGCTTCTAAAATGACTGTCATACGGTTGATATTTTAGATGCTTATGTTTCTGGAACTGATGTTCTTGCCCACATGCAACCTGCCACACAAACGTTCATTTTTACAGTATATATTAGAACAGACTCTGTCTCCATTGGCAGAAGACTCCTGTTTAAAATACCAGTGGAACTTGAGATGTCCCGACCCTGGATGTCTCCACTCTGATTTGCATATCGTTTTGAAAGATGGTTAAAAGAAAAGCTAAATATTTTCCATGGAATTTCACTTTCACTTTTTCCAGCTCGAAATAGAGAAACTGAGTGTAAACAGAATAGGCTTCCAGAGGGAGGAGCTGCCCGTGTCTGGCCAGTGCAGAAAGGTTTCCTGCCTGACCGGCCTCCCTGTGAAGTGGGAGCCAAGATACTAGATGAAAGATCGCTGGCCCATGTCCCAGCCCTAGAATGAATAACAAACTGGTCTGGGACAAAGGCAGCAGCACCATCTCTTATCTCTGCCTGTCATCTGAAAACAGAGGGGGAAGCTTGTTAAGGGCTGCAGAAGGCATCCTATGGAGATAGGGCCAGTGTTTCTGCTCAAACATTCCTTTTAGTCTGTCTCCTCTATCCTTCCTGCATCCCCCATCCTATGCTATTGTTACACAGCTCCTGGGGACCCCAGGACATGACATTCTTTGATTATAGAACATAGTATTTACATAGTAACATAGTAAATGACGGCAGATAAAGACCTGATGTTCCATCCAGTCTGCCCAACAAGATAAACTCGTTTTACATGGTATGCAATACTTTATATGTATACCCGACTTTGATTTGTTCTTGCCTTTCTCAGGGCACAGACCAAAGAAGTCTGCCCAGCACTGTTTCTTGTACTAAAAGTTCTGAAGCTAACGTCAAAGCTGCTTAAAATTTACACTCCAGCCCATCCATATCTGTTTAGTTACGATCAGGGCACAGACAGTAGAAGTCTACCCAGCACTGGTTTTGCTTCCCAATTACTGGCGTTGCCACCCAATCTCCGCTAAGATTCCTTGGATCCATTCTTTCTAAACAGAATTCCTTTGTGTTTATCCCACGCTTGTATGAATTCCATTACCATTTTCATCTCCACCACCTCCTGCGGGAGGGCATGAAAAAAATACTTCCTGACATTACTCCTGAGTCTGCCCCCCTTCAACCCCAATTCATGTCATCTAGTTCTACCAACCTTCCGTCTCTGGAAAAGGTTTGTTTGCGGATGCATACCTTTCAAATATTTGAACATCTGTATCATGTCACTCCTGTTTTCCTTTCCTCCAAGGTATAAAGCAAGGTGCAGTGCCCCCCCCGGTGCACGGAGCCGCCACTAACATGGCGCTGTGCCCGACGGGCAATGCATGCTCTTGTCAGCGGGAGGAAGTGAGCTAGGGCGCAGTGGGCTGCTTCTCCGCCTTGCCGATGCTCCCCGCTGAGAAGGGGAGGGATGAAAACGGGGTTAAAAACCCCCGAGCAGAGCCTGAACGTCCCCTTCCGGCGTCCGGGCATCAGACAGCACGCACCTCTCAGAGCCTCTCTGGACCCGACCTCGTTTGCCTTGACGCGACCCGACCAACGGTTTTCAGCGAGGGAGAGTTTGTGCTTGCGAGCGGGTTCCCTGTGCATCCTCTTCAAGCCCAGTAGGTGAATGCCATTTACCGGGGTTTGCGAGTGGCTCTGTAATTTGTTGTAACCCGGCTGCTGGGCGCAATGGGCGAATAGACTAGTCATCAGATCCCCGGGAGGCTGCTAGCTCGCACTCCCCTCTTTCCTGCGTGGCGCCTGTTTAATAAAAAACGCTTTCCCGTCGGCCTCGCCTCTCGCTTGCGCCATCGCGAGTCAGGCCCCTAAGCTCCGATTTGGAGAGCGGGGATAGGGTAAATGATCAAAGAGTTGTGGCTCCGGGAGGCTAGGACAATGCCCAAGTCCCCTCACGTTGTCTCTAGTGGCTTCACGCCTTTTGCTTTGCGCCATCGCGAATCATGCCCCCAACTCTAAGTGCCGATGCGCTATCCACATCCCAGCGAGATCGCCTGATAAAAAAAAAAAGAAACACAGAACGAGCGCTATATCAACCGAAGGGTATCCCCGTCCGCATTAGGAGAGTGGCTTCTAAAAGAGCTTTACCCTCAGCATCCTTAAGGGGAGGGCAATAGAATAGCGGCCATCTTGGTAGAACATTCCTGGTGGCCATCTTGGTCAGTCAACATATGGCATGTGTTGAAGCTATGTAGGTAGTGGGGGCATAGCGGCCATATTGGTCAGTCAAAAATTCAGCATTTAGGCGGCCATATTGGTCGGGTCAAAATTCATCATATTAGGTAGCCATATTGGTAGGGAGAAATAACGGCCATCTTGGTCAGTCAAGAAGGGGAATGTTTAGGTAGCCATCTTGGTCGGGTATACATGGTTTCCATCTTGGTATTCCAAACTACAGGGGAACTGCCCAGGAAATCGGGGACAGGAACGGGGACTTGATTATGGGTCTGGGCAACGTAGCCATAGATAGCTACTATCCGGTTGGTAAAAAAAAAAAAAAAAATTCAAGATAAATGTTCTGTCGTTGATATGGTACTAACGTATTATCTTTTGAGTTATTTAGATCCTCCTGTCTCTCGACTCTATTATATCACTCACCCGAGCAGCATGGAGGCGGCAACCAGCATGGACAACGATGGAGTGTGCAACCTACCAGAACACACAGTAGAGGAAGCACACGGCGCAACCAACATATTGGCAGACGAAGCTGTGACAAACGCTGAGGACACTAGCATCACCACAGCAACGACTGCACAACCGAGGGCCCCATCAGGCAAAGGAAAAGGCCAAAAGAAGAAAGCCAACAGCAAGGCATCAGGGCAGGCAGTCACAACGGCGGCGAAGGCCAGAATGAATAAAAAGGGACGTCAGACAAAGACCACCGGCCCCGATGCGGCAAGCCCAACAGATGACATACACTCGCTGGCGAGGCCGGTCTCACCAGGGTTTGGCCGGGCCCGTCAGTGGGGCACTGCCAGTATTATGCAGCACCTACAATGACATATGCCCAGAGCTGGGGTTACCCACAGCAACACCATTGCTGCGGCGCATGGACAGGTTGCGGTCCTTCCCATTACCAGCCACGACAACCTGCCTGTTCAAAAACTGCCGCTTCACGCCCATCACCTAGACCGATGCGTGCGCCAGTACGCATGGGCACTCAGCCCGCAGGCGCCCCGAAGCCAGATCCAATGCGGTCGACCACGGGGGAGCTGCAAGGCGTGCCAGGCAGCACACAGTGGAACTATCCACCGATCACAGAACCCGCAGGTACATCCAGCAGAATACTCAGACAATATGATGCAAATGTTGATATTAATATTGGGGAGGGGGTGGACTGGATAGAGGAATTTAGCGCAGCGAACATGGGGGGGCAGGGCCCACCAACTGACAGAGAGGATGACAGTGGGGGCAGGGGCTCGCTCACTAACAATGCGAGGCCGGCAACAGGAAAGAAAGGGAAAGAAAAAGAGTAGACGAAGAGACTCCAGCAGTGAGAGTAGTTCTGGGTCATCTACCTCCTCCTCCTCTTCATCATCAGAAGAGGACGAGGAACCGCAGAGCGCTGAGGGGATAACGGCCAGTGTCAGGGCGGAGGGTCCCCCGCCAATAGCCGCCCTACCACGCCTGTGGAGATTGGTTCCCAAATCCACCAGGAAGAAGATTAAGAATAAAAAATTCTTTGACATTTTTCAAGTACTGGAAGGGAGGAAGAGGGCTAAGAAAAGGAGCAAAGACAGAAAGGAGAATGCAGTTCCGCGGGAAAAGGGACACCTAGATCATTGTTTAACTGGGTTTGGGCCTTCCTCAGGGTGATAGATGCGGCAGGGCACGCTGACCCCACGTAATATAGCCCTATGCTAGCGTACATCCATAGCAGGCATACAAGGACTACGAGGGCTAGAGATGGTTGAAATACGACGAGGAATACAGGGACAGAATGGAGGAGGATGACACACTAGGGTGGGGGTCAAAGGATGTGGACCTATGGCTGTACACCATGACAAATAAAGGGACAGCCTTTAGTGCCCAGAGCAGACCCTTTCGGCCAGGGGGGTTCAGCAGCGCAGGGAGAACAGCGAGTTCCTATGAGGCAATTTGTTGGCGCTACAACAGATTCGCTTGCTCCTTGCCGAATTGTAGATTCCGACACGCCTGTACCACTTGCGGAGCCCCTCATCCCGCTAACAAGTGCGCTAAGAAAGCCCCAGACAGGCCGTCCGCCCAACCATAACCCATATGACAGGAGAAAAGCCCCCTCCTCAGTCAACCTAGGCTCCATGTGGCCGTGGTTGGCAAAGTACCTGTGTAGAAAGGACGCCCATGTACTAGAAGAAGGTTTTACCCTAGGTTTTAGAATTCCCTATTCCGGCACCCAGCTCGGACGAGCGGTAGGGAACTCCCCCTCAGTGACGCGACTACACCATGAGGCTAGGGCGCGCATCACTCCTGTTTCTCCTTTCCTCCAAGGTATACATGTTCAGGTCGGCAAGTCTCTCCTCATACATATGGTTTGCAATGCAAATCCCATACCATTTCTGTAGCTTTTCTTTGCACCGCTTCCGGTCTTTTTACATCCAGTCTTTTATTGCCTGATTCTTGGAATGCTTGTGTCTTTCCTATATTTTGCTGGAGTTTCTTTTTCCTTTATATTATCTGTTTGGATTCGTTCTTCAAATTAGGTCCTATATAAATTACTTAATAAACATAAACACTTACTAGTCTCCCTTTACTGCTGTTGACAAGGGCTGGGCAAAAGCTGGTTAGATATAAATATGTTGCTTTGCCATTTCTAAGCTAACCTTGTATTTATCAGCCTAAAACATGGCCACAGTACCCTATGGGGCCAATGCAGTAAGCTTCCCATGTCGTTACTGCAGGATTTGCACAGTTTTACTGTGGGACAGCAATGCACAAAGGGTTTCAGTGCAGGTGTTAACTCATGTGGAAACCCTGATCCCACACTGCATTGAAATTAATGCAGATGTGGTGCATTTGCTATGCCACGGCATGCAAAATAATAATAAAAACAAAAATTGTTAGCTGTGCAACTACCATGGGAAAATTTATGCCAGGGTCCAGGGCAGCATAGAAGAGCTGGTTGAGACATAGGGTGAACCCTCTCCCCCCCCCCAACCCAACCACCCTGCCTGGGATGCCTGCATCAACCCTCCTGGTGGTCTAGCAGCCCCCTCCCTTCCCTATGACCGGACCCAAACTGACCCCCCCAGTTCAAAAGATATCCCTGGTAGTGTACGCCTTCCTCCCACCCCCACTTATCCCCCTTTCCTCAAATAAAAACATTAAATCCCTGGTGTTTAGTGGCACCTTCCCACCTCCATTCCTCCCGTAGCCTACCTGAGCCCACCCGTCATACCTAAAAGGAGAGGCAGGAGCGATGCTCACTTTCTCCTGCCTCCAGTGTAGCCATCTTGAAAACTGGCGAGGTTCTGTCCTGCACAGTGCAACCTGGGGATGCACTGGGTGGGGCCTTTTTACCATATCAGGGAATTTTCCCTTGTATGCCATCCTGGCCCCACGTGATGCATCATAAGTACATAAGTATTGCCATACTGGGACAGACCAAAGGTCCATCAAGCCCAGCATCCTGTTTTCAGCAGTGGCCAATCCAGGTCATAAGTACCTGGCAAGATCCCAAAACAGTAAAATACATTTTATGCTGCTTATCCTAGAAATAAGCAGTGGATTTTCCCCGAGTCCATTTTAATAATGGTCTATGGACGTTTTTTTAAGGAAGTCATTCAGACCTTTTTTTTAAAACCCCGCTAAGCTAACTGCTTTTACTGCATTCTGTGGCAACGAATTCTAGAGTTTAATTAAATGTTGAGTGAAGAAATATTTTCTCCAATTTGTCTTAAATGTACTACTTTGCAACTTCATTGCGTGCCCCCTAGTCCTAGTATTTTTGGAAAGAGTAAACAAGTGATTCACGTCTACCCGTTTATGCCACCATTTTTCAGATGACATTGCCTTGAGGCAGGAATGAGTGGGATTCGCTTCTGCCTCATATAAGATACAGGCTAGAGGGGGCTTTGATGAAGGGGGGCACCCACTTGCCACTAGGACATTTTATTTGTGTTTAATTTATTCAGTATGAGGGGAGGGAGGGAGAAAGGGGTGCCAGTAGACACCAGAACTTTTTTAAAATTTAATTGAGCTGGGGTGAGGGAGGCACAGAGGAAGCGTTGCTACTAGACACCAGGGCATTTTATTTGAGTCGAGGTGGGGGAGGGAGGAAGGCGTGCTACTAGCTACCAGGACATTTTTATTGTTATTTGAGTCAGGGTGGGGGAGAGAGGGAGGAAGGGGTATCACTAGACACCAGGGATTTTGGTTTGGGGCTCGGGAGGGGGGGGAGGCTAGTCATGTTGGGGTGGTGCCACTAGACACCAGGGATTGTTCAGGGGTTGGGACGAGAGAGGCAAAATGCCATGGCATGCTTGCCTGTGGCCTTTTTTAATATCACCCTTTCTCTATGTTTGGTTTTCAAGGTCCTCAGACAAAATGGGCTCAGAGTACCTAAAGAATAAGTAAGTCTTCTACACATCTTTAAGACCTCTACGGTCCTGTCATGTAGCATCACTATCTATACGCTTGTCTAAAGAAATTGCAGGACATGATACCTTCCAGCAAGTGAGCATCCCTCACGCTCTGTAACTCACTCCCAGAGGGGCTATGCCTAATTCGAGACTACCTGTAATTCAGGAAGCAGATGAAAGCCTGTCTCTTCTCCCAAGCCTTTAATACATGTGGTGACTGACTATCCACACCTGGACTAGCTTGATGTACACCCTGTAACAGATCGGGCCCTCACATCTTATGGAAATACTTCTTCACGGAAAGGGCGGTGAATTTGTGGAACGGCCTCCCGGTGGAAGTGGTGGAGATGAAAACAGTATCTGAATTCAATAGAGCTTGGGACAAGTCCATTGGATCTCTAAGGGAGTGAGAGAGAGAATAGATGGCATGGATGGGCAGACTGGATAGGCCATATGGTCTTTATCTGCCTTTATTTTCTCTATTTCTATAATCTGCCTTCAGTTTAGCTACCTATCTGTTTATCCCAGTTGACTCTGCACTACCCATTTTGTTCTATATATTGCACGTGGCCCCTCAGCTACATAGTAAGATGTCTCATTGTATTGCAATGTTGTGCAACGTTTTGCAAAATATTTTGAATAACGGTGCTTTTTGATTGAGTCCGTGTCATGAACAAATTAACGAGGAGAGTATTTATCTCTGTTATTTGCCTTTTTTTTTCTACATTCAAGACCTTTTTGATCCCTGCAAAAGGTTTTCTGCCGAAACTTGGCCAAGTTGGGTCACTATCCAAGGGTCAATATCCAATAAAAGAATCCATAGTTTTCTTCTCCTTCCCTGGACTGCCTCTACTGTTCGTTGTTGCCTGTTGTCATTGTATTGTAGAAACAGCATTGGCATCATATCTATATTATTTGAATGTTCTATTGTGTTGCTTATTGGGTGTTTCATTGATATTATGCTGACATCATATTATATCTGTTGTTTGAATGTTATTCCATGCCGTTTCGATTGTACTGTTATTTATGATACTTCTGTCACATGACTATTTTACATTGCTGTTAAATGATTATTTTTCTGATACTGTTTCATGTTAGTCGTATTACTAGGTTTCAGGGGTCCTTTTACTAAGGTGCGCTGAAAAATGGCCTTCAGTAGTGTAGACGCGTGTTTTGGGTGCAAGCAGAATTATTTGTTAGCGCACCTACAAAAAATGCCTTTTTAAAATTTTTGCCAAAAATGGACATGCGGCAAAATTAAAATTGCTGCGCGTACATTTTGGGTCTGAGACCTTACCGTAAGCCATTGACATAGCGGTAAGGTCTCACGCAGTAACCGGGCGGTAATGGTCTACGCACGTCAGCAAATAAAAATCTTTTTTGGACGTGGGTAGCGGACGCACACCAAAATTGAAATTACCACAAGGGCCACGCGGTAACCAGGCAGTATCTCCAATTTAACATGCATTGGCGCTTAGCAGCTTACTAAAAGGGCCCCTCAGTTTGCCGTTTCCAAGTTGACCTCATTGATTGGATTTATGTTAAACTGTACCTGCTGTACACTGCCTTGGGTGAATCTATTCATAAAGGCAGTTAATACATCCCAATATATAAATACATAGTATATGACGATGGCTGCAGATAAAGACCTGTACGGTCCATCCAGTCTGCCCAACAAGATAAACTCATATGTGCTACTTTGTATGTATCAGGAGCATAGCCAGACTTCGGCAGGAGGGGGGGTCCAGAGCCTGAGGTGACCCCCCCCGCCATTGCTGACCCCCCCGCTGCCGCTGCCGCCACCACCTTCACCCCCCCTGCCGACGACCCTCTCGACCCCCCACCCGCCGCCAACCCTCACTCGCCGTCGCCTAATTTTGCTGGCAGGGGACCCCAACCCCCACCAGCCAAGGTCCTCTTCTTCCTTCGTTCTATTTCTGAAGGAAGAAGAAGACCTTGGTTGGCGGGGGTTGGGGTCCCCCGCCAGCAAAGGTAGGCGACGGTGGGAGGGGGGGTTGAGAGGGTCATCGGCAGGGGGGTCCAGGGCCAAATCTACGGGGGCCCAGGCCCCCGTGGCCCCATGTAGCTACGCCCCTGATAAGTATACCTGACCTTAATTTGTCCTTGCCATTTTCAGGGCACAGACCGTAGAAGTCTGCCCAGCACTAGCTTTGCTTCCCAATTACCGGTGTTGCCACCCAATCTCTGCCAAGCTTCTATGGATCCATTCCTTCTGAACAGGATTCCTTTGTGTTTATGCCATGCATTTTTTAAATGCCGTAACTGTTTTCATCTCCACCACCTCCTGCGGGAGGGCATTCCAAGCATCCACCACTCTCTCCCTGAAAAAATACTTCCTGAGTCTGCCCCCTCAAATAAATACCACCCATCTCAGAATAATCTGGGTATATGGGCCATTTGAAAACTGCCCACCCTCCCTGCTGGTAAAAGTACCCCCCTATTGTTTCTTTGAGTTTGTGTAGCTGTTTTGCTTTGACTGCATCTGAAATTTTACCCCCCCCCCCCCCCCAGAGGCCACTCCCTAGGTGATCGTTTAGTTCCACCTAATGGTCAGTCCGGCCCTGGAGCATTCCATTAAGTTTCTTCACTTTTATCTTAAAGATTTTCAGTAAAGATAAAAACTGCTCCTGCCGGAAGCACATTCCCTGGCTCTGCTACCTGAAACGTGGCAGATATTTGTGTATATGTGTTGTCTAAATGTGTGTAATTTGGCCCCTAGCCAGGCCTTTGAATTTGTAACTCAAGGCAAGGTACAAAGAACTTCTGGCCATTTCTGCTTTTCTTCAGGTTACCTTTGTTCTATTTCTGGTTAGGCTGGTCACAACGCTTATACTGAGGAGAGTAAAATTCCAGTTCTCACTGAGAAATCCAGGTGGAGATTGGCATTTTTTCAGCAACACTCAACTTTGATTTATTTGAACACACCTAAAGTTGCAGACTCCAGTTCCCAGGGTGATGGTGACCGTGAAGTCTTCCTTCAAAGCTGACGCCAGAGAGCCACACGCAATGCCAGGAATACCAGTGCACTCTGTAGTTATACTGGTAGCGCTGGCTAAAATCAACTTCGCGGAATCATTGAAAACACATTCACCCACCTGCTAAAGGGAACCATTTTCATGCGGCCTGCTTAGTGGCAAATTATATGGATACTTTTACCAGGCATATTTGTTGCTAAATTTCAAATGATTAGCTGATGAGAAGTATGTGTCCTTCAAGTTCCCATGCTGTTTTGTAAGGGGTGGGAGTGTTAAATAACAGGTGTACTTCTGAAATCCCAAATACACAATACTATTTTACTTGTCTGTAGGACTAAAGGAATCCCCTTTTGTTGGGAGGGACCAAACAAACCAATCGCTTACCCCACACCCCCAAACTCTCTAACTGCTGCTGATGTGTTGGGCAGAATTTTGGTAAGGCCACGGCCCCTGTGGTCCACCCCATTTCGCTGCCTAACAGGCCTAAGCAGACTCCCAGAAAAGCCTCTTTAAAAACCAGATAAATCTCCACATACTTCCGAAGGCCACACGCACTTTTTTTTTTTCCGGACATGGCAATTTCTTCTTGCTTCTTTGGCATGTTTAGACTTTTAAGGGGCCCTTTTTCTAAGGCGCGGCAAAAAGTGCGTCTTTCGGGTGCGCACCAGGCCAGTTTTTGCGTGTCCTAGAAAAAGGGCCTTTTTTTAAGGGTTCGGAAAATGGACATGTGGCAAAATAAAAACCAGCACACGTCCATTTTCGGCCTGAGACCTTACCACCACCCATTGACTTAGCGGTAAGGTCTCATGACCTACCCAGGCGGTAGGCATACAGTACACGCAGACTGCCATTTACAACCGGGTAATTGAAGCGTGCCAAATTCAGAATTACTTCCCGGGGCATGTGGTAATGCTGATTTGGCACATGCTGGATGCGCGTAGGGCTTTACATACCTTTGCAAAAAGGCCCCTTAGCAAGCACAGAAAGATAATTTTCAGACAGACCAATGTACCCAGGAAACTGCCTTTGAAAATTGCCCTCAGACTGAGGATCTTTTTATTCCATATATTATGTAACGGTGAATGTGAACAAACTGGGGAATTTCTAGAATGACTGTCTTTCCTCCTACGATTCCATGTCTCTCAGTCCAATCCTTTACATAAGAACATAAGAATAACCATCTAGCCCAGTATCCCGTTTCCAACAGTGGCCCATCCAGGTCACAAGTACCTGGCAGAAACCAAATTGTAGCAACATTCCAGTCTGCCAATCCGGGGGCAAGCAGTGGCTTCCCCATGTTTGTCTCAACAGCATATTATGGACTTTTCTTCCAGGAACTTGTCCAAACCTTTTTTTAAACCCAGATATCCTAACCGCTGTTACCAGATCCTCCAGATTAGCTATTTGCTACACAGAGCCAGACCCTGCCCTCCCTCCTACCCTATGTAGTAGCATCTTTTGGATTGGCATGCTCAGAGTGTCATAGACAGACTAACGAACCTATCATGGCATCTCCGCTGGCTTGATGCCCAAAGTGGCCACCCTGCTTGCCTGCTCCTTGCAATGAACCCTGCTTGTTACTTATAAGTTACTCAGCCTCCTAACAAGAGCTGAAAGGGCAGTACTAATTTAATTCTTCAAAGCCCTGGAAGTAAAAGGAAAGTGAAAAGCAAAAAGCAAAACTGCAGTCCTTCACAAGGTAATATAACAATTAATGTCAGATAAAGAGCAAAGTGGCTCAACCAGTCTTTTGAGATCCTTCCACTTAGAAAAGATGAACATAAAAATTTCCATATCCAGCCCAGCACCAGCTCCCTCCTCCCCCAAGCAGAAATGCATTGCATGGTTCAGTGGGATCTCCAGAACAGGACATCGTAGTATTGAAAAGGACATCTTGGTCTGGTGGACACACATTAAACTTTGTCTTAATGCACCTTGGTGTAAACGTTGCCAGATTCGTTCCCACTGCTAATTGTGAACTTGCTGCTTCTTCGTACCATGAGAACTAAACCCTGAAGGGACAGAGTACACAGGGTTCCCCACCATCTAAGTCAAACGGGAAGGCATTTCAGGGCAGTTAGGAGCAATGTTCTCTCTAAGCGGAGCACATGAGCCATTGCTCGTACATTTTGGGAGCGTCGCTCACAGATTTTACATGGTTGCTCACAAAGAAGTTGTTTTGTGCTATGTACAGAAATGCATTGCCAATACTGGCGTTTAAGAATTGTTAGTCTCATTAATCTCTTAATTGTAAGTAGAACAGGAATACGTACCCAAAATTAACAAACAAGTAGAACTAGATTGCCCAATACCCAAAATAGAGTGAGGAAGGCTCCTTTAAGAACCAAGTCAGTACCGATTGGACAGGCGAGGGAGGTGAAAGTTTAAATACCCCGCCGCCATTTTATTTCAGAGGAGTCCCGCAGAAAGAAAGAGCAGGACCCACAGAAGGTAGGCGGCTTTAAACCAGTTTTCCTTTATAGGTTACTCTCCAGGGTTCACTCTCTAACACGCGATTTCTACACTATAGGCCAGAAGTAGCAGTGAAGGGCACGACTCCTGAGGAAGCGATTTGAGAAACGGAGGCAGTCTGTTGAGCGTTCCCGACAGCCCAGATAAGTGTATAATCAAGACATACAGAGCATGTGAACACTATAACACATAAAATATATGAAGTAGAAACATACGGAGGTTTTTCGACTGATGACGATTCTGCACCTAATCCTGATTAAAGCAGACACACAATCTGCAGAGGAGAGGTAGCAGCTCATGACAAGAAGTAGGGCACAAGAACGGAGAATCTGAAGTCTTTCCCTCCAAATAGAGAGCACTACTAGGCTTGAATGTGAAAGATTTGATCGTTTTACTGCAAACAATTTTTTTATTGAACAAGGAAATAAAGTACAAGAATTCAAGCAGAAACACGTGTTGTTCCAATTTTTCACATCTAACCCAAACTCCCCACCTCCCACCTCACCCTGCACATTCAACATATTTCAAGATTGTGAAGAATATAAATCTTTAGCTGGATCAAAAAACTAAACAACAGATAATTAAACGACTAGTTTAAGTAAAGATATCAAATGGATACAGAATGATGAACATACAAAAATACACCGTTTATATCCGCTTTACTGAATCACACCCCATTCTCACCCTACCGTAACCATTACTTTGAGCTACAATAGAGATGACCTGTTGTTTGGACTCTTATGACTCCAGGCCATCATTGGAATGATAACATCTACTTTCCTAACCCCACCCCCACCCCACCCAGGCAGAGAACCCCAAAGCAACCCTTGTACCAAACTGTTAGTTTTAAAAACTTACATAAGTACATAAGTAATGCCACACTGGGAAAAGACCAAGGGTCCATCAAGCCCAGCATCCTGTCCACGACAGCGGACAATCCAGGCCAAGGACACCTGGCAAGCTTCCCAAATGTACAAACATTCTATACGTGTTATTCCTGGAATTGTGGATTTTTCCCAAGTCCATTTAGTAGTGGTTTATGGACTTGTCCTTTAGGAAACCATCTAACCCCTTTTTAAACTCTGCCAAGCTAACTGCCTTCACCACGTTCTACGTCAACGAATTCCAGAGTTTAATTATGCGTTGGGTGAAGAAACATTTTCTCCGATTTGTTTTAAATTTACTACACTGTAGTTTTATCGCGTGCCCCCTAGTCCTAGTATTTTTGGAAAGCGAGAACAGACTCTTCACATCCACCTGTTCCACTCCACTCATTATTTTATATACCTCTATCATGTCTCCCCTCAGCCGTCTCTTCTCCAAGCTGAAAAGCCCTAGCCTCCTTAGTCTTTCTGAGGAGGCTAGGGCTTTTCAGCTTGTTGCTCACACACACAAAAAAATGTGCACACACCAGGCTACCCCTTAGAGGAAACAATGAGCAGTGCCGCCAACTTACCTAGTTCCAGGAGGGAGATTTTAAGTCGGTCCTGGATTTCTAACTATCCTATCCAGGTGTGTTATAGGACCCATGACACTGATTTCAGTGGGTAGAATCATGGGCTGTAAATACCACACTCCTATGTGGCAAATTTCAAAACCAGAACTAGCCAAAAAGTCTCCCTTCTAGAAATGGTTAATGTGGCAGCTCTGACTGTGAGACTGGGCACTTCATGGGATCGACGGAAACAGAAGAACAAAATCCCTCGCACATATCCGACAAGCAAACAAAGTATAGTGAAGGTGACACCAAAGAGGGAGCTAGATGATGTATTAATTCAAACATTGAATGGACTGGACACAAATCGTGTTTTGGTCACAAAGGCCTACCTCAGGAGTCCCTTCAGGGCAGGGGAGTAGCTAGGTGGGGCCATGGGAGCATGGGCCCCCACAGATTTAGCCCTGGCCCCCTCTACTTTCGACCGACCCTCTCCTGCCACTTTCAAGCCCCCCTGCTGCCGCCGCTGCCACGTACCTTTGCTGGCCCCCAACCCCCACCAGCCAAAGTCTTCTTCAGTGCCAGTCTCCGGCGCGTTTGCTGATCTGTTTCTGTGAGTCCTGACTCCTGATGTCCTGCATGCAAAGGTACCTGGCGGTGGCGGCGGCAGGGGGGGTCGTCTCAGTGGCAGCGGTGGCGGGGGGGGGCAAAAGTGGTGGGGGAGGGTCGGCGGTGGGGGGGGAACGGGCTAAAATGTGCCCCCCCCACCTTGGGCTCTGGACCCCCCTTCCCGCCGAGGTCTGGCTACGCCCCCGCTTCAGGAAAGATGCATTCAACACTCTAGCTCTCAATAGCATGTAAAGTCAACACACCTTTATACAGTGAGTTCTCCCAGCCAATAGTTAAACAGTGAAGCAGCGAAACAAAAACTTCACAGGATCAACATGGGTTCCATTTTCAAAGGGTTTAGGTGACTAAATTTTCTAGTTAGGCACCCAAATTGACCCTTTGAAGATTGAGCAGAGCCAGTGGTGGAAGGCGGGGCTGGTGGTTGGGAGGCGGGGCTAGTGCTGGGCAGACTTCTACGGTCTGTGTCCTGAAAAAGATAGATACAAATCAAGGTAAGGTATAAACAAAAAGTAGCACATATGAGTTATCTTGTTGGGCAGAATGGATGGACCGTACAGGTCTTTTTCTGCCGTCATCTACTATGTTACTATAAGTAAACCGTGCAGCCCATTTTCACTGGGCACCTAATTTAGATGCCCAGAGGGGATGGCAATAAGGCAGCAATGTCCAGAAAGAAACTTTTGGGTGGACGTACAGGAAAAATAGGTGAGGAAATATCTCCTCTGTCCCCTGCCCAACTCAACTTAATAAAATATAAATACCTAAGCTGGCGGGGATCCCCGTGTCATTCTCTATTCTGTAATTCTTTGTGACTGCACCTGAGGGGCCGGTCCACCACCTAGAAACTACAAAAATGATAGATCAAATAACTTTTTGTCCTTTAAAATGTGCACGATGTTCTATAACTAAATATATTCTTATCAATCACTGCAACGGGTCCACATGCTTGTTCCCCGTCTTCTGGCTGGTTGTGTTGAAACTCCTCTTTATTGTCCACAGAAGTAAACACCCTGTGGAACAAGGAAAGAAAATGTAAACTGAAGGAATGAGGAAGGAAACTCGATATATAAAATAAAGTTTACAGAAAGGGCAGAGGAAAGACTGAGGTTTGTGGCCAGAAAAGGTGTAGAACGGTTTCCAGAAATGCTGGTTTGCATGTTGAAATTCCAGGCAGATGTCACGATCGTCTTCAGCACACGAATGTGGTTCTGCCCATGTAAATTCTGGGCTCATTTCCATAGATTGCTTTCTTCACTGTAACTAATGCTTGAACAGGAAGTAAATCAAAACCTTCTCTCTTACAGCTCTGGCATGTAATAGATTTCCCTGGATCAGTGGCGTAACCAGGAATTTTGAACAGGATGTGCGTCTAATGCCGCATTTCCCTCCCTTCTCCCTTGTGCCGCATCCCTTCCCTTTCCGACCCCGCAAAGCTCTCGCACTACCCTCCTTCCCTCCCCCCCTCCCGCCATTCCCTTCCTCCGTGCCTTAAAATCACCTCCAGTCTTCACCTGGGCGGTACTAACGGCAGTGGCAATCATAGGCTGCCTGCGGCCTGTACTGGTGCTTTCTCTCTCAACCGTCCTGCCCTTCAGAAAACAGGAAGTTGCATCAGAAGGGGCAGGATGTTGCCCAGGTGAAGAGAGGAGGTGATTTTAAGGCACGGGGGAGCGGGGGAAAGAACTGCGAGTGCTTTGCAGGACCGGGAATGGAAGGGAGAGATGCAACAGGAGGAAGAAGGGAGGGACTGATAGGGGTTGAGTATGCAACGCATGCACCTTGAATGGATATGCTACTGCCTTGGATCCTTCTTAACTGCCTCTGAACTGGGCATGATCACTCAAAGCCAGATGGGCCCGTTTACCCCTTCCATCTCTAAAGTTGTCCCCTTTCCAGGCTGCAAACCATCTGCTTACAGAACAGCCTCTTCTCCTGGCGTTACTCTGGCTTATGTGAAACATGACTTGGGTGATTTCATTTCATCGATACTTAACGGTATCTCTCATGAAATATTACTGTATGCTCTTTCCCTGTGTTCTTTTTGACACATCTCTGCTGACCTTGTGCAAGAGGATTTGCAGGAGAACCAGAAAAAAAAAGACTACCAGTTCCTTCCACCATGATAATGCTTAGCATTGACCAACAAGTAACCCTGGAGGAAAAGTCCATAATCCACTATTAAGATAGATGTGGGAAAAGCCACTGCTTATCTCTGGGACTGGTAGCATGGAATCTGGCTATTCTTTAGGATTCCAGAATTTGGCTATACTTTGGGATTCGGGTATCTTGCAACTATTTGGGATTCTAGAATCTTGCTACTCTTTGGGATTCCGGAATCTAAAGACTGCTTCATAACAATCCATCATGACTTCTACCTCCTAGTATCATCCATTATCCTTTCCTTTAATGTTTTTAATCTCATGCATTACACCAATGGTCTCTAATGTTTCTCATACCTCACACTAACACTATCTGCTTTTGTCTCACCTAGAATGTAAACCGCACTGAACCCTGGAAAGGGGATATTAGCGTATATAATAATTGATTTGAATTGAATTTGAGTTTCTGCCAGGAACTCTGTTCATTGGATAAATCTCTCTTATCTGTACCCTTCTCTTCCACTGCCAACACCAGACTCCGTTACTTTTATCTTGCTGCACCGTACTCCTGGAATTGACTTCCTGAGTCAGTTCGTCAAGTTCCATCTCTGGCCGTCTTCAAATCTAGTTGCTGCTTTTAACTCCTAACCCTTATTCACTTGTTCAGAACCCTTATTTTATCATCCTCACTTTAAAATTCCCTTATCTCTAGGTTGTCCTGTTTGTCTGTCCTAATTAGATTGTAAGCTCTGTCGAGCAGGGACTGTCTCTTCATGTTCAAATGTACAGAGCTGCATACGTCTAGTAGCGCTATAGAAATGATAAGAAGTAGTAGTAGTAGTAGGTACTTTTGACCTGGATTGGCCACTGTTGGAAGCAGGATACTGGGATTGATGGACCATCAATCCGACCCTGATTGGCTATTCTTATGTTCTTATTCCCTGTGGTTGTTTCTGATCGTTTAGGCTTCTAGTCCCTCATGTTTCAGGAAATAATAGTCATGCGTTCTAGTTCATCCATGGATGGGTCCCTGGGTAGCTACAGTGGTATCCCTTGGTCGATTGCCACCCAGGGTGGATCGCCGCTGCGCACCCCCAAAGGTGCAGCGTCATCATTCCCCCTGGTGCAGCATCATCCCCACCCCCACGGCACAGCGTCATCCCCCGGCGCATCACCTCAACCCCCCCTGCATTGCTCTAACCTCCTGGGGTACTGGGAGCAGCCATGCGGCTGTTGGCTCTGCTGGTTCCCTGCTCCCTCTGCCCAGGGCCACCGCGAGGTGGGGGCAAGGGGGAAAAAATTCCCCGGGCCTCCAAGGGGGGGCCTGGCGTCGCAGTCCCCGGTCTCACCTGCCTGCCCTCAGCTCCGTCGACAGCCCCTCACCATCCGCCACCGGGCCGGGCCCCCATCATTCAAATCACAGTGCCTCACCTCCGTGTGAAAGCGCAGCGGCAGATCGCCTCCCTTTGGGCCCTCCCTCCCTGTGTCCCGCCCTCCTCTGATGTAACTTCCTGTTTCCGCGAGGGCGGGACACAGGGAGGGAAGGCCTGAAGGGAGGTGATCTGCTGCTCCACTTTCACATGGAGGTGAGGCGCTGTGATTTGAATGTAGGGGGCCAGGCCTGGTGGCAGACGGAGGGGGGATGTCGACAGGGCCGAGGATGGGCGGGTGGAGATGGGGGGCGGCGGCGGTAGCTTTGCCTCGGGCCCGGCCCGGCCCAGTCTCTCGGCAGCCCTGCCTCTGCCCCGGAACAGGAAGTAACATCAGAGGGAGCAGGGAACCAGCAGAGCCGACAGCCACATAGCTGCTCTCTGCACCCCCACTGCAATGTGCACCCGGGGTGCCCTTGGTATGTCGCTGGATGGCTATATATTCATATATACGATCAGATGCACATGTAGAGGCTGACATTGCATTGCATTCAGGTATTCTGAAATTTCTGTTCATATAAACTTAAATACTTGAACATGGACATGGCGGCAGTGGTAGACTTTGTAAAAACTAAGATGACATCTGTCAGACCGGGTGGATTTTTAGATGACTGAGGAGCCCAGTTCTGGATGCACGTATACTCCAGGATTCTATACATGGTACCCAAAACCTGATAAATTAGATAACAAGCTGCTATCAATCGATAATTGGCCACTAACAATCAATTATTGATGTTAATTTGCGCTAATTTGCATTTGCACGCAGATCTGGCCGCGTGAGATTCTATAAAGATCCGCGCCCAAATCTTCTTGGGTGCCACCCAAAAGGGGGCGTGGCCATGGGCGGGTCAGGGGCATTCATAAAAGATATGTCCGGTGCTACAGAATTCCAGGATCTGCATCCAGCTTGCGCACCAGGTTTCAGCTGGGGTAAGCCTGGGTGCAAATCCCCGTTAGGCGCTATTCTGTAAAGGGCACTCATCTCGGAGCACTTTTTAGACACTAGTGCTGAACGCTGGATTTTTCCCAGCACCATTTACTGAATCCAGGCCATACGGCAGCTATGGAAGCGTTCGGTTGATCATGAAAGTAGAAACTGCAGGTGTGGTAAGGGATAATTATACAGTAGCTCAGGTTCACACCCCAGTATTTCTAGTGGAGGACATATGAACTTACTGTAAGTACAAGGACGTACCTTTAGACTTAAGGGCATTAGTCATGAGATGTAATTCGACACATATCACATTTTAATTCTTTAGCCCCAAGTGCTATGTGGTGAGTGAGGGGACATAACTCTCACAGTCAGAACCTTGTGCCCTCATAAGAACAGGTTGGAAGCAGACTAAAAGCTTTGTTCTTCTGGGTAGCCTGTCTCGGGCACAGATTTGGGAAGCAAATATGATAAGCGCTGCCCAAACATTCATCCTTTGAACAGAGAGCTTCCAGTGAGCAAGGCCTAGGGGATCCAGGGCTCCTGGCTTATGTTTTAAAGATCGTTCCTCCGTCAGATCCAGCCAGGAGGAGTTTACGGGAACAAGTAGGCAGTTGCACTTTGGTCAGGTTCAGAGGGAGAGGCGAAGGTCAGGTAAACAGAGCTGTGCAGACAGGAGGCCCCAATCTGAACAGAGGGGCTGAAACTCCCTCCTCAACCCTTCTCATTCCTGAGTGACCAGCAATGATGCTTCCTCCCTGTCCATGAAGAGATGCTCCAGGCAGGACAGTTTTGGTATAAGCTGTAAACCCCCCCTCCAAAGTTCAGCCCCAGGGTGGAATGCAGAGCTGAATAAATCAACAGGTGAACCTGGCTAACCTGACCCTGGTGTCTTGTGCTAGGCTTCCCTGCAGGTAAATGGGACTGAAATACAGAGCCAGATAGAAGTAAGAAAGGTTGGAAAAAGGAGTTCTCTCTAATCTGGCTGTTAACATGCCTCCCCCCCCCCCCCCCCCGGCGCTTTTTGTTCCCACCCCAGCAGGAAGATCATGACACCTATAACTGCCCTGGAAAATTGCAGCTAAAGTTCTTTTTCCTTTTAAAGATCCTTTATTCCTTCAAAGCCCTTCCCCCACTTAATTCTGCACAGTTTCTGAGCCACGAAAATGCTTCAATATTTAGCTGGTATTTTTTGTGTGCTGCTGAAAAGCTACAGGTTTGGGTTAGGGGTGGGGAATAGTCAGTTCTCTTTCACAGAGGGAAGGGAGAGATTTTTGGACACCTCTGATGTTTGGGGACCAGAGTTTTAAGTGATATTGTCTAGGCAGATCTGCATCTCTGTATTGGTGGGATTGGGAACACTCCTAATTCTAGAAAGTTCTGTTCTCAAGTGCACAAGTTATAGAATAAGGACAGTTACACATGCAACTTAATTAAATGAGCTGAGAATTAGTGCTAATGAGCAATAATGGATTATAATTGGCCCTAAATTGGCGTAACTGCCCTTAGTCGTTATTCTATGGGGCCTGGGCAGGTCAGGGGTGTGTCACACATAGTGGCATAGCTACATGGGGCCAGGGGGGGACTGGGCCCCCGTAGATTTGGCCCTGGACCCCCCTGCCGACGACCCTTTCGACCCCCCCTCCCACCGCCATCCCGCCGTTGCTGTCGCCTGCTGGTGGGGGGGGGGGGGACCCCAACCCCCGCCAGCCGAGGTCCTCTTCTTCTCGCACAAGGCTTCCTTCTGTTTCTGATGCCCTGCACGTACAACGAGCAGAACGTCAGACTCACAGAACGAAGCCTTGCAGATCAGCTGATCTGCAAGGCTTCGTTCTGTGAGTCTGACATCGTGCAGGACGTCAGAAACAGAAGGAAGCCTTTTGAGAGAAGAAGAGGACCTCGGCTGGCGGGGGTTGGGGTCCTCCCCACCAGCAAAGGTAGGTGACAGCGGGTTGGCGGCATGGGGGGGCGCAAAGTTGATGGTGGCGGTGGCGGTGGGGTTGGCAATGGCGGGGGGGGTGGGGTCGTCGGCACCGGGGGGGGGGGGAGCTAAAATGTGCCCCCTCACCTCGGGCTCTGGACCCCCCTCCCGCCAAAGTCTGGCTACGCCCCTGGTCAGACAGTTATGTGCACAGGTTATAGAATATGAGAATTTATGCGCCTAACTGCCTTCAGTGCTTCCTGCTGTATGGCCACATGGTAAAAGTTATCTTCATCGTGGCCATTTTTTTGGAGCATTTTACCGGCTGTGGTAAAAAGGGCCCTGGTGCATGGGAAAGACAGCCCCTGCCCCTACTTCAGCTTAGTGAAAGACCCCTAAATTAATATTCGGAGATAGCCAGTTAAAGTTTAAACTGGTCAAAGATATTGCAGCTGTTTACAGGGCCCGATGTGGCCACTTATAATAGCTGACTATGCACTGGATATTCAGGGATAACTGGCTATATCGCAGTATATAGCCAGTCATCTCCAAGCCGCTAACTGGGAATATTCAGAGGAGGATAGCCGGCTCTCCCCAGCTGAATATACTGGATAGCCACTTAAGTGCCTTTTAACCATGTAGGTGCCATTCCTGGCCAGTTAAATGGTTTTGAATATCGGGTGGAAAGGATTTATGCTCCTAATTTTGAGAACTAGACTCATAAATTGGCCTCTGAAAATTTGCTAGAGATAAGTGCATAACTTTATATTCAAGATTTTACTGAGGGGGGAATATTTATCTGGCGGCAGGCAGAATTTCTTGAAACACTGACTGCCGCTGCTGAAATTATTCCCAGATAGTCGCTGCTGGACCATGTCTGAACTCTGGCTTTGAACATCTGGGTATGTGAGGTCATCTCATAGGAGGACAGGCTAAAGAGGTTGAGGGAGGATATGATTGAGGTCTACAAAATCCTGAGTGGTGTAGAAGGCGTAGAAGGGAATCGATTTTTCACTCTTTCAAAAAGCACAGACTAGGGGACACTCAAAATGAAGTTACATGGAAATACTTTTAAAACAAAGAGGAGGAAATATTTTTTTCACTCAATGAATAGTTAAGCTCTGGAACTCGTTGCTGGAGGATGTGGTAACAGTGTCTAGCATATCTGGGTTTAAAAGAGGTTTGGACAAGTTCCAGGAGGAAAAGTCCATAGTTTGTTATTGAGATGGATATGGGGGGAAGTCATTGCTTGCCCTGGGATCGGTAGCATGGAATGTTGCTACTAACTGGGGGAATCCTTTTACTAAGTTGCACTGAAAAATGGCTTGCAGTAGTGTAGACGTGGGTTTTGGGCACACACTGA
This sequence comes from Microcaecilia unicolor, assembly GCF_901765095.1. Taxonomy (NCBI): domain Eukaryota; kingdom Metazoa; phylum Chordata; class Amphibia; order Gymnophiona; family Siphonopidae; genus Microcaecilia; species Microcaecilia unicolor. The sequence continues at coordinate 140,259,398 of NC_044036.1, forward strand.
TCCATTTTTCAGTGCGCCTGTAAAAAGGGCCTTTTAAAATTTTTTTGCCGAAAATGGATGTGCGGCAAAATCAAAATTGCCACGCGTTCATTTTGGGTCTGTGACCTTACCTTCTTCAGCCATTGACCTAGAGGTAAAGTCTCACGCGGTAACCAGGTGGTAATGACCTACTTGCGTCAAATGCCACTTGGCGCATATCCGAATAAGTGTCTGAAAATAAATATTGGACGCGCGCCAAAAATGAAATTACTGCAAGAGCCATGCAGAAGCTGAGCAGTAACTCCATTTTGGCGCACATTGGGTGCGCGGGGATGCTTATGCGGCTTAGTAAAAGCGCCCCCAAGTTTCTGATAGGTATTTTATAACCTGGATTGGCCACTGTTGGAAGCAGGATACTGGGCTAGACGGACCATTGAACTGACCCAGTATGGCTAAACTTATGTTCTTATGTGCAATTTAACTGGGCATCAGTCAATATTCAGACTGCTGCTTGCTAAATTCAGCAGATAAAGTCAGGACTGTCTTTTTGCTGTCCTTTTGTTATCTGGTTACTTAGCCGATTAGCGGTATGAAAATCCCCACTAATTAGTTAAGTTCTGGCTCTGCCTAGACTCCGCCCCCAGACAGTGGCGTTGCGAGGGCAGCTGACACCTGAGGCGGGTTGCTGCTGCGCACCCAGCCCCGGGTGCAGCACGGCGCACCCTCCCCCCTCCGGAGCGCAACCCCCCCCCCGAGAACATACCTGGAAGGCGGTGAGGGGCGGGTGGGAGAGCCAATCTGCCGAGTGCACGCCGCTGGGGGGTGTCGGCGCCTCGCTGGTTCCCTGCTCTCTCTGCCCCGGAACAGGAAGTAACCTGTTCCTGGGCAGAGAGAGCAAGGAACCAGCGAGGCGCCGACACCCCCCAGCGGCGTGCACCCGGGGCGGACCACCCCACCGCCCCCCCTTCCTACGCCACTGCCCCCAGATCGCCCTGGCACTATCAGACAGTACCTGGGCACTCACAGGCAGTATTTAGTGGCACTAAATACTGCTGAGTATTATTATTATTATTTATTTCTTGCATTTGTATCCCACATTTTCCCACCTATTTGCAGGCTCAATGTGGCTTACAGAGTTTTGTTATGACATTGTCATTCCAGGATATCAGATACAATTGGTGATGTGCAGAGATTGAGTAAAGGAAGAAAGAAGGGGGTGATTAGGGTTGAGTATAGAAGGTGGACTTTCATAACTGGGTGGGTTGGTGAAGTGGATTAGTGAGGCTATAGGTTCTCTTTGTAGGCCTTGTTGAAGAAATATGTCTTCAGAGATTTGCAAAAGTTAGTTATTTCGTTGATTGTTTTCAGGTCTGTAGGTAGTGCATTCCATAACTGCGGGCTCATGTAAGAGAAGGTAGTGGCATGCATCAGCTTGTATTTTAGACCTTTACAGCTGGGGAAGTGCAGATTGAGAAATTTGCGGGATGATCTTGTGGCGTTTCTGGGAGGTAGGTCCACGAGGTTTAGCATGTAGATTGGGGCGTCTGCGTGAATGATTTTGTGTACAATCGTACAGATCTTGAACTCAATGCGTTCCTTAAGTGGGAGCCAGTGAAGTTCCTCTCTTAGGGGTTTTGCACTTTCATACTTAGTTTTTCCAAATATGAGTCTGGCGGCAGTATTCTGGGCAGTTTTTTTGATAGTCTGTTCTTTGCAGCCAGCGTACAGTGCGTTGCAGTAATCCAGATGGATTATTACCATCGACTGTACCAGGATACGGAAGATGTATCTCGGGAAGAAGGGTTTTACTCGTTTGAGTTTCCACATGGCGTGGAACATCTTTTTCGTCGTATTCGTGGGTGACCAACTCAGCATGGTTTTAATAGGCTCCTGGCCAGTTAAACCCTTTTTTAAAAAATTTATATAAAGTCTTTATTGAACAACACAAAAATACAATGTACAAAGTATACTGCATATGAAGATACCAATCTCATTTATACAAAAAAATTATACTAACAATAAATCTAGCATTACTCCTATGGAGTTACCCAACACCAATTTAACAAGAGTATTTGTTCCAACTCATTCAACCGTTCCAACATTGACTCCAATTTTTTAAAAGTTTTTAATGAAATAAACAGTTCCCCCCTCTCCAGCAAACCAACTATAAAACACCCCCTCCCCTACCAGTTAAACCCTTTTTAATATTGGTCCCCCCTGCTTTTTTGATTGTATGCCCTCTAGGGATAGAGAATTACCTGCTGTATCTGAATGTAACTCACCTTGAGCTACAATGAAAAAAAAAAATAATAAATTGAAGCTGAATTTCAGTAAATAAAATGAGAGGGAGAGAGGGCTTAATTCCAGGCAGAGGGCTGTTTTGGTCTCCCCTCTGACCTAAGAAAGACAGACTGCCCTCCACCCTCATGATTCACATCCTAAGGCACATCTTTCTGTTTTCCATTGGTGCTGGACAGGAGGTTTATCAGGGAACATGTGTACACAACTTCAGTGATAAAAACAAATCCCTCCTACAATAGTAATGGTATCAGGAGGGCTGAAATTAGCAATTTGCATAGAAAGGCTGGTTTCATCCTAGCAAAGGTCCTTTTATCACATTCCTTCTGAAACAATGGGTGGGTGTTATATACCAAAGAATGCATCTCCAAAATAGCACATTAGCCCAAAATAACTCATCCAAAATAGCACATTTGCACAAATAGCTCATGAAAAAGTGCACCTCAGACTGGTCCTGAGAGTCAGTGGCAGTGCAGAGGAACCCAAGCTTGATTTATAGACTTGGCTACTGCGTTTTCAGCTGACCAAGGATGGGGACCCAGCTCAAGGGTGTCAGTTGCTGGTTTTGTCAAGAGCAGGCTTGTCCCAGTTCCAGATGGAGCTGCAGTTTGAGATGCTGAGCTGGACAAACACTGCTGCAATGGCTGGGCAAGATTGGAGTGGGAAAGGGGGTAATTCACTATCGATCACCTAAACTCAGGTCCGGAATGAAGTGCGTTAGTTGCGAATTCTATACTGGCATATGTGTACGCAACTGACATTATAAAATACTAGTGGAAGTCCACAGTTACGCAGCTAACTGTAGGCGTGGGTACTCAATGATTGTGCCTAAGATGCCCCAACCCGCCTACACCCCCTTAACCCAGGTCCACATCCCCTTAAAGTTGTGAACTTTGGAATTTGAGCGCGCAACTTTTAGAATACTGATTAAGGGCGGTTATGCATGGAACTGCCAATCAGTGCCCACTGAAACACTATCCCAGCATCTATACACTACTTAACAATTGTCACCAATACCCAATATTGTAAATTTTTTGTTGTGGAGCTGAATGCATGTAACATTTTTTTCAGTTGTATATGCTGCCTTTTCATCATTTGATCCCATTTTTAAAGAATTATACTTAGCTTTAAAAATGTCAGTCTTGAGGGGGATTGAGGGCTTTGGTTTTCTATGCATGTTACTCTTTTTACTTTGTCAGATGTATCACGTTTTTCTTCAATAAAGGTTTTTGAAATTAAAACAAAATGTCAGTCTTGGAGCCTCCATTCAGATAATGAAAAGGCAGCGTATGCCAGTGGCGTAGGAAGGGGGGGCGGTGAGCCGGTCCGCCCCGGGTGCACGCCGCTGGGGGGGTGTCGGCTCTGCTGGTTCCCTGCTCCCACTGCCCTGGAACAGGTTACTTCCTGTTCCGGGGCAGAGAGAGCAGGGAACCAGCGGAGCCAACGCAGCTCCCAGCGACGTGCACTTGGGGCGGATCGGCATTCCCGCCCGCCCTCTGCTTTCGTATGGCAGTAAGAATGCGCTCCGGGGGAGGGGGTGGGGGGTGTACGCCGAGGGGGGTTTCGCCATGCTGCACCCGGGGGGGGGGGGGGGCACCACCGACCCACCCTGGGTGTCAGCCGCCCTTGCTACGGCACTGGCGTATGCAATTGAAAAAAGTTACATGCATTCAACTAGCCAAGCTTCTGAGGATCCACAACAAAAAATTTAAAAAACTGGGTTAAAGATTTCCATAAGGTTTTGGGCATTGGTGACAATTGTTAAGTATTTATTTATTGGGATTTATTAACCACCTTTATGAAGAGATTCACCCAAGACTGTGTTCAGCAGGTACAGTTTAACATAGAACTTACAATTGTGTTAACAACATAACAGTAGTAAAATAACCAAGAATAAACTAAATACAGTAAATGAGATAAACTTGAAAATAGTACATTGAAACCTAATAATAGAACTATTGTAAAACAGTATAAAAATATACACATTTAACAGCACTGGAATTCAATACCAGAGATATAATACAATGTCAGCATAATATTAATGATACACCCAATAAGCATTAGAACATTCAGCTAACATAGATATGATGCTAAAGATTTTCTACAATACGGCTTACCATATAACTGAGGGACCAACAGCAGATATATGATGGGAACAAGATGGGTGGTACAGAGTCAGTTGGGGTAATTTGATAGTTGGCTAAACTCAAGGCAAGTTCTTTGTATAGTTAAGCAAGAGATAAGGAACTGATCTAAGTTACAGTTTGTGTATGTATTATGTAGATGCTGGGATAGTGTTTCTATGGTTTACATTTCTCTGCACATTCAATTGGTCCTTTTAATTTGATTCAAATTAGTGCCAATTAACACCAATTAAAGCCAATAATTGGATGTTAAGGACAATTATTATCTTAAATTATGCATGCGATTAACCTTATTCTATAAGTTGTGCATACAAATTTGCATGCTTGTTGGAAATTTGGGCACGGAACTTTCTAGAAGTAGGGTGAAAAGGGGTAGACAGTCCAGGAAAGTTCTTGCTGGCTGGAAATGAAATCTCTTGGTGCTTAGCCTGTATAGGAACTGATTCTAACTGAGCCAGAAGATATAAGAGGAAGGAAGAAACATCTAAACACAACCCCACATGAAAAAAACCCCCCACATGAGCTGAAAATATACTCTCATGATAATACAAAATATACCATCATGAATGGGATATGGCAAAAATAGTTAAACAAAAAGATAACACAAACTGTGACACTCTCACAACATATCACAGAATAGAACACCGTCACAAAGCGGCATATGCGTTCAAGAAAATGCCGTGAAAATCACCCGTTCCAAAAATAGCTGAAATCAACACTGCCTCACCACAGTATCTCAAAAGCAGAGCATTATCTCAAAAGACCACACCTTCACAACAGACTGACAGCAACAGAAAAACACTACGCAGATGCTCTGTTACTCCTAGCCACACTGCTAAGGATACATCCCGCTGCTCATTATAGCGTGTTATGATACCTCTCCTTATCCAGGACCGTATTTGCCATTTTCCTCATTTCTACTCCATCATCTTGGGAAGATAATCATACAAGATCCTCAGCTTAGCTCAACCCAGAACCCTGCCTTTCCCATGTCTATCCAGATAATAATCCAACGAGCCACCTATACTTGAGTGGATGTTGCTTGAACATTGGGCTTCCTTGTTTGGGAGTCTCCATACCCTCTTAACATACAATGCCAAAATTATCTCCTCACAAGACATCAACCATCACAAAACAAACTTCATACTATCTTGAAACAACACACCATCGCAACATAACTGTCACAGTTCACATCAATTTTCTTCATTTAACGTGGAATTAAATTCTGGAAGTCATTGCCAGAGAATGTGGTCAAGGCAGTTAGCTTAGCGAGGTTTAAAAAAGGTCTGCACAGCTTCCTAAAGGAAAAGTTCATAGACCATTATTAAATGGACTTGGGGGAAATCCACTGCTAGTTCTGGCAGAAGCAGCATAAAATGTACTGAACTTTTTTGGGATCTTGCCAGGTATTTGTGACCTGGATTGGCCACTGTTGGAAACAGGATGCTGGGCTTGATGGACCTTTGGTCTGTCCCAGTGTGGCAATACTTCTGTACTTATTTCAAAACAATGCAGCAATATGCAACAACCCCTTCACACCTCCACAGTCCATCAATGTGCCAGGCTGTGAGGCCTTCTGGATAGGTTCTGTAAATGTTCTTCCCCTCCCTGTGGTGACCGGGCCCCTGTAAAGATCTTAAATCTCCACTAAAGGTGCTGCTGTGTGCTTGGACTGTTTGTTAGGAAATACATCTAATATTGAATTCTAGGAACCTCTGTTTGGAGGCACGAGTCCATTTATTTTTAGATTTACTACAAATCACAGTGGAATTTTCTTTTGTTCTATTTCCGTAAATACCACCATGCCTACCCCTCATGCTGCGCTCACGTGCCCTTGGTGTGTGTTTGTGTCTGTAAAGTCCCCTGACGCTGCTGTGTGAGACAAGGGATCTGGTTATTAAAGGCGTCACTTGCGACTGTCTCTGGGCTGCTCAGCCCCAGCATTTCCGCTGTTTCCTGTTTTCAGGGAACATGTTTTCCTTTGTTTCAAGGAGTTCCTTGATTGGTATTTTGGTTTTTGAACACAATGAAATGCTATTTACAACATATTCCTTTTTTCTTTTTTGGGAAGTGTCATTGCATTATTTTAATTTGGAAATGTTTATCCCTTTTTTTATAGAAATATATTTATTATTTTATTTTTGCATAGAATATAGATTTATCTCTTGCCAAACCATGTAAATACTTTTGGCTAGTGACAACAGCAATAAAAGACATACGTACATGATAGTAAACAATAAAACAGAAACGCCACATCCCGCAAATTTCTCAACCTGCACTTCTCCAGCTGTAAAGGGCTAAAATACAAGTTGATGCATGCCACTACCTTTTCTTACATGAGCACGCAGTTATGGAATGCATTACCTACAGACCTGAAAACAATCGACGAAACAACTATCTTTCGCAAATCTCTGAAGACATACTTCTTCAATAAGGCCTACAATGAGAACCTACAACCTCACTAATCCACCTCATCCAACCCACTCAGTTATGAAAGCCCACCTTCTATACCTACCCTAATTACTCCCTTCTTTCTTCCTTTACTTAATCTCTGCACATCAGGGGCGTAGCTACGTGTGGGCCTGGCAGATGTTTTTCTTCCAGTCTGATTTCCTGAAGATGCATATGGTGAAACACTGGGCTGTGTAAAAAGAGATTGGCAGTTACTATTGGAGAATAAACATTGGGACTTATTTGCTAGTAATGAGTGTCTGCAGCCATTCGAGTGACGTCAGATCTTGAGGACTCTTCGGATTGTAAAATTTTGGATATCTGAGCGGAATAAGCAGCAAGTGGGATTTGAATTTAGCATGCGTGGTGGGTCACCTCAGTGCTGTTTGATCTTGAGGACTCTTTAAGCAACAGAGTATTTTGGAACAAATTTTTTTGGCTGCAGCCTCTTGGATTTTAATATTTTGATTTTGAACACTCCTTTTTTTTTTGTACCCCGTGCTTTCCCACTCATGGCAGGCTCAATGCAGCTTAGGTACTTATTTGAACCTGGGGCAATGGAGGGTTAAGTGATTTTGCCCAGAGTCACAAGGAGCTGCCTGTGCCTGCAGTGGGAATCAAACCCAGTTCCCCAGGACCAAAGTCAATCACTCTAACCACTAGGCCACTCCTCTAACCACTAGGCCACCACTCTGGTCACTTACATGTTAACAAAACTATGTAAGCCACATTGAGCCTGCAAATAGGTGGGAAAATGTGGGATACAAATGCAATAAATAATAAAAAAATATTCTCCAACAGTAACTGCCGATCTTTCACTGGTCACTGAGCATTTGCTTACAATTTGAGCACATACTTGTTTTTTGTGGCCTCTTCAGTGACGTCTGTAAGAAGCTGAAGCAACTAGGAGCAACTCAACCAGCTAAGTGGCCTTTCATAAAAAAAATCTTTGTATACATAAGACAGATTCAGTTAACAGATGGTGCAATGATTAAATGCAGTGTTATCAACTATTTTAGCTCTTGGAGCTGTTCCAGCTGAGACCACTGTTGGATACAGAGCATTATAGTCAAAATCACATTCATGTATTTAGAGGCTTATTTAGTTTCATTTATTATTTTTGATGGATTTTTTTTATTAATATTACCTATGGCCACAAGAGGGCTCCCTTTCTCAATTTTCTCTCAGTGTGACATGAAAAGCAAAAACCTCAGTTAAACCATATTAGGGACAGTTTTTCTCTTCTGCCCTCATATGATCACTGCATCTGCTATAGTCCTGACAGGTGACGGAGATACAGGAACAGGTTTCCTCTGCTGCCCTCATATGGTCACTGCATGTCAGTTATAGTGCTGACAGGTGACAGAGATATGGAGACAGGTTTCCTCTGCTGATCTCACATGGTCATTGCATGTTGGTTATAATCCTGAGGTGAGAGAGGTGTGGGACAGATTTTTACTCTGTTGTCTTCACACAGTCACTTCATGTCAGTTATAGTCCTGACAGGTGACAGAGGTATGGGGCAGGTGTTTCCTCTGCTGTCCTCACATGGTCACTTCATGTCAGTTATAGGCCTGACAGGTGAGACAAGTATTCTCTGTTGTCTTTCCACAGCCTGTGAACTTTCTTGTTGACATGTTTCCTGTATACTACAGTCAGCAGCACGTACTGGGAAGGGATTGTTTAATATCAGTGGACGGAAGCACATTATTCCTGACAGAATCACTCAATAGCCCTGTTTCCTATTTTACAGTGTGAGTGTTTCATGCCCAGTTGTGTATTTTCTGTTAAAGTCAGGTATGCAGCAGTACAGACATCTCATGCTCACCTAGACATAGGATCTTGTGCTTTTTTTTAATTATTATTTATTAAATTTAAATGTTTACAAGCTATACACTTGCATTACAGAAATACAGAGCTAACAAATTTCAATATTTGTAAATAACTGAAATAAAGAGGAGGAAAAAAAGCGTCATCTTAACCTTCAAGTAACACAATAAGGTAAATTTAGCTCTTCCTCAGACCACAACAATAGAAAAGGGCTAAAATATATTAGGAGTCACAAAGAAAAAATTTAAAGGAAATATGGCCTGGTCCCATAGGCGCCCGGTATAAGAGGCTTGGGGAGGCTAAGCCTCCCCAGCCGGGTGAGTGGCGTGTCCCCTTCCCTTCCTTTCCGTTAATTACTATCTGCCCTGCACCATCTTTAACTTACCTCCGCTCCGTCCCTAGCGTTGGCCGCATCATTTCAAAGCCCGCCCTGCTGCCCGTCTCTATTCTCCCCTTGCTCCCTTTGCGACATGATTCGTTCTGTAGACAGAGTCCCACCCTCGAGGAAATGATGTAAGAAGGCGGGACTGTCTGCGGCACGAATCACGTCACGAAGGGAGTGAGGGGAGAATAGAGATGGGCAGCAGGGCGGGTTTTGAAATGATGCGGCTGAGTCGACGCTGGGGACAGAGCGGAGACCCAGGGCGCCGCTGGCCCAGATGGCTGGAGCCAGGGAAGAGGAGAATCGGGCTGGGTATGGATGGAGGGGGGCAGGGGACAGAAGGGAATTGCTGGATGTGCATGGAGGGCAGGGGAGAGGAGGGTTGCTGGACATGGGTGGGTGGCTAGAGGGGAGAGCAGGGTTGTTGGACATGGATGGAGGGGAGGGCAGGGGAGAGAGGAGGGTTGCTGGAATGGGTGGATAGAGGGGATGGCAGGGGACAGAGGAGGGTTGCTGGACATGGGTGGAGGGGAGGTCAGGGGAGAGAAGATTTGCTGGACATGGGTCGGTGGCTAGAGGGAAGAGGAGGGTTGCTGGACATGGTGGATGGAGGGGAGAGAGAGGAGGGTTGCTGGACATTGGCGGCTAGAGGGGAGAAGAGGGTTGGTGGACTTGGATGGATGGAGGACAGGGGAGAGAAGAGGGTTGCTGGACATGGATGGAGGGAAGGGAAGACAGAAAGGAGATACACATGAATGAAGGGGAGAAATTCTGGACACGCATGGAGAGGAAGGAAGACAGAGGAAGGAGATGCACATGGATGGAGGGGAAGGGAGAGAGAAAAATGCTGGGCATGGATGGAGGGGAGGGAAGGGAAGAGAGAGGAAGGAGATAAGATGAGGGAAAAGGGAGAAAACCTGCACATCGATGGAGAAAATAGGCAGAAGCTGGATCCACTGGACAGTCAAGTCTGCAGAGGACCCAGCTTTTACTTACGGATGTAAGGCAAGAAATGAAGAAGAAAGGCGGAAAGTAAAGAAATAAATGGAAAGGAAGCCCTGGAAACGGAGTTAAGAGGACAGATAGCAGCAGAATCGGATACTTGGCCAGCATGATCAGAAAAACAGTCACCAGACAACAAAGGTAGAAAAGATCATTTTATTTTCATTATAGTGTTTGGAATATGTCCACTCTGAGAATCAGGTGCTCAACATTAAAAGTTTATATTTTTTACTTATTTATGGCATTTTATCCACATTAAACATGAATTAGGGTGTTTTGTGGCTCTACATGAGAATTGTGATTTTATGATCCCTTGTTTCATATTGTTGACAGTCTGCATTTTCCGTATGGGTGGTATATTGGTGTATTAGGTTCTGCCCAGTGTAATATTTATGGTACAGTAAGGTTCAGAGTATGTTTTTGCACAAAGTTGTGCATAGTGTTTTGCAGTTGAGCGATTGTGGTTAGTATATGCTTTGAGCAACCACTTTATTCTTTGACATGATACACAGCTAATATCTAAATTTAATAAAAGGTATTAATTGTGACTTTTATTTTTATTTATTTATTTTTTCTGTGTGTTATCAGACAATTATGGATTTAAGCTCCACCCATGGCCCCACCCCTAACCCCGCCCCCTTTACCCTCCCCAAACAGTTGGGCCACCGACCGCCTATGCCTGGTCCAATAAACACATTAATTTCTCTTTGCGCAACTATATTTCAGAATTAATCTGATAACCTTTTTTGATCCCCCCCAAATTTGAGCTGATCAGGTTCAAAGAAAACATACTTGTTATTCATATAGTAAACAATACATTTGCATGGATATACAAGAAGGAACTTTGCTCCAATAATCTTAGTTTCTTCCCTCAAAGCTAAAAATAACTTTCGCTTTTCTTGGGTTACTTTAGTCACATCTGGATATATCCAGATCCTGGCCCCACAAAAATGAGTCAAAGAATTCTTGAAATAAATTTTCATTAATGAGTTCAAGTCTTGTTCGAAGATTAAAGAAACTATTACTGTACTTCAAGTCTTTATATCAGATAATGATTGTTGTAGTAATGCTGATATATCCAATGTTGCGTTTAGTTCCGTTTGTTCTCGTACCGGAAGATCTGTAGCCTGTTTATCTTCCTTTATTTTTGAGGAATTTTGTTAATTGGAGGTATCAAAGCAGACGAATAATGAAGAACTTCTATGAGGTATTTCTTAAAAAGTTCTAGCACAGATATTCCTGGAACAACTGGGCAATTCAAGACTCTCAAGTTCAATCTCCTATTATGATTTTTTATTAGTTCAATTTTTCGAGTTATTATTGTATTATCTTTAGTCAATGCTGTTGTCACAGATTTCATTTTTGTTAAGTCGGATTGAGCTTGGGATATCTGTATTGTTGACTCATTTTTCAAATGCTATATTCAAAGAATCCAGTTTACTTACTATGAAAGAAGTCTCTAAGGCTGTTTTCTTTGTCGCCCTCGTCAGCTCCTGAATGGCTTCCCAAATTAGTTCTAATGCCACCGCCTAGGGAACTTTCTGTTCCAAGTTGGCCGTCGCCTCCAAACGAGGGACCGTTGTTACCGCCTCCCGGAACTTTCGGTTCCTCCGGCTCGCTCCTCTGAGAAGCTGGACATGGTGGTGGGTTGAGCACTGGCGAGGAAAGAGATGTTTCAGGCCCTTGGGGTGTCGGTGCTCCTCCATCGACATCCCCTGCAGGGAGTACTACGCCAGTGTCCCGTGTACGGCTCGAGGTAAAACGGTAGGCTCTTGTGCTTTCATCCAGCCTCTCTTCCCTCACTGGGAGGGAGGGGAGAAAATTTTGCTGACAGGTTCCCGATTTTACCATCAATTTGTTTATCACTTTTAAAAAAGGTACCTGCCCAAGACACCCTACATGGTACAGGTGTCCCTAGGCACTTGTCTAAGGGAAATCCAACCTTGGGTACATGCGAAGATTTTAGGGGCCATTTTACTAAGGCTCATACATTACATGTCAAACTAGAACTACCACCCGGCGACCGCATGCCCTGGACATTAATTCCAATTTGTATGTGCGTCTGATAGGCGCGTCAGAAAATATTTTTTATTTTCTACCACATGGTGCTAACTGGGCCGTAATCATCAGTGTACGTGTGCTGACAATTACCGCCTAATGTGTGAGCCTTACTGCTAAGTCAATGGGTGGTGGTAAGGTCTCGGGCCCAAAATGGACGCATACCAATTTTTATTTTGCCGCACGTCCATTTTCAGCCAAAAAAAGGCCTTTTTTGCAGGCATGCTGAAAAACGGACCTGCGCACGTCCAATACACTAACGCAGACCATTTTTCAGCACACCTTAGTAAAAGGACCCCTTAATCTGAGCTGTTTTAATACAGAAATAAAATGAATGTTTTCTTCCAGCAGGTGGCACCAATGCTACGTTCTAAATAGCACCATTCTCTGTAATGGAAGTAATCTCCTGTACTGCATACATAAGTAATGCTACACTGGGAAAAGACCAAGGGTTCATTGAGCCCAGCATCCTGTCCACGACAGGGGCCAATCCAGGCCAAGGGCACCTGGCAAGCTTCCCAAATGTACAAACATTCTATACATGTTATTCCTGGAATTGTGGCTCTTTCCCAAGTCCATTTAGTAGTGGTTTATTTTTTATTTTTCGTTACATTTGTACCCCGCGCTTTCTCACTCATGGCAGGCTCAATGCGGCTTATGGACTTGTCCTTTAGGAAACTGTCTAACCCAATTTTAAATTCTGCTAAGCTAACCGCCTTCACCACGTTCTCCGGCAACGAATTCCAGAGTTTAATTATGCGTTGGGTGAAGAAACATTTTCTCCGATTTGTTTTAAATTTACTACACTGTAGTTTCATCACATGCCCCCTAGTCCTAGTATTTTTGGAAATCATGAACAAATGCTTCACATCCACCTATTCCACTCCACTCATTATTTTATATACCTCTATCATGTCTCCCCTCAGCCGTCTCTTCTCCAAGCTGAAAAGCCCTAGCCTTCTTAGTCTTTCTTCATAGGGAAGTCGTCCCATTCCCGCTATCATTTTAGTCGCCCTTCGCTGCACCTTTTCCAATTCTACTATATCTTTCTTGAGATGCGGCGACCAGAAATGAACACAATACTCAAGGTGCGGTCGTACCATGGAGCGATACAACAGCATTATAACATCCTCACACCTGTCTTCCATACCTTTCCTAATAATACCCAACATTCTATTCACTTTCCTAGCCGCAGCAGCACACTGAGCAGAAGGTTTCAGTGTATTATCGACGACGACACCCAGATCCCTTTCTTGGTCCATAACTCCTAACGTGGAACCTTGCATGACGTAGCTATAATTTGGGTTCTTTTTTCCCACATGCATCACCTTGCACTTGCTCACATTAAACGTCATCTGCCATTTAGCCGCCCAGTCTCCCAGTCTCGTAAGGTCCTTCTGTAATTTTTTACAATCCTGTCGCGAGTTAACGACTTTGAATAACTTTGTGTCATCAGCAAATTTAATTACCTCGCTAGTTACTCCCATCTCTAAATCATTTATAAATATATTAAAAAGCAGCGGTCCTAGCACAGACCCCTGAGGAACCCCACTAACTACCCTTCTCCATTGTGAATACTGCCCATTAACCCCACTCTCTGTTCCTATCCTTCAACCAGTTTTTAATCCACAATAGGACATTACCTCCTATCCCATGACCCTCCAATTTCCTCTGTAGCCTTTCATGAGGTACCTTGTCAAACACCTTTTGAAAATCCAGATACACGATATCAACCAGCTCCCCTTTGTCCACATGTTTGTTTACTCCTTCAAAGAATTGAAGTAAATTGGTCAGGCAAGGTTTCTCCACACAAAAGCCGTGCTGACTTGGTCTCAGTAATCCATGTCCTTGGATGTGCTCTGTAATTTTGTTTTTGATAATAGCCTCTATCATTTTCCCCGGCACCGACGTCAGACTCACTGGTCTATAATTTCCTGGATCTCCCCTGGAACCTTTTTTAAAAATTGGCGTTACATTGGCCACCCTCCAATCTTCCGGTACCACGCTCGATTTTAAGGATAAATTGCATATCACTAACAGTAGCTCCGCAAGCTCATTTTTCAGTTCTATCAGTACTCTAGGATGAATACCATCCGGTCCAGGAGATCTGCTTAGAAGATGTATATTGTAGACAATTTTTAAACTGAAATAATCTGAGTTGTTCCCCTTTAAAAATTAGCCAAAAGTGTCAATGCACATTGGCTGAGCTGCTCAAAATAGGCCCCCTAAAGGTATGTTTCTGGGGTAGGAAGTGACCATGCAACTCGTGAGCCAGAAACGTAGAACAGCAAATGAAAGAAAACATCAGAGATTAAGTGCAAGCAACCTGCAAAAAAAATCCCAAAGCCACTGTAGGCAGAGTCCTCTGGTCTATTCCCTATTGCACCGGCCAATTTAATGAATCTTTGATTTGAAAATCTGAAGATGTGAGTCTCATCTAACACTTTCCTCTCTCTCTCTTTTTAAATTGTGATTATTAGGGTCACCAAGACCCCATTTCTACACTGAAGCACATCTAGGCATCACAGGCTTGACCATGTTGCCAAATATGAGCACAAGGTAGCCCATAGGGGGTCTCATAGGTTGCAGGGAAGGTTCTGCAGGACCTATGGATTAATGCCTCCCCTGTAGGGAGTAAAACTTCTGACCTCTAAAAGGATGGAGGTCATTAATGTAGATAAGAGAATGACTCTCTTTCTGTGGATAGAGGACATCAAAGGGCATGAGATGGTAGGAGAGCAGTGGAATGAGGGGAAGATTTGGAGTGGCCCTGAAGGGTGGCACGGTTGAGAAGCCAGTGGTCCTTTGCTTTGCCATTTCACGAGACAAGCACAGAACCATAGTAACAGAGAGCTTGTCTGGAGCTCTTCCACTAGAGGGCAGTACAATCCCATTTGATAGGACAGAATTGTTCTCTGGACTCTAACTGCAATTGACTTTTTGAGGCATCAATAAGGACCAAAACTAAGAAATATATTTTTTTCTTTTATGACCAAATTTCTACCATTTCCCCATCATCACAGTCTTAACAATTCACTTTTGCTAATGGGTTTCTGTGGAAGATCGCATTGCTGTCTCCCATTGTCTAAGAAGATTTGGGATTTTGGCTTACCTGCAGTGAAAATACTTAGCGTCAAAATGTAGGAACTAGAATGGGGCACCTCAATGCCACTTCTACAGTGGTTTCAGGGGGCATCTAAGCTGTTATGGAATTGTATCATCAAGCCATGTGGAGTGGAGTAGCAACCTAGTGGTTAGAACACCAGTCTTGACATCCAGAAGTGGCCAGTTCAAGTCCCACTGCTGCTTGTGATCTTGGGCAAGTCACTTAACCCTCTGTTACCTCAGGTACAAAATTAGATCCCTCCAGGGACAGAAAATACCCAGTGTACTTGAATATAACTCACCTTGAGCTACTACTGTAAAAGGTGTGAGCAAAATATAAATAAATAAATGTTGACATGCCATGAATGATGCTTGGTCCTCCCTCACAGTTAAGTGCTCATAAATTAAAGAACAGCACTCAACACCCCTGTGAGTAACTACCAATTACTTGTACCTCTGACATGCTTAAGTTAATGCCTACTGGGGATACATTGCAATAGGCACCCACTTAACTCAGCAACTACCTGGCTGTCTACAGCATAACCCCAAGTATCTGAGAATTATGGCCCCTTCAAGATTTCCCCAAATCAGTCTCCCAATCCTGCATATATTTCAGTTTACACTCTCCTCTGCAATTTAAACAAGAATACATTTAGGAAAGTGGTCCCTTTTGGACAACTGGACCCCAGCAGCTTCTCAAAATCACTTTTTCCCCCACTGCTGATCCTGCAGGAGAGATGTACTACAAAGATAATGCTTCAGCTGCAAATGGGGAAAGATATCTTTTGGTTGGAATCCATTCTGGGCTTGCAGTTCCCCCAAACTTTTCACCCCCCATCAAATTGTCCAAAATACTAGACCACTCTGTTCCCACCTACAAAACAAAGCTTGATGCATCCTGGGGCAAAACTCCACTTTATAGCAGAGGGTATATACCATGAATATTTTCTGCCATCCAACAACCCTTTTCACAGCTGCCTCCAAACCCTCATGGTGAGATTCCTAGAAATGCCTCCCATCCCTAACCCAAATGTGTTTCTTGATGGAGAGTGGGAGGGAAGTGCTTGGGTTAGGAAGAAGGATAAAGCAGAGAGCTAATATATATTTTTTGACTCCTCACATAGATGCTCATGTTGTCTGGCAAATTAAGACGATCTGTGACCTCATTTGCTAATGAGGCCTGTCCAGCTGATAGTTAGACACTGGTTGTGTATGTAAAATCATCTCATACAAATCACATGCAGTAGTGAGTTATGGATTTATCATTTCATTATCGGGCAAATTAGTCTGAACCCCCCCCCCCCCCAGCCAGCTTTTCTTGACATTTCCCCAAAGAGATTCAATTTCAGATTTTGAAATCCCTTTGCATTAATCTCCATGGCCACTGAGCTCAGGAAGAAACAGTTTCTGCACGAGCTCCTTGAAATTAACTCCAGGCTCATCAGTGAACCAAACAAAGACCAATAATTGTAAGAATGAACAGGTCTGACTCATGTATTTTTAACATGCTAATGAATTTACTCCACTTAATCATGCCATTGAATAAAAACATTTGCACCCAATTAAAGAGAAGCAACCACAGCAGCCGGATCTGGCAATTGTCCTTGTTATTCTGCTTTCTGGACCTGAAGTTGCAATGTTATTACCACTGTTACGTCTGCTTTTTTTCTCCTTTCAATTAATTGCTGGCGCAATAATCACATTTCCCACATTGGAGTATTTTGGTTGTTGCTGCATTTTGACCCTCAGGTTTGTACCAATAACTAGATCAGAACCGTGTTGGTGGTTTTGCTTTGATTACTGCCAGGATTTGCACCTGTTTTAGGGGTTTGTTTTCTGGATAAAAAAAATGAAGGTACTTAAAAAAAATAAAAAAAACCTCTCTGTAAGTTGTTGCATCCCTGACCTAATCTTTTCCCTGAGAATGTGTGATGTTCCACATTCACCCCCACACAGGGTGGACAATTTTCATAAAGCCATTTTCATGGGTAAAACTCTAAAAGTGATTTTAAATATTGCCTTCACCATGTGTATTATTTTGGCAGCCCATGAACAAATTACCAGACCAATAAGGTTTTCAGAATCTGAGTTGCTGAGTTATCAAACTCCTCACAAGAAGGGTTTGATAACAGGCATTGAGATTTCAAAGCAGCATAAAAAATAGGAAGCACTTTCTTGTTAATACCCCATCTAAAACTCGCAGGAAGAAATGTTGAGAGAAGGGAAAAAGGGTGGGTGAGGTGTTGATATGTGTGCATATGACCCTATGTGTGTGTATATAAGTTTTAGGATCATGTATAAATGGCACGATTGTACCTGTGGGTGCATGCTGGTGTACAGGAGAATGTGGCATGTGTGTGTTGTGTGTGTATGTGTATGAGGGGGTGTTTGTGTGTGTGAGTGTATGCGTGTGTTTGTATTTGGGTATGATGAGTGTATGAGACAGTGAGTTAGAGTGTGTGTTAGGGCTGAATATGGGAGATGCTGGTGCTTGATAAAAATAATTGACTTTTGATATTCAATTAACGCTTTAGGGACACTTTCCCACTTTAGGATTTAAATCTTAGTCCCATCGTTTCTGTTACAATTTACTTTAATTTATCTGATCCTCCAAATTTGCCTGATTTTGTTATTTATGTCCTAGATTCAGGGTTCTGGGATTCTCAAAAGGCGTGTGTAATGATGGGGAGTTGGAACCTCTCTACTTCAGTACCACGGACAGGGTTTTACAGCCTTTGTTCATAACCTTACTTAATAATCAAATTAGGACACAATGATAGAGGCACTGAACTCGTTAATCATTAGTAATGAGGGGCAGACTATGGGACATTTTATATAAACACTGAAGTGAAAACAGTGTTTTTCATGTGTGGCCTCCATCCATATAAAAACTGTGTGTTTGAATAATCACATCTGTTAATTATTTTTGGTATTCTAGGTCAGTGAATTTGAAGAGAACTGCAACTAGACACCCTTTAGGGGTTGCACCTTGGGTTAGTAATGACAGAACCACTTATGAGCCAGGATATTGGACCTGGTACTCAAAAATGGTGAAACTGTTGCTCATGGTGTAGTGAGTGCAGGGCTGATGTTGGGGGTGGGTGCAAACAAGGCACTTGCCCTGGGTCTTCATGCCAGAAGAGGCCCCAAACCTGTCCAAAACTGAAGACAGTACAGCCTGCGGACAAGCTTTGGAGCTCCCTTGCAAATTTCTGCCTTGGGCCTCAGCAAGTCTCAACACCAGCCTTGAGGAATGGGCTTCTGGAATTAAAGGTTCAGCACTGTAAAGTTGAAGATCCTAAATTTAGGAATGACAACTTTCTAAAAATTGGAGAGGGGAGTGGAGATCTTGAACGGGAAATGTAGTTGGCAGATTTTCTGAGTGAAGGAGAGAAACAGAAGGTGAAACCACTGTGTGGAGAAGAAACCTGTCAATTGGAGAAAATATTCATTGATGCCACCCTCAAGAAAGCTCCTCACCCTTAGAGAGTTCAGATTTCAGGATGGATGTAGACCTTGTAAACTGAATCAGTCTGTTTTAGTAACACCTTCCCTCCAGGTCCAAGATATTGCAGGTTTTATTCACCTGAAGGCAGGGGAAGGTTAACAGCTGCCGAGTGGAAATATTGCTCATTGGAGAAGTGTCCATTCCATTTCTGCAGCAGAAGTCAACGGCAGCCAACACTAGCTCCTGTGAATTTGCCTGGAGGTGTATCTTTCTGAAGGTCTTTTAAAAATTGAGTGGGGGGGGGGGGGGGGTCAATATTTAAAAGCGATTTAACTGTCCAGGACAGGATCCTGGATGGTTAAATCACTAGTGCTGGGCTGGCCACTGGTTATTGCCAGTGAATATCAGCACTAGCCGCTAAATTGAAAAGCACCTATTTTGTGGGTGGTCTGGGGTGGAGTCGGCACTTATGCAGTTAAGTAGGAATGGTTAGTAGGAAAAAGGAGGTGATGATGCCCCTGTATAAATCTCATTTAGAGTAGTGTGTAGAATTCTGGAGACAACACTTTCAAAGAGATATAAACAGGATGGAGTCAGTCCAGAGGGCGGCTACTAAAATGGTCAGTGGTCGTCATCATAAAGCGTATGGGGACAGACTTAAAGATCTCAATATGTCTACTTTGGAAGAAAGGTGGGAGAGGGGAGATATGGTGGAAGAGATGGTGGAAGAGGTGGAAACGAAAACAGTATCTGAATTCAAGAGAGTTTGGGACAAGTCCATAGGATCTATAAGGGAGCGATAGGGAGAGCAGAAGGTATGGATGGACAGGCTGGATAGGCCATATGGTCTTTATCTGCCTACATTTTTCTCTGTTTCTATTTATCACTCAACTGCCTGAGCTAACTGGTCAAATAGGATCACATAAAATACAGTCCTGTCTTTTTCTGGTTTTGTTTAGGTGGTCCGGCACTGAATTATTCGGGCATAATACTGGCAGCAACCTAAAAACTGCTGATCTTTACCCTTGTATTTTGTAGTGGAATCTGGCCTAACTGTGCAGCGGCTTTAGCACATTCCAGTTCAGTGCAGCTTTTGTTTTATAGGGGGAACTAGATACACGGGGGATTTTCTGTTGGCAATCATGTGCATAATTGTCATTATCGATACTAGGGTACGTTGGCATTTTTGCAACATCTGTTAGATGTGGCCGATTCTACCATGCCAATGGCTGGCCTAGAGGTCTGCACTGAAATGTTACAGTTGCACAAGTGGTTGACAGTATTCTATAACCTCAGCACGTAGGCACTGGACATGCCCCCAACCCACCCATGCCCCTCCCACATCCACACCCATTTGCATTTATGTGCTATAGAATTTGCACTCTAGGGTGTTTACAGAATATCAACTAAGTGCAGTTATACACGTAACTGTAAATTAGTGCCAGTTTGCACCATGAACCCCAAGTATCATCGATTATTGGTTATTAGTACTAATTAGCAGCTAATTTTTCAATTAACTTGGTGTGTAACTGTAGGTCATCTATAACCTGTGCATAGGAGTTTGCACGCTAAGTGTAAACTTGTGCACGCAAGATTCTAGAATGAGGGGGATGGTGTGTTCTGAGCTGTTAAAAGTGACAGTGACATTTATTAAGCATGCAAGGAAGGACTTTGTTGTTTCTTTTGTACCACTGAACTGGATGTGCATATGTAGGGTTTCCAGCTGGCTTTCTATTTTCCAGACAGATTGTTCTGTTCCCTAAGAAAGGCCGGACACCTCTATGTAACGGGAGCAGATCAGTCTGTCTGGAAACAGTGCAGTCAACTCTACTGAAGAAAGAAAGACTCGATAGAAGCCCACAACAAAGCTATAAGCAATGCAGGTCCAAAGGAAAGGCATGCAGACAAGAAAACAAATGTCACTTCAAGTGCCTTCTTTATTGATTTCTGATGAGACACAACAGAGAAGACAGGTGGATGAGACAGCATGACTGAAAGTATTTACAATTGTAATTTGTCAGCACAGTTAAAAACTTCTCCTACAGTACAGATGTACAAAATGAACCCGACAACACAGAGACAAGACACTCACGATACAGGATATGTCTAGAACCCACTCATCTGTTCCTTGGCTTTGGGTGGAGAACCTGGTGTAGAAGATACGACTGAGAAGAGTCACCAGGTAGCATCAAACTGCCAACTAGAGACAACGGTAATGTGTCCAGTGGGAAGAAATCATCAGTTCTTTGCTGTCCCTGCTTTCCCCAGCACTGAGTGAATGTAATTGGTTGAGTTGTAGGCGCTTAGTATCCAGGTACCATGGAATACAGGGCACAGGTGGTTATGGGATGCCAGTAAGACCCTCTGAAACTCCCTTCTTGATGAAGTCCTTTTGCAGGTTTTGTTTTTTATTGACTACCAAAACATCGAGCACGTGAGTAATGAAGGTGCATCCTTGTGCATGCTATGTGTATTTTGGTCTATGGAAGACATTTTGTTACTATAGCTAATCAAAGGGGCAGAAGAAGAAGACCTCCAATGGGCGGCTTTCGGGTTTTTTATTATTATGATTGCAAGGTCTGTTCAAACAAACAATTAGATTTAGTACTGTTCTCTGTTGTCTATTTCTGGGTTTATGCCACTTAACTTTGTTTATACTGTAGATAAACAGGAAATACAGAAATTCAGGATTCCATCTCTCTCTCTCTCTCTGTCATCTTCCCTCATGATTTCACCAAGGGTTAATTAATAATCATTGATTAGGACATGAAAGGAAAGAAGTGCCTGGGGCATCCCAGTGCTGCCTCTGTTCAGTCTCATTCCAAACACCTATGCTCATTGCTCAGCTTGAAGGATTGTTATGTTACAAAATACTATTATAAAGATGTTAAGAATGTTCTCTATTAGTGATTTCAACTCATGTTTCCCAGCTCCTTTCCATGACTGATAGGAATTCACTACTCCAGGGTGGTGCTTCTCAATGAAAAGCATCAGTGGTTGGGACAGAAGGTTTTCTGCTCTTAACTGTGCACCTTGCAACACTGAGAAACTACAACACCAAAAAAGGCATTGCACATTCCTTACAAAACCAGTGCGAAAGATGTTAGGAGTACAGAGTGACACAGGGATGGGGACACAGCCCATGAGAACAGGGACAAACTTTGTCCCTGTGTCATTTTGTACTTTGAAGCCTGTTAATGAACTGGACTGTTATTTATGTTTGAGTAATTCCTACAATGATATTTTGATTTTTTGGAAAAACATGCTGGCCACAGCTAGCAAAATTTGCATGGGGGATCCTGTACATCCTGCTACCTGCACATCTTCTAAGACATCTTCTATTGCAGGAAGAACTGTGGAAGACAGGAAAGCTAGACTGAATCCTGAGATTGTTGATGACTATTTATCCACAGATTAAAAAATCATAACAGTGCTTCATAGGGCATATTTCTCCCCTCTAGGGCATACAGAACGGGTTGTATTTTGTACCCCTGGACATTTTAACAGGGTGGATTAGGATTTCTTGGGGTAGTAGAAATCAGCTATTGTTGGGGTTGGAAGGGTAGAGGGTGGTGGAGAGGAGGGAGGGTTATTATAGCTGCTTGCTGTTATTATTGGTTTCTATTTGTAATTTATACACAACTAGCCGTTCAGCCCATAAAAACGGGCTAGTATAGGAGGGGGGGTTGAAAGGCCCCCCACCCCGCCGCCGAGTTTGCCGCTGCCGCTCCCCCTCCGAGTTCATGTGACGTAACGTTGTCGAGGGCGGGACACAGGCAGAGAAGAAGGAAGCCGACGGCAGCTCAGCAGAGCTGTGTGCTGCGTGCCCTCGGTGTTTCAATAGCGGAGCGAGGGCCCGACCGGGTGGAAGTTGGGTGGCGGTGGTGACTCCGGGTGGGTGGAGCGTTAGCGATGGTGGTGTCCCTCGCAAATGCGCAGTAGAGACCCTCTCTGTTCCGCCCTCGTCATCAAGTATTGACGCGGGGGCGGGGCAGAGAGGGTCTCTACTGCGTATTTGCGAGTGAGTACGACACTCGCCATTTATATATATTGATGATAGTTGCACAGCATAATGTTCCTTTTATACTTTAATAAAAAGATTTAAATAATAATTGTTTGAGGCTTCTGCAGATGAAGACAGAGCCCATGGGGACAGGGCGGGGCCAGAACCTGCAGGGACGGAGATAGGGCCTGTGGGGACAGGATGGGGACAAACTTTGTCTCCGTGTCATTCTCTAGTTAGGAGCATCTTAGCTGCTGAAGAACATCAAGTTAATAGTCCATTCTTCTGGGAAATTCATTTACAGTTAACATGTATGAGGTACAGGCTAGGGCAGCATCAAATGTGGAATGAGCATGCTCACTGAACACTCCGTTGCTGGACAATGCCAGAAGGAAGTGCCCTTTGGCACAATACAGTTGTTGAGATGAGCACTAGTGGTTAATCTGAGAGACTGAACTAATTTCCCTCTTGCTTAGGAGGGAAACGTTAACCCCAGACCACACGTTGGTGAAAATGAACCTGGATCTACCTTCTCCCAACTTCTTCCTTCATTTTCATTTAACACTAGTGTAAAGTTACTTCGGTCAATATATGACATTGAAGAAGGGGTGTGACTGGGGCTGAAGAGGGTACAATCATCGCCCAAGCTGGACTGTCTAAAGTGTACAATAGATCTGAAGTTCAGACTTTCATAGGATATTCTTGATTCTCACTGTTTTACCAGGTAGTCCTAATACAAAAATAAGTCAAACTTTAGTTCAAACATTGTATAGCTAAATCATTTCCTCTATTAGTTTTATTAAACATTTAACAATTTATTGCAGATACCTGGACTTTTTAAGTCCTCTAGCAGAAATATATTGGCTATCAACAGACATAGGAATTTACAGATTATGGCTGTACTAAACCCCTAGTGTAAGCCATTAAATTCAAGTCAACCAGCTTGTAGCCTCAATGCCTGTTCTGCTCCGTGAGTTAGTTTAGTTCACCTTGGACTGCCATTAGGGATAGTACACAGTGAATTCTAGAAACTGCTTCAAGACCTTACCACACCTATCTGCTCATATCATAAAGAGGACCTATTTTCCAATAGCTTTCTCTCCTTCCATACCCCTGGCAAGAGCCTTGTGGAACAGGATTCCCTCTATTTTCTTGCTAAAGTAGTCTCATGCCTACGCCAACTTGATCTCTTATAATTTAGCAGACATGTAGCTCATCATTGGTCTCTGCTGTAAAGGATTCCACTAGGGCCTGCAATAGCACACACTTTATACTGTTTACAGTCTAATATATATTTTCCATTTTTACTGGAATATTCTAAACGATTTCCTCAAGTTCTTTGAGCAAAAATATCAATACAAATGTTAATCTTACCTTGTATTCCCTCTACTAGTTTATCTTATTTGTACATCTATGGTATATACATGTCAAATGTTCTATATTGATATTTTATAAGGTGCCAAATAGTCAACAAAACCTTGCAGTGCTGTAACTGTTACGGGATGGTTTAAGATATCATAATACATTTGGAGGTACAACTCTGCTGCCCAAGCAAAAGCAGCTAAGGTAAGCAAGAATAAAAGTCTAAAATCAAACAAGCAAAAAAAAAAATGCTTGGGGACAGTAATCAGAAGTAGACGAGTAACAGCTGATAATAAAGTAACCGGGTAAAACCCCCCAAAGAGACCAAAGGAAGTCTAGTGGAAGAACATGGACAGTCAAGAGTGCAAATGCTTTATGTCTTTTAACAACATCGAGGGGGAGAGTTGAGATAAAGTGGGGTTAGTGAGTTGAGGGGTAACCAGTAGAAAGCAACAATACATAAGTACATAAGTATTACCATACTGGGAAAGACCAAAGGTCCATCAAGCCCAGCATCCTGTTTCCAACAGTGGCCAATCCAGATCACAAATACCTGGCATGATCCCAAAAAGGTACAAAACATTCTATACTGCTTATCCCAGAAATAGTGGATTTTCCCCAAGTCCATTTAATAATGATCTATGGACTTTTCCTTTAGGAAGCAGTCCAAACCTTTTTAAAACTCCGCTAAGCTAACCGCCTTTACCACATTCTCTGTCAACGAATTCCAGAGTTTAATTACATGTTGCGTGACGAAAATTTTTTCCGATTTGTTTTAAATGTACTACATTGTAGCTTCATCACATTGCTAGCTCCATCCTAGTATTTTTGGAAAGCGTAAACAGACGCTTCACATCTACCCATTCTACAACAAATTCTTTTGCTCATCACTTAAAGGCGAAGGTGGTGAATCTAAGGCATGAATAACTGTTAAACTATTGACCTGGGCAGTAAGTCAAACTTCAATAGAGTTAAAAGTCATGGAAGCACAGTTAAAGAATAGGATATTACAGCACCTTGTAAGAAGATTACAAGACCCCTGAAAGCATGGTTGCACAAGGAGACCCACTTGAGTTCTTTAATAAGATGATAACAGCAGTGTCATGGATGCTACTTATTTGGATTTCAGTGGGACTTTTGACACTGTTCCTCTATATAGAAGACTGATTCGCAAGCTGGGGTGGGAAAGAAAACTGTTAATTTGGTGAGGATCCTGTTGAGCAGTAGAATTCAGAACACGGTGGTAAGTGGCATAAATGAAAGTGAGGCAATCAGTGGGCTACCTGTGGACTTGTTAGTAACATTGCAGAGGAACTGGATGGAAAGATATATGGGTCAATATACAGCCAGCAGCAGGTAGGTCATTGGTGGACCTGGAACTTATGAAGGTGCCAGCACCCACAAACCTAACTGGGCAAAGACAGGACTGCTTTTGCTGCAGCATTCAATATCGCTGGAGCCCACATAACTTCCAGCTCTGCCCTATCAATGCCCGGTTAAGCGCTGCTGAATAATTGTTAGTCGGCCCTCTCAGTGTGGTTTAACTTAAGTCTCTCCTGCCCACTTAAACCAGGGTGAATGTTGACCCCGTAGTTGCTTGTGGCTCATAAAACAATTTGTAACAGGGTAGACATACTGGAAAGGGTGGAAAAATATAAACAAAGAATGAGTCAAATATTTGAAAGCATTAAATCATGCATTTGGGGTACAACCCATTATCCACTCTACCACTCAAGAGGAGAAGAACCAGGGCTTTTTTGAGGGGGTACCGAGTACCGGCACCGTTTCTATTGTCTGCTAAAATTGACCCATGGTCCCCAGGTTTTAATGAAAGATCTCAGGCTCTAGACAACTCTTCTGCCTTGTCATAGATTCTGTGACTGGTTTCAAGGGGCCTGGCTATTGTGGGGTAGGTCCCTCAGCGATCACCCCACCCCTGAAGGGTGGCCTAGCATTTGAGTACCTGCACCTTTTTCACTGAAAAAACGCAGAGAAGAACTAGCGACTGTTAAACAGGAATAATCATCTCAGACGAATTGAAGGCTTCAATCATTAATGTAATAAAGCAAAAGGGGAAGCTAACAGGATGTGTGTTCATTTGAAAGGAAACAGATTTCCGCCATCCTCTGCTTTGTAACTGTTTCCTTACTATCTTGTTCTGTGGTCTCGTTTCTAGACGTTCTGCCTGTAGATGTGCCACAGAAAAGCTCCAGTGTTTTTAGGGATTCCGGTAGTTACTGGAGAAGCAAAAATGGGGAGCGTTCCTCTTTTCTGATTGGGCATTAGGAGCGCTGGACCTCCTGTATGGTCTGATTTTTGTGCTGGTGAGCGCAGTTACTCATCCGATCTGGTACCACCACACTAGACGTGGCACCCACCAAGAATTATTGAAAGCATTTGCCTCTGCTTTACAAATTTATTTAAATACATTGATCAGGAAAACCAGTTTAAGTCATAAGCCTTGTAATCCTTTTGCTGCATAGTTAATGTGCACATGTTCCCTGTAATGGGAAAAATTAAGCTGCTTGCCACTGGGTCTAATTACAGAGTCACCTACGATGGTTTTCATGCGAGTTCTAAAGATAACACTGCAATTCAAATCAAACCAATTCCACAAATAAGCGAATTCTCTGCTAAAATATGTCAGAAGCCCTTTGCCTGGTTGATAAGAGACCCCACAGAAAAAATATGAAGGAAGTGGAAAGAAATTATGGAGGGATCTTCAGGGCAGGTTTACAGTTCCCCAGGGCCCAATTAATTCTGTGGGAAGCCAGCAGTTTCCACCTTTCCCAGGAGATGCTCAATCATTGTTAACTCAAGGTGTTACTATTTCTGCTTAGAAAAAGGCGGCAGCCTAGGCTTTATTCCGGAGGGGAGGGAGGGAGGGACATACAGCTGCTGCTCTCGCCTGGGACTGATATGCCTGTCGCCGCTGTCTGTCTCTTCCTGTTGAGACTGAGAGCTTAACTTTACAGGTACCTCAGCGTCCATTTGGACCAAGTGTCAGGAAACTTATGTGTTAGGCTTCTGCAGTGCATTCAGAAATGCCAAAGTTGACTGATCTAACATTGCTTTAAGTATTGTCAGAAAGAGAAGATCGTTGTTAATAGGTCTGCAAACTAAAATTCATACTTAAGTCTCTCTGGGACAGAATTTGATTGGCACCTTTGTGTGCAGAGAAATTCCACTGCCAAGTTAAGCTTTTTAACTTTCAGACTGCCTTTCAAGAAACAGTAACTCTTGTTTTGGATTTGATTTCTGCTTTAGATATGATCTCATTTTCTGTTTTATTTACTGTTAATGCTATGTAATGTTCTTAACTCGGAGAGCTGTACCTGAATAAAAAAGATTTGGAAGTCAAGGAATGGAGCAGAAGTTTAGTGCAACAGTTCCCAACACCCCCCCTCCCCCCGCCAGTCAGGTTTTCAGGGTGTCCACAATGAATGCATGAAAATTTATCTCTTGCGTATTCATTGCAGACCCATGGAAAACTCACTGGATGGGGGTCTCTCAGGCCAGGTTTGGGAACCAGCAGACTAGCGGTTAGAACAGTGAACTAAAGGCCAGGGAAACCTGGGCTCATATTCCATTTCTCCCACTGACTCTTCTGACCTTGTCAAATCACTTCATTTTCCATTTCCTGAGGTACAAACAGGCTAGATTTACTCAAAAAAGATATAGCGGAATTGGAAAAGGTACAGAGAACGGCAACGAAAATGAAATGATAAAGGGGATGGGATGACTTCCCTATGAGGAAAGGCTAAAGCAGCTAGGGCTCTTCAGGTTGGAGAAAAGACGGCTGAGGGGAGATATGATAGAGGTCTATAAAATAATGAGTGGAGTGGAACGGGTAGACGTGAAGTGTCTGTTTACGCTTTCCAAATATACTAGGACTAGGGGGCATACGATAAAGCTACATAGTACATTTAAAACGAATCAGAGAAAATGTTTCTTCACTCAACGTGTAATTAAACTCTGGAATTCGTTGCCAGAGAATGTAGTAAAAGCAGTTCGTTTAGCAGGGTTTAAAAAAAGGTTTGGATAGCTTCCTAAAAGTCCATGAGCCATTATTAAAATGGGGGAAAATCCACTGCTTATTTCTAGGATAAGCAGCATAAAATGTACTGTTTTGGGATCTTGCCAGGTGCTTGTGACCTGGATTGGCCACTGTTGGAAACAGGATGCTGGGCTTGATTGACCTTCGGTCTATCCCAGTATGGCAATACTTATGTAGTAACATGCTGTTAATGTGCTATTTCACATTAATGTGCATTAATGAGATTTAGATGTAAATTATAGGAAAGATCTTCAAATCAGAACTGAGACAACTGGGTCAGGACATCTCAAGTTCCACTAGTATTTTAGACCAGGATCCCCCGCTGTAAATCCACTTGTTACTTGCGGCAAGAGCATCTATTATGAATCATAAATGTCTCAGACATCAATGGGTCAAAACGTGTCCTATAAATGCTTATCTTGTGAAGCAACATAAATGCTTATGTCAGCTATTTTAGAAACAGAAACATCGATTTTCCTGAAGCTGTCACAGAGCCCAGTTTCCCGTGCTAGGTTTGCTTTTGGGGAAGGGAGGCAACAACACTGAGGGATTAAGGGGGTGACCGCTCCTAATCCCTCTATAGGTGCAGTTTCTGACACGTAGATGGCCTGGGTATCAGGAGAAAATCCCAGTGTTCACCTTTTTGACGTTGTGCATCCCCTTTCTGAAATGGGGCATGTGTTTAGCAGTGGCATAGCTATGGGGGGGCACGGGGGGGGGGCTGGGTCCCCCAAATTGGCTCTGGAGCCCCCAGTTTGGCTGGTGGGGGGTCTCCCACCAGCTAAAGTGTTTGTCCCTTGCTGGTCTCACATTTGCGCATGCTGAGTTTCATTAAAACAAGCATGCACAGCGACTGAAAATAGGACAGGGCACCAGGTAATGTGAGACCAGTGCGGGACAAACACTTTGCCAAGGTATTTTCACAGCGGCATGGGGGAGCGGCAGCAGGAGGGTGGTGGCGGGGAGGTGGTAGCAGCTGCGGGGGGGGGGGGGGGGGTGGAAGTGGCGGCAGGAGGGTGGTGGTGGTGGGGTGGGCCAAAATGTGCCCCCCATCTTGGGCTTTGGCCCCCCTCCCATTGAGGTCTGGCTACGCCCCTGGTGTTTAGTCCTGCCCAGACTATGCGTCGTTGCCATATGCATGTTTTAGACTTTTAGATGTATATCCGGTGTTGTAAAATCGGGATTTAGAAGTTTATGCAATAAATGTCTAAATAGCACTTTATGCTCAACCAAAACCCAAATAAGCACTTTAACGTGGCCAAAAGTAGGACATATTAAATTTCGTTTAACACATATTAATGTGCAATAAGGGGCACTTTAGGAAATCCAGCCCTTATATTGAAAGTACTTTCAGGACAGGGAAATTCCTACTGTGCCGGATCTGAAACTCGCCTTGAACCTGGATTTGGAAAGAGAAGTACATTTAATTCAGATCCAAAGTCTATTGGAGTCTCTCTGTCATCACAGTTACCTCACCCTACAACAAGCTACTGTAGCTGAAGTGCTAACACCCCCCCCCCCCCAAGAAACGGTGATTCTGAGTTTCCTGAATAGGTTACAGTAATGAAGGAAATTTTACTGTTTTGACAAGGACTTGGATGAGGGATTCAGTTAAAATTCATACAATATGCAAGAAGCATAACCAGTCAAAGGGAAATTTATGATTCATGAGTTTAGTTTTCAATTTTAAGAGTTCTGTGATCAGGGAAGGTGTGGAAGTGTTTTATTTTAAGAGTGAATCTGATCTTAAAAGAGAGACAGGGACCATGTTCAAAGTACATCGTTCCATCCTGTTCCTACAGAAAAATAGCTTTACTAATTTTGGCCTGCAGAATTTTCAACAGACTAACACAACAATTTCCAAACCTGGTGCTGGTCAGGTTTTCAGGATATCCACAATGAATATTTGTGAGAGAGATATGCATGCAGTAGAGGCAGTGCATGCAAATCTCTCTCATGAATATTCATTGTGGATATCCTGAAAACCGGACTGGCTGGGGTGCCTTCAGAACCAGGTTTGGGAACCACTGGACCTAAATATCTATCCAGTGTTACACTGCAAAAGAAAGGCAATGCTTACCATACTCCCACTTACAAAAGCATTTTTAGGGCTCCAAACCAAACACAGACGACATCCTCAAATCCACATCAACACAGGCCAAATATCCCAAGGTAGGTCAGGTTCATTGGACATAGGTTTCTCTTCTCTAGAAGCTATATCAAAATGTAGAAAAGCTACATTTATGCTGGCAGGCCTGACTTATTTTTGTGATTTGGAAACCCAAAGTTGCTCATATAAGAACTCCATTTACTATATGACATGGAAGGACAATTTCATCAACTCATAGCATTTGCTTTCTCATTTTATTTTTATCAGAATTAGAGATTTTACATAACATAAGAACTTAAGAGTAGCCATACTGGGTCAGACCAGTATCCTGTTTTCCAAACAGTGGCCAAGCCAGGTCACAAGTACCTGGCAGAAACCCAAATTGTGGCAACATTCCATGTAGAACCCCAAAGAATAGCAAGGTTCCGGAATCCTAAAGAGTGACAAGATTCCATGCAGAATCTCAAAGAGCAGCAACATTCCATGTAGAATTCCAAAGAATAGCAAGATTCCGGAATCCTATAGAGTAACAAGATTCCATGCAGAATCTCAAAGAGTAGCAACATTCCATGTAGAACCTCAAAGAATAGCAAGGTTCTGGAATCCTAAAGAGTGACAAGATTCCATGCAGAATCTCAAATAGTAGCAACATTCTATGTAGAACTCCAAAGAATAGCAAGATTCCGGAATCTTAAAGAGTGATAAGATTCCATACAGAATCTCAAGAGTAGCAACACTCCATACTACAAATCCCAGGGCAAGCAGTTGCTTCCCATGTCTGTCTCAATAGCAGACTATGGACTTTTCCTCCATGAATTTGTTCCTTTTTTTAAAAACCCAGATACGCTAACCGCTGTTACCACATCCTCCAGCAGAGTTCCAGAGCTTAGAGTTTTTCAGTCTCCGCATATCTGTCAGGATCTAAGTGGGCCACTCTTCCTTAAACAATAACTAAGAGACATAAATACCAAGAGATAAGGCACCGGATCATAGCTCTACAACTGAAATAATATACTGTTGGTTTTAAGTAATGGAGTTACTTCACTACCAATTATAATGTTCTAGAACTGTGTTGTCATTGCAAGTAGTATACCATGCCATACTTTGTATTGTTGTTCAGATATTTTTACTGCTCTAATTGCTTCCTGCTCATGTTTGATCTAATTCTTACTGTACACCGCCTTGAGTGAATTCCTTCAAAAAGGCAGTAAATAAATCCTAAAAATTAAATAAATAAATAAATAATGGAGTTGATGAGAAGAAGGCTTATTGGACAGCAGAAGCAGTTCAGTTGGGATGTATTACTCCAAGTTCTCAAACTTGGTTCTTCTGGTAGGTCCGGGTTTCCCTTCCTCTCTACCCTCATCTCCCCCTACGTTCCTACCCGTAACCTCCGCTCTCAAGACAAATCCCTCCTTTCAGTACCGTTCTCCACCACCGCCAACTCCAGGCTCCGTCCTTTCTGCCTCGCCTCACCCCATGCTTGCAATAAACTCCCTGAGCTCATTCGCCAGGCCCCGTCCCTGCCCATCTTCAAATCCTTGCTCAAAGCCCACCTCTTCAATGTTGCCTTCAGCTGCGACAGGGGTGTGCTGGTAAATTGTTAACAGGGGGCTCTCTCTTGCCAGCAAAGTAAAAGAGAATTCAGGAGGGGCCCAAGCCCACATTTTGGGATCCATTTGTTAAAGTAGCCATGGAGAACCGGCTCCCAAAATTCTTAAAAACTTAACAAACGGCTCTCGAGAGCCTGTGAGAGCCTGCTCCAGCACACCACTGCTTCAGCACCTAACCACCATACCTCTATTCAGGAAATCTAGACTGTCCCAACTTGACATTTCGTCCTTTAGATTGTAAGCTCCTTTGAGCAGGGACTGTCCTTCTGCGTAACCCTAGTAGCGCTCTAGAAATGTTAAGTAGTAGTAGTAGTAGTAGTAGTAGTAGTCAACAAATCCAAATTAACCCGATTTGTAGCTCATGAATATCGATTATGAATTTCATGAAAACCAGATCTGGTTGTGAGATATTTGGGAAGCAGGGAAAGCATGCCTAAAAATAGATGCATTGTTACAGAATATGCAAGCAATGAGCAGCATGTGGAAAACGGGAGCAGGAAGAGCTGTTTTTCTGTGCACTGTCTCTCTCTATTGCATAATTTATGGTAATTAGTGCCACCTTCTAAGCATGAACACTACAGTGCCACAGACAGGAGGGTCCCTTGTAGAGTTGCCTTGCAAATATTTATCTACCACAACTCTTAAAAGCTTTCTTCTTTTTTGGACACATGATGTTTTGGGTTTTTTTTAATTGTATATTTGGCCTGGTAGTTTCCTTTGAGCTTCCATCTCACCTGTCTTAATGGAACAATGGTACCATAAACATTCTTTCACAATTACCCAGGGTATTTCCCCTTTTTTAAAATAAGTTTTCCTAGACCAGCCATTATAGTGCTGGTCCTTGACTGGGAGCCACAGATCACCTCTAGAACCTGATAGGTGTGGGTACTAATTCCAGCCAGTAGGTGTCACCACAGAACAATGTCCAAGACTCCCTCCAGTATCCCTAGCCCTAAGGCAGCCCATGAAATGGAAGCTGGGTTCCGGAGTTGAACCTGGGTCTTTCTTGCAGCACTGCAGAACACCACCACTAAGCCACCAACCCAGTCCCTACACCAATGATATTTGAGAGGAAGGACTAGGAGGACAACAGCCCTGTTTAATTGAATCAAATATATCCAGAGATAAAGACAAATACATTTGCCCACTCATCTATGGAATACCTATGATTTCATTTACCCACACAGACATTGAAAACCCAAGAAATCTACACACACAAAAGGTTCACTTCCCTCTTTATAATGCTTAGTCTCTTATGCAGATTCTGCACAAATTAATGTTGGATTAATGTTTCCAGAAACCCTAGATGGATACATGGATCATCTAGGTTACTTTGGGCCACATATCACCACAAAACCATGGAATTCTTTGGGGTGTTAGATTTTGGCTTCTTATTCTAACGTATTACTTTCCTCTGTTCTTTTCCCCTCCATCCCTGGAATGTCAAAACCATGTCATCAAATCCTCTAGACCGGACACAAGCACTAGAACGTTTTATAGAGCCATGAAGACGTCTATTTGGAGACAATTTTAGGAAGGAAAGAAGGCGCCTACTTTTCTTTATCGAATACTAGCATAGCAGAGCAACGAAGCATCTATATTTTAGGCACAAGCATGTACAACAGCTTTAAGGCTAGTGTAAGTGCTCACGCCTTCAAACTACATGCCATCTCATCTAGGTGCCATGTTATCGAACAGAGCGTAGCTGGAATATTGTCATTTGCACGGACACGCAGGTAGATGCTGCTTTCTTAATGCCTAACTGTTGGCACCCTCCTGATAGAATTACCTCCCCCTTACTGTAGATGCATTTCATAGATCCTGTCACATGTAAGCTCCTTTTTTTTTTAACAAGCTAAATTTCTAAAAACCTCCCTAGTTTTTTGAAACAATAAAAAAGTGAATTAGAATCTCTGTGTCCTATACAGTATTTTGAAAAAGCGGCCATTGTGATAACCCAACTATCCTGGATGTGACTAAGGCAGTTTCAGTTTGAAATACAAGTCCCAGAAGGCATTGCAGACAAGGAGCCAGGGGGTGAGATGAAGAACCCGGACTGGACTCCTAGCTGCAATCAGGGAAGACATGGGTGTAAGCTGGCAGGATGTGTAGAGTGGTGGCCACTAGGGGGAAAGAGAGATAGGAAACCCTGTGTGCAGGAGCTCCTCATTAGTCTAATGCTTAACTCAGCTGGTATGGGTGTGGTGGAAGCTAGTGGAAGGAGAATGATTGTTTGTGAGAGCAGAAGCCAGGGATTGATTAGGCAGGTGGGAAGGAGACCCAGGGGAGTTCAGTTCAGGAGGAGAGAAGCAGTTGCAGGCTGAAAATCCTTGGGCAAAAGAGGTCCCTAAAGTACTGAAGCAGGCTGAAATCCCTTGGGTGTGAGGAAGTCCCTAAAGTATTGAAACCTCCTGAGGGTAAAGGCTGCTTTGTGATTTAACTGAGATGATGAACTGATTGAACTGTTTGGCTTGGGGACTGAACTACTGTTCATTGTGCACTGGATAAAGAGCCCAGACTGAAGTTGACTGTGAGCCTGTATTGAATCCTGGTAGGTGCTGGCAGCCTACTGCTTAAAGGGGACTATTTGCTACACACTTTCAGGTGGCTTACATGTGTTTAAGATTGAAGGTGAATGCTGCTGTTGGACCTGTGTATCAGGTCTACTAGAAACCTGCATGGAATAAAAGCCTTAAAATTGAAGTTGCTGGTGGACATTTGTTTCTTGATTGTACCGGGAGCGCTCTCCCTGGTGACAACATGTTAGCAAAAAGCTCAGACTTGGCCTGCCATCCACTTGAACCAACTGGTTCTCATTGGGTGTGATGTCACACACTTCATGAACCAATCAGATTGTATTCTATAGGCCTCAGTGAGAAAGATAAGGGCCCTGTTTACAAAGGCGTGCTAGTGGTTTTAGTGCACGCTGTGTAGATGTCCATAGGGTGCTAATTTTTAGTGCGCACTGAAAACGCCAGTGTGCCTTTGTAAACAGGACCCTAAAAGTCTTTACTGAATAAAGTTCTGTGTTGGGACATTAATCTGAAAAGCTCCATCCCCTGAGGATGGTTTGGTCAAATAATTTCAAATTAAAGGGATTAGCATTAGTAAAATTTGTAACTGAGTGTTTTGGAATACTGAATACTATGCCGAGGACATACCAATTTGAGCATATGTCACCAGTTTTGGCAAGGCTACATTGGCTCTCAGTTTTCTGGAGAACTCAGGTTAACATAACAACATAAGAAAATAAGAATAGCCAAATTGGGTCAATCTAGCTGCAGCACAGTATCCTGTTTCCAATCCCAGGACAAGCAGCGGCTTCCCCATGTCTGTCTCAATAGCAGACTATGGACTTTTCCTCCAGGAACTTGTCCAAACCTTTTTTAAACCCAGATACGCTAACCACTGTTACTACATCCTCCGGCAAAGAGTTCTAGAGTTTAACTATTGGTTGAGTGAAAAAATATTTCCTTCTATTTGTTTTAACTTTAATTCACAAAGCATTTTAAGATGATTTACCTGCCTCTCTTATATTTTCTCTAAGACTGCAATGTCCATCAAGTTCCTTGCATTCTTCTGGTAAAGATTGATTTGAAGTTCCTACTTTTAAACAAATACATCTTGAGGAATATCTTTCTTCAGTTTTCAACGTTGCTGGGCCTAGATTATGAACTCTCTACCAACTGAGCTAAGCTTATGATCTAAGTATGTTTTGTTTAGAAAGTCATTGAAAAAGTATTTTTCTGGAAGGCCTTTGGTGATATTTTATAGGAACAACTGAATAAATATTTAGTCCCAAGAAGAGTTGTTTTTATATGAGTGAGTTATGATTTGTTTTATTGTTTGTTATTTTATTGTATTGTGTGTGGGTTTTTTTGGAAACTACCTAGAATACATTTTTTACATGAACAAATAAAATCTTTCTTTAAAGTGAGAGATAATCAGTTAAAAGGCTTGACTATACAGTAGAACCTATTTCACTGCACTTTATCATGTACACGGACATCACACTTAGGGCAGATTCAGTAAATGATGCTCAAATTTAGGAACCGGGACAAATCCACACTAACTGCTGTTCCATAAAGGTTCCTCCAGGCTGAGCCCCATTTACAGACTCATGTGCCCATCTGCGGGTGTGAGGACTTAGCCTCATCCTGGTGCATAACCCCGATATTCTCTAACACTTCGCCAAAACTCTTGGAATAACCATGACCCACCCATGCCCCTCCCATGGCCATGCCCCCTTTTGTGTTGCAAGTGAGACAATTGAAGTTTGCAGCATTATGGAATAGTGCTCAGGCAGATCTGTGTGCAAATCCAAATTACTGCCAATTAACATAAAAAAATGATTCTTGACACCTCATGAACCCATTCATTTGTGAGCACAACTACCCATAGAACTCGGGGGTTATTGCTTTCTTAGAGTTCGATTCCCGGCACAGGCAGCTCCTTGTGACTCTGGGCAAGTTAACCCTCCATTGCCCGCTGCATAGAGCCTGCCACGAGTGGGAAAGCGTGGGGTACACATAACAAAAATAAAAAAAAAAATAAAAATAAGACAAACTCATTAATATACACAGTGGCATACCTAGGTTGGTTACCACCCGGGGTAGGTCACCGCTACATCCCCCAGGCGCATGATCCCCTCCCCACCACCTGGGGGTGCATAGAGGAGTTTCGCGGCTGTCGGTCCCCTGCCTCGGAACAGGAAGTAACGTCAGAGGGGGCAGGAAACTGGTAGAGCCGACAGCTGCACGACTGCTCCGTACACCTCCTCGTTGCCTGCACCTAGGGTGGACTAATTAGCAGCCTAAAAATGAACAAGAAATGCCTGAATTGGGGATATTTCTGGGGAGTTTTGGAGTGTATAACCCCCATGGCTGCAAGGTCAAGAACCTCTCCTGAATTCTCTACTTCTGTTTGAAAGAAATGTTCTCACACTGAGTCCGATGACTGGTGCTGACTAGCAGCTGTGACTACATTTGCCAGCTCACAGGATACACTTCCCATTCCACCTTGCCATTCATTTTGCATCCCACTAATTTTTGCAACCAGAAAAACATAAGCATTGCCATACTGGGACAAACTGAAGGTCCATCAAGCCCAGTATTTCTAATAGTGGCCAATCCAGGTCCAAGAACTTGGCAAGATTCCAAAAGAGTAAAACAGGTTTTGTGCTACTTATCCCAGGAATAAGCTGTGGATTTCCCCAAATCCATCTTAATAATGGCTTATGGACTTTTATTTTAGGGCTTGTCCAAATCTTTTTTTAAACCCTGCTATGCTAACTGCTTTTACTAGCTTTGCATCCGAGCTCAGTGATTGCTAGTTCAAATACTCCCCAGCAGATTTGCTCACCTTCCTGGCTGCTGCTCACCAATGCCACTTCATACCTGACATTCTCATTCCATCATAGGTTTCTGCACTGACTCGCAGTACTTTGAAGAAAAAACTAAGAGAAGGGAGAATAAATACTTAATATCTCAGCCACATTCTCAGTATGCAACATTTCTCGATGTGCCAAGAAAAGGCTTTAAATAAAAGGGATGAAAGCAAGGCTCTTATCACCTTGAAAATACCTTCATCACCTATGGACTGAGTCACCGATGCATGATCTGAAATTTTCGGCAGCACATACCTTGGAAACAATTCTTCTTAGTCTGTTTCCTCCAATAACCTTCACCTCCATCTGTCTTTGAAAATATACCTTACTGACAACATCCTAGTCACTGGAACACAGTTGTTTAATCTGATTCACTGTAGACACCCCAGTGCCATCAGAAGCAGCCATTAGAGAATATACAATACTGGGTCTTCCGTGGAATATCAATAGATCCTCAAGCAATGTATGTGATCCACAGATCATCAGAACAGAAGTGTTCACTCCCTGGTGTTAAACACAAGAGGGCTTCATTGATAACCAACAGCAAAGGGTAGCCTTAGCGCAAGTTTTCTTTCAACTTTATTGGGTAAAATGGAAGAACAGAGTTTGTGAATTTAAAAAGCCTTGTGGAAGAATGCGTTTATAAACAGTAACAAATTCTGTGTGTGCAAAATCATGGCACCGTTGCCTGGTCGACAGGGGTATTTCCAGAGAACCCTGAGTATAGAACTCAGCAGAACTTGAGTTTCAACAACTGAAAAACAACCACTTTTCAGTGGAAACTCAGAGATCTTCTGTCAATGAAATTTAACCTCTTTACACCATACCACAGGGGAAAAAATAACTCCCAGAATTCTGCTGGATAACAATGAAGCCCCCAAAAAGATGGGCCAGTTTTCCTAAGTCTACTTTTCTAAAAATCTCCC
This sequence comes from Microcaecilia unicolor, assembly GCF_901765095.1. Lineage (NCBI taxonomy): Eukaryota > Metazoa > Chordata > Amphibia > Gymnophiona > Siphonopidae > Microcaecilia > Microcaecilia unicolor. Next base: position 140,297,552 of record NC_044036.1, read on the forward strand.
TAGTTTTTTGTAGAACCTGATAGCACTGTGTTGGTAACTCCACTCCCTAGCCGAATCAGTTTATTGGTTGCTGTTAGTAGCATGACTCTCTCTTTCTCTCTCACACACGCACACACCCTTCTGGGAAAATCTTTCATTTGTGTCCCACTGTGAAGTCCACCAGCACCTTGAGTGCTGACCCTAGAAGAATAACAGATTAGGTTCTGATAACCTGTCAGGCCCATAGTTCATGGTCCTATGTCAATATGTTAGAATCAGTTGGTGCAAATTAGTCATCCTGCACTGAATGGGCTGATTCAGAACCAGGCCACACAGATGAGATGGCAGTGCATTAAAGGTGGTGCCAGAATATATATTAATATAACCAGTACCACTTGGTCTTCAGTCTGTGTATTTGATTCATATATAAAGGTTTAAAACTGAAAAATAAGCCATTTACACTGTGAATCAGTATTGCACCTTGAATATTTGTAATATCTTAATTATCTACCACTGGAAAAAGACCAGTCATTCTTTCACTGCTTCTGTGAGGCAACGATCTGTCCCGTCACTGCACTCCAACTTTGATTTTCGCCCTTTTTTGGGTTCCACCCAGGAGTTGTGTATGACTGTCCCTCCAGGAGCAGGGTCAACCTGCAGCATGGAGACTACTCTCTTTTTCATTTTATTTTTCAACACATTGCGAAATTTCTGTCGTGTGAACGCATAGAGTAGTGGGTGGAAGATGGTAGTGCCATAAGCCATGGTGATAAAGCAGATACGCAGTTTGACCAGCAGGTCACTGGGCCCAACACAAAGAATGAGAAGGTTGACAATTGAAATTGGAGCCCAGCATAAAAGGAAAGTAGTGATGATGATGAGGGATATTCGGAAAACACGCTTTTGACGTTCTCTCCTGTCTCGGTGACGTTTCACAGCACGCCTTAGTGCAATAATCACGGAGACGGAGGCTTGCACTCTCATGGGTGGGTTCTGGACCATTGGAGGTTGAGTTAGTCTCTTGGTTTCTCCCATGGAACTTTGGTCAGAAGATTTTCTCTTCTTCCTCTTCTTAGTTTTGCGACGTTGACTTCTCTTGAAGTGGTTGCCAATTTTGATGTTGAGGGCCTGGAGAATTTTTGAATAAGTGACCAGCATGACCGTAACAGCAATAAAAAAAATTGGAATTTGGATGAAAAGATGATAGTACATCCCCAGTTCTGTATGATACTCGTTGACACTTACACAGAGCAGAGTCCTGTTCTGCCAAGTGGCCATGTGGTCTGGATCCCCGAAGAATTCCACTTCAAAGAAAGGAATGAAGAAGACCATGAGGGAGACTAGCCAGACACAGGACAAAAGCATCACCATCCTGCTGGGTGTTAGGACCCGATTGGCTGGCCTTATCGAGATGTCATACCGGTCCACACTGATCACCAGAACGTTTATGGCTGTAGCAATGCTGCTGAAGGTCACACAAGCCTCATGAAAACAGCACACCAAGGCAATGTTGTGCTCGAGTGGGATCAATATGATAACAATGGTCAAAGGAACGCAGACTATACAGATGATGATGTCCAGAACATGAAGGTTCATGGTCACCATGTTACTGACTGAATCAACCAGACTGGATTGCATACAGTAGAGGACAAGGACGGTGAAGTTACTGCTGAATCCAAGAACGATCTCCAGCATAAGAACACTGGTAAGAGAAACCTGGAAGCCCAAAGGGTAAGGAAGATACCAGCCAGCATCAGCACTGGCACCATCAGTGGTTTCCAAAATAGTGTCATAGATATCTGTTTCCATGGCTGATACCATGCTGGGGTTATCTGCATAGTCCTTTAAACAGAGATACTCTTTAGCATAATTATCTGGAAAAGACAAAAGAAAGAAAGGAGATTAAGTTCATCATGTGTTTGAAATGCAAAATGTTTTCAACAATTATATTATACCTCTACTAGCAGACATTTCTCAGAGCTGTTCCCTTTCTCTCCTCTTGTCTTGTTGCTTGAAAATAGTTACCCGCAGGTAACATAGTAGATGAAGGTAAAGACCTGCACAGTCCATGCAGTCTGCCCAACAAGATAAACCCATAGCATCTGATATGATGTGATATAACATATATATACTTGATCTTGATCTGTCCTTGTCATTATCAGGGCACAGACCATAGAAGTCTGCCCGGAACTGGTTTTAATTTTCAACCCTGAAGAGAGACCATTCTTTGGTACGTGAAGTTTAAAGACATCAGGCTCTGTTTTCTAAGCCAGTGTTTCTCAACTTTCTCCTGGAAGTACACTTGGCCAGCTAGTTTTTCAGGGTGATCACAATGAATACACATCCGATAAATTTGCATGTATTGGATTTCTGTTATATGTACATCTCATGCATATTTACCTTTGGAAAACCAGCCGGCTAGGCGGACCACCAGGACAGAGCAGAGAAGCATTGCTTTAAGGGGCTCTAAGCTGAATTAGGTGCTCATGTGCGCCTAACACGGAAAAAAAAATGGAGTACTGCAGGATGCATGATGGCATCACACGGTCATTTTGGAATGTATGTGCGCTGGCCATGCACTAAATAATTTTTTTTGTATTGAGGGGGCGTGTCAGGGGTGGAGCGTGGACATTCCTATTGCTAACCAGTTACTGCATCTATATTACCGTGTACTAACTGGTTAAGCGTATAGATAACTTGGGAGACCTTACAGCCTAGAAAATAGGTGGTACTAGCAGGGGCGTAGCCAGACCTCGGCGGGAGGGGGGGCCAGAGCCTGAGGTGGGGGGCACTGTTTAGCCGCCTCCCCCCACCGCTTTGGATCCCCCACCGCAACCGCAAACCCCCCCCACCACGGCATCAAGTACCTTGTTTACTGGTGCGGGTCCCCCAAACCCCGCCAGCCAGTCTTCTTCAGCGCCGGTCGACTCCGGCACCTTCGTTGTGGGATCATCTGTTTCTGATGCCTTACGTCCTGCACGGGGCTACATGCACGATTCAGGACGTAAGGCGTCAGAAACAGATGATCCCACAACGAAGGCACTGGAGTCGACCGGCACTGAAGAAGACTCTTCGGCTGGCGGGGTTTCCAAACCCCGCCAGCAAACAAGGTACCTGATGCGGCGGCGCGGGTGTGTGTGTCAAATGAAGAGGGGGCCAGAGCGTAATCTGCGGGGGCCCATGCCCCCACGTAGCTACGCCCCTGGGTACTAGTAAATGCTGAAATGGTAATTTTAAAAAAATGGCCACAGGCTAATGGCAGAGAACAAAAACAGTGCAGTTGGCCACAGATGAAAGAACAAAATGGAGTCAAGGAACGGAGGAAGCATTAAGAAAAGGGGTGACATCAATGTTAACAACTTGAATGCAGCTCTTTTATTTAACTTGACTAGTCACACACTCTGGATGTTGCATTGCCTTCCCCTGACGTCTTGCAAACACGTACAAGGAAAGATTATTACTCCAGGTCTAAATGTATTTTGCATTCCTTTACTGATTTCCTGTAATTAGATTTTGCCTTTTTAGTTCAATACGCCAAGTGTATATTGTAATGTGGCTAAATGACCTACCCAATTCATTTACAAGGAAGGAAAAGTCCTTGCAATATTTCTTAATGAAAGAATGGGTCCCAGTTATATAACAAATCTGGGTTCAAGAGGAACCTTTGTGTGGTCCCGTGCTGTTTGACATGTTTATGAACTATTTTGAGCTGTGTATAAAATAACAGCTATCTGCTGATAGAGTTAACTTAGAAGGCAGTACATTTAAACAAACAAATACAGGTACATTAGGAAACAGGCCAACTGGAAATGAAAAAAAAGAACTGAATTTTTGCAAAGCAACATGTGGAGGGGCATGATCGAACGGGGTGCCCAAGTTTTCCTGAGGACGTCCTCGCAGGACGTCCTGGCGAAGGGGCAAGGAAACCCGTATTATCGAAACAAGATGGGCGTCCATCTTTTGTTTCGATAATATGGTTGGGGAGGCCCAAATATATCAATATTTAGGTCATCCTTAGAGATGGTCGTCCCCAGTTTTCGGCCATAATGGAAACAGGACGCCCATCTCAGAAACGACCAAATGCAAGCCCTTTGGTCGTGGGAGGAGCCAGCATTCGTAGTGCACTGGTCCCCCTCACATGCCAGGACACCAATCGGGTACCCTAGGGGGCACTGCAGTGGACTTCAGAAATTACTCCCAGGTGCATAGCTCCCTTACCTTGTGTGCTGAGCCCCCCAAAACCCACTCGCCACAACTGTACACCACTACCATAGCCCTAAGGGGTAAAGGGGGGTACCTACATGTGGGTACAGTGGGTTTCTGGTGGGTTTTGAAGAGCTCACATTTACCACAAGTGTAACAAGTAGGGGAGGGGTTGGGCCTGGGTCCGCCTGCCTGAAGTGCACTGCACCCACTAAAACTGCTCCAGGGACCTGCATACTGCTGTCAGAGAGCTGGGTATGACATTTGAGGCTGGCAAAAAATATTTTTAAAGTTTTTTTTTTAGGGTGGGAGGGGGTTAGTGACCACTGGGGGAGAAGGGGAGGTCATCCCCGATTCCCTCTGGTGGTCATCTGGTCAGTTCGGGCACCTTTTTGAGGCTTGGTCGCAAGAAATAAATGGACCAAGTAAAGTCGGCCAAGTGCTCGTCAGGGACGCCCTTCTTTTTCCATTATTGGCTGAGGACGCCCATGTGTTAAGCACGCCCCAGTCCCGCCTTCACTATGCTTCCGACACACCCCCGGGAACTTTGGTCATCCCCGCAACGGAAAGCAGATGAGGGTGCCCAAAATCGGCTTTAGATTATGCCGATTTGGGCGACCCTGGGAGAAGGACGCCCATCTCCCGATTTGTGTCGAAAGATGGGCGCCCTTCTCTTTTGAAAATAAGCCTGTAGGTGAACAATGTTAGGGTGTGGCCATGTGTTGGACTGTATTATCAGAAGGCGTGCAGCTAAGCCGTAGGATTGTCACTGAGTTCCCATTCTTTCAACACAGGCTGAACTGTCACTTGTCTGGACTATAACTGTAGCCTGTCATAAACTTGTAAGGCACCCAAAATAGAGCATCACAGAAATAATGAAAGTGTGTACATCATCCTTAAATCGCAGAAACAGGAGAGGGACTGATTGTGATGTCACAGTAAGGAACTGTGATGTCACAGTAAGAAAATGTTTGGAACTCACCATAGTGCTTGCAGGCCCTGGGGTACTTAATATTTACATGTCTACAAGTGAAATTCCCTTTGAAAATCTGGCTCAATGAAATCCCCACATATACTTGACTGGATACCTCCTAACCAGACCCCCATCACCTGCCATTTTTCCCCCAGTGAGAAAAGTACATGTTGTACATCCTTGTGATCTTGGGCAAATCACTTAACTCACCATTGCCTCAGGTACAAACTTAGACTGCGAGCCCTCCATGGACAGAGAGATACCCAGTGTACCTGAATGTAACTCACCTTGAGCTACTACTGAAAAAGGTGTGAGAAAAATCTAAATAAATAAATGTTGCATCTGCTTTTCCTCATGTAGGATGAGGGCAATCTTCCAAGGAATTGCTCTGTGGGAAAACACTTATTTACCCACAGAAACTCCTTTCAAAATCCCATTGAGCATGTTCTGCTATGGAAGAGTCATTCCTCGGTCCAAAGGGCCCTTTATCCAGGTTAGGCACTTTGAATATCGGATGTAAGATGTTTAAGGGGACACAAGGAAATGATGAGGAACGGAGGTTGCCATGGAGATTTTCATTTGTTCAAAGCACTGGGCATTTCGTAGGTCATTAATCCTGCTGGTGTATAAAAGCTTGGGTCAGCATAAAGGTTTGCGTTTTCTCCACTATGGGATATGGAAATGAAATATCAGAAAAGGCCTAGTCTTCTTACAGTATAAGGTTAAATCAAACAGCTATCAAAAAAGCATACTTTCTGTAATTAAAGGCTGGAATGGCAATATTTCTGCTGCATCTATAGTTTCCATAGGACCTGCCCAAATGAGTGAGAATGCACTGTGCCTCCCTGTAAGAAAAGTTCCTAGCTCTGGTGGTCATGTGACCATGCACAAAGATATTGGGAAAAAATTGTTGATTTTGTGCACAAGGTGACAGACACAGAATACCCGATGAAAATGGACAATTGTTTGTTACACTTTAGGCCGCCAGGAGTTAAAAAAATAAAACATCCACCGGTTTGCCACCCAGGTATTTGTATCGGGCAAGATGGTCCTGGCGTCGTCGTGGAAAAAACCACGGCTGCCGGAATTATTGGCTGTCCTGGAAAAATTGAAATCCATCCAGTTGATGTCCAAACTTACTGCAATGCGCAATGGACAAATAGCTCAGCACCATAAGATTTGGGACTTATATACTACGTGGTCATCCACCAATGCGAATACTGACTCATCAGACACACAGACATAGGGAGGGGCGGGGGGGGGGGGGGGGGGGGGGGGAGGGGAAGAGATGATGGGGTTTACAAGTTTGTTTGTAGATGAAATCTCTGGTTGTACAAGTTGAAGATTACGACAGTTATATTAGGTTATATCAATCAAAGGATGGAAATGTAAGCTTTGTTTATGGCTATGTATGTTATTGAAAAATTTTTTTTTTTTTTTTTAAATTTTTTATTTATACAAAGTTCCTAGCTCTGATCCCTATGAACTAGTGGTTCTCAATCCAGTGCTTGAGACAACACATAACCAGCCAGGCTTTCGGGAGACCCACAATGAATATGCATGAGATAGATCGGCATACAGTGGAGGCAGTGAATGTTAATCTCTCTCATGCATTTTTACTGTGGGTATCCTGAAAACTTGAATGGCTTAAGTGTGTCCCAAGGACTGGTTTAAGAATCTCTGCTATGAACCCTACTGGGGGCAATTCTGTAACTGGCTGCCAAAGTTAGATGCCTGGATGGAGTGTGCTGAGCACAAATTCTATACTAGTATCTGAACACCAAGATTTCATTATTTATTTGTTGCATTTGTACCCCACTTCCCACCTATTTGCAGGCTCAATGTGTCTTACATAGTGCCGTGAGGTGTTAGCCACTTCCAGTGATGAAACAAATACAGAATTTATTTTTATTACATTTGTACCCTGCGCTTTCCCATGGCAGGCTCAATGTGGCTTACATATTGTATACAGGTACTTATTTGTACCTGGGGCAATGGAGGGTTAAGTGACTTGCCCAGAGTCACAAGGAGCTGCCTGTGCCTGAAGTGGGACTCGAACTCAGTTCCCCAGGACCAAAGTCCACCACCCTAACCACTAGGCCACTCCTTCAGAACATGTTGTTACAGAACATTAAAGAATCAAGAGAAGAAAAGTGATATATTGTTCATTGCAGGTTATGGTTTCGTTGTGTTGCTGAGTTCAGTTACTTAAGCTGGATCAGTAGGGTATGCCTTTTTGAACAGATCGGTCTTTAGTGATTTCCGGAAGCTGAGGTGATTTCCGGAAGTTGAAGCTGAGGATGCTTGTGGTGGGTTAAGTAAGTAGTAGGATTTGAAACAAATGTATTAAAATCTTTGTTTTTTTTAAATAAAGAAAAGATAGTTTTAGCTGCTAGCAAGTAGAGAAAATACATGAAGGATGGATGATGGGATTCATTTCAACCTCTGTGTGTAGTCTCTATGCAGATCTTTGACCTGGAGGTGTGGAAAGAATAAAATGAAACGAGGAGTGACAATAAAACAAATCATTAGATGTCATTGTCAACAGATGTCAAAAAACAGAGTTTACAATCTAAGCAGAGGAGGCCACTGGCCCACAGGAGGAGGAGTGGCCTAGTGGTTAGGGTGGTGGACTTTGGTCCTGAGTTTGATTCCCACTTCAGGCACAGGCAGCTCCTTGTGACTCTGGGCAAGTCACTTAACCCTCCATTGCCCCATGTAAGCTGCATTGAGCCTGCCATGAGTGGGAAAGCACGGGGTACAAATGTAACAGCAAAAAAAATAAATATAGAATACTAAGGTAAATCGGCATCTACATGGTAAAAAGACTAAAATAATACATTCTACAATTAGATGCGCCTGCTTATGCCATGCCAACCAGGGCCGCCAAGAGGGGGGTCAGGAGGGGCAAAATTCCCCGGGCCTCCAAGGGGGGGCCCAGTGCCAGGGTCAGGCCGCCGGCGCTGCAGTTCCCAGTCTCACCTGTCTGCCTCCTCGGTTCCGGGCCCCTTGCATTCAAAGCAGCAGTCGCAGATCGCGTCTCTTCTGGCATTCCCTCCCGTGTCCCGCCCTCGCGGAAACCGGAAGTTACATCACACGAGGGCGGGACACAGAGTGGGAAGGCCAGAAGAGACGCGATGTGCGACTGCCGCTTTGAATGAAGGGGGCCCGGAGCTGTGAAGGCAGGCAGGTGAGACCGCGGACTGCAGCGGCGGGGGGGGGGGGGGGGGGTCCGAGGCGGGGCGGCCTTGCCCCGGGCCCAGCCTAGTCTCTCGGCAGCCCTGATGCCAACAGAAGATAAAATTGGTACTTTAGTGCATAACTGACAGTATTCTGTAAGTTACGTGTGTAGGTGGAAGCCCCACCCATATGCTCTGCCCCCTTGCATTTACACGCTAAGCGTGTGCCTAAATGATAGAATAATGCGAAGCGCTCAGCTAACCCCCTGCCCAGTGTGCAGCAGCGCCCAAAAAAGCAAACAGGATGCTAGGAATTATTAGGAAAGGGATGCAAAATAAGGCCAAGAATATTATAATGCCTCTGTGTGACCTCGCCTTGAGTATTGTGTTCAGTTCTGGCCGCTGTATCTCAAAAAAGATATAGCAGAATTAGAAAAGGTTCAAAGAAGATTAACCAAAATGATAGAAGGGATGGAACTGCTCCCATATGAAGAAAGGCTAAAGAGGTTAGGGCTCTTCTGCTTGGAAAAAAGAGATGGCTGAAGGGGAAATGATTGAGGTCTACAAAATTCTAAGTGGTTTAGAACGAGTAGAAGTGAATTGATTTTTTACTCTTTCAAAAAGTACAAATACTAGGGG